>NC_138779.1:10685467-11021419 GCF_965119305.1 Pelophylax lessonae
ACAAGCTGTCCGAGCTGCCGATCAAGCTAACAGAGCTACCGGCGGATTTGCAACTCACGCGGCCGGATCGGGGCCCCAAATTTAAGCCGCGGCATCGCGGCCTACTCTTTGGCTGTCCAAGCTGTTGACCAGGCTGTTCGAACTGCTGACCGTGTTGACAGAGCCGCGGACGCGAGTACGCCTCCCCCCCCCCCCCCCTCACTCAGGGGGTGGCCATAGGGTCTGCCTAATGCCCCTCTTGAACAGAGAGGCGTTTTTAGCGAAGTGAAACAATCATTATTGTGTAGGTGAGGGTGCTCTGAATGTGTGTCTGCGTCAGGGTGGGCCCTCTCTCCTCTTTGCGGGATTGTGGTCGGCAACCTCCCCTGCTTATGTTCTTAGGGTGAGCTTAGCATATAGCGACTCTACTGGATCTGCGTCCATGTGCAGTAAGAGGATTCCTCTAACTGCACATGGAAAGGCGCTGGTGGATGCAATGATTGTAATGGTGCAGGAAACAAACATGGGAGATGAAGCTGCTGCGTTAGAGGCGCCGGTCCCCTTTGGGTCCGAAGATCCTTTACAGCGGCAAAAGGCATTTCCTCATTCCCCGCCTACTGTAACAAAATTGTTTGCGAGTCAGTGGAGTTGTTCTAAATGCAATATGGCAATGCCTAAGTGTTTTGATAGATGTTAGCCTTTGAGGAGTACGTGGGCAGTCCCACCTGTGGTGGACTCTCAGGTCTCCAGGCTGAATAAATCCACCTTAATTCCGGTGTAGGAGTCTTTGGTTTTTAAAAGATCCTTTTTATGAGAGCCAAGACTTTGGTCCGCCACATGTTTACTGTGGCCGGTTCGGTCCTTAGGCCGGTGTCCACCATAGCATGGTGTTCCTGACTTCCTGAGTGGGCAAAGCTTTTGTGCCAGGATCTGGAGGAGGAACAGATTCCTCCGGCCTTTTTGGAGCTGGCGGACTAGTTTGTCCAGGGGTTGCAATTTGTCTAATGCCTCTCTGGATGCAGCTCCCTTAGTCTCTGGGCTGTCCGTGATAGCAATGATCCTTCGACACATATGGCTAAAATGCTGGACTAGTACAGACCAGACTTTCCAAAAGGCCTTATGTGATCTTCCCTTTGTGGGGAATCGTCTTTCGGAGGCTGCCTGGAAAGGACCTCCTCCAGAGGTTCCATGAGGACCTGGCCTGGTATGCCGAGAGCGGGTCCTTCCAGACCTGCAGACAAACACCCCTTCTGCCTGAAGGGGCACTCTCACCCATATCTGGGGTGGGGGATGTCTTTGCATCTTTCCGGACCCGTGGATCTCCCTGATTCAAGACAGGTGGGTCCACGAGCTGATTTGGTCCGGCTACAAGATCGAGTTTTCAGGCTTCTCCTTCAGAGAGGTTCTTTCCTTACAACCTATGTTTATCCCCAAACCACCTGCGAGGTCTCTTCGGGGGGAGTGCAAAACTTGCTTCTACAAGGGGTGATTGTTCCCGTCTCAGAACATTTGTTTCATGTTTGCAGGTCCCAGGAAGGAAAGCGAGGTATGTCCAATCTTGGACCTAAAGCTCTGAACCACTTTGTGTGGGCACAGAGGTTTCAAATGGAGTCCATTCGTATGGTCCTGTTGGCCTCACATTTCAACAGGAAGGTTCTTGGGTTTGTGTCTCAGGATCCTCTGGCCAACGCCTCAGACGCACTGGTGGCTCTTTTGGGACCAGTATCATCTGATATGCCTTTCCTCTTCTAGAGCTTCTGCCAAGACTCCCGCATAGGCTCGAGGCCTTGTCGGTCTTGGTACGCAGATCTGATATGGTTGGTCACCGATGCTTCCCTGGAGACTTCCTCTTAGAGGGGGGGGGGGGGATCTGTTGGCTCAAGGGCCAATCTTCCATCTTGCTTTACAGTCGCTGGCTTTAACGGCTTGGCTGTCAGAAGCCAGTTGCTGAAGGCAAGAGGGTTGTCTGAATCTGATTTCCACGCCGTTGTAAGCTAGTAAATCTACTTCTAGGTAGATTTATCATCGCGTTTCACATCCGCAAAGTACGCTCTTAATCTCTTGGGGTCACGCCTGCTCCTTTTTGGCGACACAGTTTGGCTTTCCTCCAAAAAGATGTGGAGCCTCAGGTACCACCGTGGGCCAGGGTTGGCCTTGGTGGTTTTCTTTGATCATCCTTTGGCTTCGCTTTCTGTGGTTCGCCACTTGGCTCCCCCAGTGTGGTCTCCATTGGCCTCGTGGGATCTCAACTTTGTGCCATCGGTTCTTCAGTAACCGCTGTTGTAAAATATTCACTAGATTCCTCTGCTTACATTGTCCCAGAGGGTTTCCTTCTTGGTGGCTTTTTCTCCTGCACGTAGGGTGTCGGAGCTGGCAGCTTGTCTTATCCTTCACCCTACTTGGTGGTTCACGGAGATGAAGTGGTACTTTGGCCCTGCCAGTCGTTCCTAAAGTCATCTCTGGTTTCCATTTAAATAAAGGTTACCTTCCTTGTGGCCTAAGCACCCTAAAGAGATTGCCTTACATTCTTTGGATGTGGCTCGGGCAATCATGGTGTACCTGGCGACTGAGTCGTTCCAAAAATTGGATTCCATATTTGTCCTTATGGATGGACCATTTTAAGAGGCTGGCCGCATCTGCTGCAACCATTTCCAGATGGATTAGGCAGATGGTGGTGCAGGCCTATTTCATTAAGGGTCAGGATCCTCCTGTTATGGCGCATTCTACATGGGGGCTTAAGTGCATCTTGGGCCTTCCGTCATCAGGCATCAGTGGTGCAGGTTTGCAAGGCAGGTCACCTGGTCGTCCGAGCACATTTTCACAAAATGTTAAAGATGGATGTGTTGGCATCTGCGGATGCCTTTTGGCCGCAAGGGTTTGTAGACCGCTGTTGAAGAGGATTAAGTCCTCTTTGAGGGTGTACTTTTGTCAGGTGAGCTCCAGTTGTTCCTGTTTTACCCAGTTGGCTAAGTTTAGCCTTTTGGAAGTTATTTATTGTTATGTCCTCCCTCATGTTGACACTGCTTTTTGGGGTCAAAAGAAGATATGGAGCTGCTGTGTCGGTCAATGAATGAAAGAGAAAAATTGAATTTTTGTCTAGCACCCCTCTAATGAGTTGGGGGGGGGGGTATGTTCTTCTGACACTGTTTATTACAAAACTTAAGAGCAGGAAATGGGAGTATACCCCCTGGGACTGCCCTATGGACCTAGTCAAACTCAACTCTTTTCCATCTAATGTCCTACTCCTAGGATGAGCAGCATAACCCACGGGTCAAGGAAAATATGGAGCTGTGTCTGTCAATGAACATCAGAGAAAAGGATTTTACGGTAAGACAAAAAAATCCAGTTTTTGATGACAAACATATAAACTGCTTTTCTTCAACTCACATTTTTTTTTTTTTTTTTTTTATGATAAAACATGTTACACCTATCATGCAAGAGTGACCCCCAAACCTCCTCTTCTGGGATCCCCCGCTGGTATGGTCTGCTCCCATAGCAAGCCACTTGCTATGGGGCCAGACGTGTAGGCTTATGTGTGGGTCTCTTTCCCACACCCGCTCCCTCCTCAACAGTATTTGATCTACAGCAGCAGGTCTGTAAGAGTTGAAAAGCAGCACTGTTGCTCTCGGGCACAGTGCTGGATCTAGAGAGAACGCGTAGGGAGCGGATCATGGTTTTTTACCTTCACCTTCCTATGCATAAGGGTAAAAACCTCCTCTGTACAGCCGCCTCCCCCACCCCTACATACTTACCTGAGCCCCATCTTGATCCAGCGAGGTGTACGGGAGCATCCACTCTCCAGGTACTCTCCCTCATCATTGGCTGAGACAGCAGCGGGATTGGCTCCCACTGTGAAGCACATGAGGAGAGAAGGGGTGGGGCCGAGTCACAGCTTTGTGTGTGCATGTCCGAGCAAGAGAATGTCATCAGCACACCAAGGATCTCCCGAGTGGGTCCAAAGCTTTAATCAGCAATCACATTGTTACAGCAGATTTCAACATTTCTGAGCCACGTAGGATCCCCTCATCAGGCATGCAACAAGGTGTGCATGGACACAGAGCTGCGGCTCAGAACAGACCTACTTGGGGGTGACCCCACTGCAAGCGGTTTTCTCTGTGGGCCTAGGCAGGAGTGAAGAGTGCCAGCGAGGGACCCGAGGAGGATCGGGGCTTCTCTATGAAAAAAAATCACTACACAGCTATAGTATAACATGTTGAGAATGCATTTAAGTGATATTCAAAGGTTTGATTTTTTTATTTTTATTTTTTTTATATAAATGTCATATCTCATACTTACCTGCTTTGTGCAGTGGTTTTGCACATAGCAACCCCAGCCTTCTTGGGTACCCCGTTGGTGCTCCTAGCTTCGCCTCCTTGACCAGTGTTCAAAAGCAGGCCGCATGCTATGGGGGCACTGGTGCATGCTTTCTCCCAAGCTCCACTATACAGGGCTGCTGCTCGGCCCTGCCCTCTCCTCACTGGCTGTGACTGACAGAAGCGGGAGCCAAGTCTCCTGCTGCTGTATCCCAGCCAATGAGAAGAGACACCTGGGACAGCCTGAAGGTAAAAAACAGTCATGCCTTTAGAACCACTTTAGCGTAGTTAAATAAAAGCCTAGTTTTACAACAGTCATTTGCTCTCTAAAGCACATCTTTAGCTTTTTCATAGATTTAGGAATGTCAATCTGAATGAAATGCAAGAGCACCTTGACTCAAACCTTTCTTCTGTTATTAAAAATCTATACCTGTATGCTTCTAGATTGTAAAGTGGTTCCAGAATGTGTTAAAACATTACCGTGCACACTAAAGTAAAGGTGTAATATTTAGAGCCTGTTGACATATAGCGTGGTGACTGAATGTTTTTTCTACACTAGACCACCACCAGTAGGGCACTAGAAAATAGGCCCATTCACAATAAAATGCAGCCTGCAGTGTGGTGCAGTGAGCTGCGATACAATGCAGGCATGCTGAATTTTACCGCAGTGCACAGGTAAGCAAAGCATGTCAGCGTACAGCAGTGCAATGCACCACCATGCAGTGACATGAATGAAGTGTCACTATGTGCACTTCAAAAAAAAAAAAAAAAAAAGGAAATTTTGGAGAACTGTAGCCGTAACCAACAGCGGCCCGCGCACTAAACTGCAGCATTTTGTGTGCGTAGACTGTGAATAGGTTCTTATGTGTGTGTGTTCCGGTCTGTTGATTATCTGACCCATAGGAAGCTCCAGTGGAGACTAAACAGTTACTTCTCCATCCCCGGCATGACTCACCTCTTAGAAAATGGCACCTCTGAAGTCACAGTGATTTTACTCTTGCTTCTCTCAATAGTGACAACTCCGCCACCCAGGTTGCCAACTTTTCCATTCACCTTGATGCGGTCGTGCAAGAACTGTTCCTGTAACAATTTTAAAAGGATAACCTTTAGCGTGCACATTTTACAATACTGTAATTACTGCATTGAAATTACAGCATGGTGTTAAGTTTAGAATATATGCAGAAATCAGGAGGTGTGCCCACCTTCAGAGGGCTGAGTAGTAGCAACATGCAGCTATTGTGGTCACAGTGAGACTCATGCCAGGAGCCGCTGTCAGCCAAGTAACGCATGGTGAGGTGTCAGCTGGGCTGACCACAGACATGCCACATGTCTTCCTGTAGGCTCAGAGGGACACAACTGACCATGCCAACATGATCTGTATCCTTGTGTAGCATGGTCAGAATGATCCAGGTACATAAGGGAACTGGTTCCAGATCACCAGATATTTGCTGCCCAATACGAGTGCCACTGAAAATGAAGACACATTGAGGTTTATAACTGCAAATTACATTAATACAGGGCTCAACAAATCCCAGGTCACCATGGTGATTAGAATATGCGTCCTGGGACCCCATTCACTGCTGGCACCAGAAGCATGGACTGACAATTACTATCGCCCATCACTTGTTTTTTTTTCTTTACATTTAGCCTTGCTGCGGGAAGGAAGTATTCGGGTACCGCTGAGGTGGAGGGGAGAGCAGACATGTCCGCTCTCCTCCTTGTTGCTGACCTGGAAGGGATGTGTATGATGTCACTTTTGGGTCCCCCATTCACAGTTTTCTCAGCCATCAAGGCTGGGAAAGAATGTATTGTGGTGTGATCTGCATTGCATTACATTCAGTGGAGCCCAGAGGACTAAAGAGAACTGGTCACAAAAATATTCAGTGATGGGAAAAAAAAAAGGTCACACGAGAAAAGTCAGACCCCATTCAGTGCAATGGAACCAGTTTAATCAGTGTGACTTGAGTTGCTCCGAGTAAAAAGGTTCCTGCACCACTTTTGGTACACCTGTTAAAGAAGTTGCATGCAAGGCATGCTGAAGTTTGGCTTCAAAGCCGCGGGCGTGTGAACCAGGGCTTAGCTGTCCGCTCGTAAGGGCAGACAGTTGTGCAATGACAGAAAAATCAATGAAATACCTTAAGTACTCAGCAGTGCCATGGCAGTTGATTGAGAACTACAAGCCAACATCTTTAAAGACTTAAATGCTTGTAGTTCACCCATTGACGGCTCTGAATAAATGACGCGGACAAAATTGCGACATCGAGATCGGGGAGAAGATCCCAAGCTAGCTGCCACTACAGGAAGCGGGTCGGGGAGCCACTGCAGCACTGGGAACAGGTAACATATTCCCAAAGGGGAACTTATTTAAAAAGTTTCCAGAAAGTAAATAGTCTCAGACACAATCCCACAGAAGAAACCTATCACAGCTAAGCAGAATGACAGTCTCACAAGTGGTCTGACTTACAAAGTTAGCAGCATCCATGATGCCATCTTCTACAGGGTGTGTGCAGTCCAAGGTGAACTTCAAGAGCTGCTTCTTTTTCTTGCTGCCCTTGGTCGCTGTCTTTTTCTGAGAAAATAAATATAAAAACATTAAGAAAAAAAAAAAAAAAAACAAGACATCAGAAAGGTTGAATTGCGTGGAGGTCTCTCCTGTAAAGATATCCATAGCAGCTTAATGGGTCTATCCTCTACAACAGTGGTCCTCAACTCCGGTCCTCGGGGCCCACTAACGACCAGGTTTGCAAAATAACTAAATTACATCACAGGTGATCTCATTTGCTGCTCAGTGATTGCAGTATTCTAGTCTGCATCTCCCCAAGGTAATACTTAAAATCTGGCCTGCTAGTGGGCCAGAGTACCGGAGTTGAGGACCACTGCTCTACGAGCACAGTAGCCTGCTGTATATTTGAATCGGCATACATCCCTATTGTACCAGAAAAATTACTAGACCACTGTATGCCTAAAGCAGTAGAAAAGTGTTATTTAAAATTATATATATATATATATATATATATATATATATATATATATATATATATATATATATATATATATATATATATATATATATATATATATATATATATATATTATAGTTAAACATGTTATACTTACCTGCTCTGTGTAAATGGTATTGCACAGAGCAGCCCCAAACCTCTTCCTTCTGTGGTCCACTGCTAGCACTCCTGACTCCTCTTCTGTGTGCCTCCACAGCAAGCCGCTTGCTATGGGTGCACGAGGCAGCTTGCTCCCAAGCCGGGGTGTATGTATCCATACACGCACACAGCTTGGGTCCATGTCTACACTCCCCCCATCCCCCAGGATTTGATTGCCTCTGTGTCTTGTGAGGAAAGGTACACAGACAAGTCCCGCTGCAGATGGACACTGCGCTAGATCAAGATAGGACTCCGATAAGTAAAGGGAGGTAAAAGGTTGACTGGGACATTTTTTTTTACCTTAATGGAGGGAATGCATTAAGGTACAAAATGTCACTGGGCTTGAGAACCGCTTTAATCACATGCCGATCTTGATATCTAGCCAATCACATGCCGATCTAGCCAAAAGACATCGTGATCGTCCAGATCTGGGAGGGAGTCTATTGACGTTATCCTAGAACCCCACCCCCCTCAGTTGATCTCCTGTGTATCACAGATCAATGTAAAGGGCCAATCACAGCAGCCCTTTACCATGTGATCAGTTGTATCCAATCACAGCTGAAGACCTGTAAACAAATGCCGGATTTCCTTTCCCCAGCGCTATCAGTGTGTGAGGAAAGGAAAGCTGAAAACTGGCTATCCTGTGACAGGGGACATTTACACTGATAATCAGTGATTATCCATGCAGTCCAATAGGTGCATAAAAATTACTTAGTTTAACTATTTTTTTTTTCTCTTTGGCAAAATTCAGTCTTTTTTTTGCTAAACACACAACCAGTGTTGATTAAATACCACCAAATGAAAGTTCTAGCGGTCTCTAAAAAAAAAAAAAAAAAATTGGTAAAGTCATAGGGGTACAGTGTTGCATGACCCTGCAATTGTCAAAGTGTGACAGCTCTGAAAATTGGACTGGGCAGGAAAAGGTGAAAGTGGAGATGAGGTTTTAGTTCTACATATCAGCAAGGTCTCACGCATTACCAGGCACTACAAGCCAACACAGAACCAGCTGGCTCCAAGATTGAATGATTTCAGCATTATACAATACCTTGACCATCCACGCTCTGCACTTTGTCTTTGTTGAGCACACTTCACCACGTGTTCTACAGAAACATTCTACTAAAGGACATTTTGGTGCAATGCACTGGAACGTGTTAGTGGGCAGCCCTGAAGTGAACAGTGCTGCTGACTGAATTTGTGACCGTCGCAGAACACTCGGTGCTGAATCTGAGCTTTTGATGGTTATTCATCTAGGGCAGGGATATGCAAACTGTGGCCCTCTAGGTGTTGCAAAACTACAAGTCCCACCATGCCTCTGGGTGTCATGCTTGTGGCTGTCAGTCTTGCTATGCATCATGGAACTTTTAGTTCTGCAACATTTGGAGGGCCACAGTTTGCATATCCCTGATCTAGGGGGATCTCCGGACAAATTCAGCCATCCCATCATTCCCCTTCTAACCAACCATAAAAAACAAAAACCCAACAAATAGTAATTACCTTATTAAAGAATAAGTTCACCTTTCATAATAGGTTACATGTCACAACCATATTCAAACATGTACCATGGTATGAAAGGACCAGCCCCTGCTCTGTCACAATTTAAAAGAAAACGCTTTGCCCACGTTACTCATTCACAGTGCTCTGTGAATGGAAAACTACAAGTCCAGACAGCCTTAGTGGCTGTTGGCTTCTAGTGCTCAATTAACTACCACGGCACCGTGAGCGCAGGGGGTAGTTCATTTATTCTTCTGGTCTGAATGTATTGGCTTCCTCATATGAGGTACAAGCAAGCGGAAACACTGACAAATTACATGAGATCAGCGATCTGCTGATGCTGGGTGCAACGTTTTACTGGCTCCCAGAACAAAATAAAAAAAATAAATAAAATGCACATTTTTATTAACCGGCAAGAAAATGTACATTTATTCTTTTGTCAAAGGGTGAACTTATCCTTTACATTTCCAGAGTCTGCCATCATATGACCCACTGTGATGCCTCCAAAGAAACTGCTGGCCTGCAGCCAAAAGGTCTTGAAGTCATTTCATGCAGTTGGGGGGGGGGGGGGGGAATTAGCCCCCACTAATAAAAAGCCAATAAAAAAGTGTGTATGTCACCAGGGAAGGACATAACCATTGATGGACCTTCCAATTCTTCAGTGCAGAAAAAAAACACTGCAGCAGATGTCTTGTCGCCAGAAATCCCAAGTCTCCTATGAGGTGCGGATGTCTCCCGGACACCCGCAAGTGCCACGTGCTGGACCAGGTGTCCGTTGTAGCTGTGACAGAGTGGAGCCGATGCTTACTGTATAGTTCCGGCTCCGTCCCGTTACAGGCGGAATGATATCAAATGTGCCTGTGAGGAGACCGAGAGATACAGGAAGCCTCAGCTCTGCATTCTTCCTCCAGCGCCGATCTTAACACTCTCCGCCAGAAATATCCACAGCAACACCCGCCAGCAGTAAGTCACATGTGCTAGGGGTGCAACTAGCCCCTGACACAATTGTAAATATCCCAGAATGTGCAGCGTTTCTGACTCCTACCACCATGACCACTTCAAAAAAGACTGAAGTGGTCATGGTGGTTGGAGTGTTTCATTAATATCTCTCAGAAGAAGTAAACCAAGTACACATGGGTCGAATGCCAGGCAACATCAGCCGGTTCATTAGAAACTGGCCATTCGGCATGCGTGAAAAAAATACTGGCTCCTAACATTAGCTGGCTCCTAGATTTAAAGCAAGTTTGTCAAGCCCTGCTATAGGTAGTGTAAATATCTCCTAAACGTGCAGCATTTGGGAGATATTTACATTACATGCAGCCAGTGACATCACTGGCGCATGCACTCTGAAGGAACAGCCACCTGTGCAGTAAACGGCGGATCCCGCACAGGAGTGTCTTCATCGCTTTTACTGGTAACGTCTTTTCCAGGAGCATCAGGACAGCCACCTCGGAGAGACCTTCGCTCCTCCCTTCTCAGGAAACACTGCCCCAACCAGGTAGATTGAAACCCCCCATCAGTTCTCAAAGAGTGCCTTCGACCAGCTGGGGAGACACAGACATATCATACCAATCTCCATTCTTCTGACAGTCTTATGTCCAGACCTTCTTCAGGTGGGTAACAGTGCTGTCCTGAAAGACTCCTGGAAAAGACATTACCGGTAAGAGAAACTCTTGTTTTTCAGGACAGCCACCTCTGAGAGGATAAGCGAGTACTTATCCCTATCCCTAGGGTGGGACCAAAGCTTGAAGGGCTTTGCGCTCAAAAGCCTGATCTTTAGTGGACAACAGGTCCAGCCTGTAGTGCTTGGTGAAGGTTGAAAAACTGGACCAGGGCACTGCCCGGCAGATCTGCTCTAGGGTAGCACCAGCTCTCATACTCCTGGGAAGTCGCCACAGCCCTAGTGGAATGTGCTCCGATACCCAACTGGGACCTCCTTTCCGCTGAAACATAGGCATGGCTAACCTAAGCAATCTGGCTAAGGAAAGCTTAAGAGGCTTTAGAACCCTTAATAGAGCCAGCAAATAGAACAAAGAAGGAATCAAACTTCCTAAATACCTTTGTATGATCTATGTACTGAAGGACACACCCAACATCCAAGTTTTGATCGTTACCCTCCTGTTCACTCACGGGATTCGTACAGAAAGTTGGTAAAACGATTTCTTGGTCTCTGTGAAACTTCAAGGTTACTTTTGGTAAGAAAGCCGGATCCTAAATACAAACTTATCCAGAAAAACTTGTAAGAAAGGAGCTTCTAGTTCACTAACCCTTCTGGCGGTAGGGATCGCCACTTAAAAAAAAAAAAGCTGTCTTGAGGTTTAAAAATTTCACCGCACAAGACTTAATAGGTTCAAACGGCTCTCCTAAGAGCCTGTAGAACCATGATCCCACATAGAAAAAGGGGTGATTGCCTACTGGTCTCTATATGTTTAATGTCCTAAAGAATTAAAATCACCCAAAGGTTTTCGGCTAAGTATACTTCTAAAAAGACACTTCTTGCCGAGACTTGACTCTTTAGGGTGCTGACAGCTAAACCTTTATCTGCCCCACTTTGCAGAAATTCCAGCACTGCCACTGAGCTGCCTACATCCAAGGATCTCTCCGTGCACCAGCTGTTAAAACGCTTCAAGGTCTTAAGGTAAATGGCCCACGTTTCCCTTTTCCTGCTACTAAGCAGTGTCGCCACCAAGTGACCCGAAAACTCTTTGCTTCCTCAGAAGCCAGGTTGCGAGATTCCAGTGCTCCACCTAGGGACAGGAAACTGGACCCTGAAACAGAAGGTCCTCCCGAATTGGTAGAATCCAGGGGGGGCTCCACGGCCTGACCCTTCAGGACCAAAAACCAGTCTCCTGGGCCAACGTGATGCAATGAGGATCAGGGTACTGTCCTGAAACTTCCTCAGGACCGCTGGTATTAGTACAGGCGGGTGGAAGGCATAGCATCTGGAGAAATGCCAGCTCTGAGGGAGCAAATCCGATCCAAGTGCCCCGTCTCGCCTGTTCAGAGAGAAGAGCTGCATTTTCGTATTCTGCCAAGAGACAAACAGACCATGGCAAACTACACCATGGAGCTAGTGGGGGGGGGGGGGGAAGGGAACACCATCCCAGGGTCCTTACCTTAGAATAGCTGGTGCTGGCTTCACTTGGAGAAGTCCCTATTCCCTGTTCTTCTGACATCTCCAGAGTGGTCGCAAGCCTGCTGTCCCCCAGTGTTCGGCTCGCACCAGCCTATTGTCCGGTCCGCACTTCAAACCCCCTTCAGCCGAAACCGGAAGCCGTGGGACCTTCGGCGAAGTGCCCGCCTCCACCAGAAGTGACGTCACCCACCACCCGAAGCTCCATCTGCTTGCCGCAAGATGCGGGAAGATCAGTCGCACCTCTGCAGCACTCCCCTGAGCAATGAAGACCCCCCCCCCCCCCCCGAGGAAAAGCTGGGGTGACGCCAGGCAGCCCAATAGGTAGATTGTAATCTGAGATCCCTACCCAAACCCTTAGTTGCGCATTGAGAGAGACTTTAGCCTCCCCAGCTGTTTCAGCCCTGGTTCCTGGCGATGTTTCCTGACCGGAGGAAACACCAGGACTGAAGGGCTCTGGCTGACATGGTTTCTATCTACATGGTTGAGGCAGTGATTCCTGAGAAGGAAGGAGCCAAGTTCTCTCAGAGGTGGCTGTCCTGAAAAACGGGGGTAAAAGAAGGCAAAGCGGTTGTATACCGCTCAAGTGTTTGACCTTTAGATCATATTTAATTTTTTTAAATTAAATATGATGGGTTATATTTAGTTGGGGGGGGGGGGGGATTAGCCCAGAGATGAGCTGCAATTGCCTTGTGGCACAGGATTAGTTTCTCATTGCCTATACAGTGAAATCAAACAATCTGAAAGTTGTTGATCAGTACAAAATGTGAGAATATCCAGCTGTGTCATCTGGCCCAAAGGGTGCCGATATGAGCAATCCATCACAATGTACAACCTCAGTGTAGGATCAGTATTGGGACTCCTAAAGAAAAGCTCTGCAACAGAGGCTCAAAAAAAAAAATAAAAGATCTGCATGTCACCCCTGACATTTAACTTCTGACAGATCAACCCCCACCTGTGCCATGAGCCCCTTCTATCCCCACACACTGAATTGAGGACCAGCTGTGTGCTTTTTGCACTTGGGCCATGTGTGATAGTGACAGAGTCCCCCACTCGTATCTGTAACCATCAGGCATGCCAAAAATACAGCACAAGCCGTTCACCAAAGCAAAGCCAGAAATACAGAGGATTCTTTCACCAACTGTGCTCAGAAGTACTATATTTAGATGGCTCCAGGCATGAATACAAATCTTTAGGGTACATCTACAGAGGTGTGCATGCAGTAGTGTGTATGTGCATTACTTGTGTGTTTTTGTGAGAAGACAAAAAGGCTCAATTTACCACACAGAATAACTGCACATCAATGTATATAATGTGCTACATACTATACTGGGGTTGCACTAATACTTTTTTTTTCTTCTTTAGGGGGAGTTTATGTACCGATGCCTTTCCTGTGCAATTTGAGCCCATACCAAATGAATAGGCTCACATCGCACTGCAAAGAATTGCATGCAATTTAAACAGGAATGTGGTGCAATTCCTATGCAAATCACATGCAGTTTCGCGCACCGCTCGTGTGTGAACCCAGACTGAAATCACAATGACATGCCTGGGTACAAACAGGAGCAGTGGGGAAACTGCATGCAATTCAGACAGGAATCGCACTGCATTCCTGTTCAAATCATGTGATTTTTTTGCAGAGCGATTTGAGCACATTCATTTTGTATGGGCTCAAATCACACCACAAAAAAGTTATTGGTGCATTTTAACAAGTACAAGTACTTGTGAAAATATTCTGCGTCGGCACCAATACCAGAATCGGTGCAACCCTACATGCTACAAATTGTCATTTCAGCAGGTCCCATATAAACAGCCTATCGTTCACAAGGGTGTACTACAGCATACTCCCATGTGAGGGTCATGTTTACCCATATGGGGATATGCATGCATCCCCATCTATGTCTACTGGGATGCACAGACACAGCCGTGGCTTCCAATCTGACATCCAAGCGGGTGCCTGGCCCTGAACACACGGCCTGCATTAGGGGGTCAAGCAGGCAGGGGGCAAATCACCTGTATTGCCTCTCTGCAGCTGGTCTTTCATCTCCTCTGAGGAACCATGTCTTGTTCTGCACTGCATCTGTATGGGAGCAGCCATCTTAGTAGATGGCAGAGCTTTGCTTCCTCACTTCCATTAAGGAGAACAGCACAGGCCTCGCTAATTCCCACTTTAAAATTGCCCGCGACTAGAAACCAGAGGCAGCAGTGTCTTGGAGCTCATTCTGCAGATAAACAGTTATGAGGCCTAGGCACGCTCACATGCCAGGAAGTTTACCGGTGTATTTCAAGAGAAAATCCAGACTAACAGGTTAAACTTTCAGGGTGCTGCTTAGGAAAAATTGGCATCTCTAAAAGCGTGCCCTATGACAAAACACTTTTTGAGCTCAGATCTACTTTAGGAACTGAACACTGCCACTGACCACAGCATCACCATCAAGCTACTACAGCTAGAAAGAAGGTGCAAGGCAGAAATGTTTCATGGCCGAGTGTCATGCATGATGATTCAGAACATAATAGTCATTTGTCACCAGCACACTTTGAAGAGGCCCAGTCTGTCACTTTGATGTCATCCCAACCTCCACAAACATACCAGAGGCTAGGAGGAGAGGTGATGTCACTCTGTCATGTGACAGTGCTCAGGCCTAGTGAGTGGTTGCTACATCTGAGCACTGCATCACATGAACCCCCATATCTCTGAAGAGCCTGGTATTTCTCTGAAGAGATGAGTAGCAGATGTGGCTTTCCACACTGATATCATTTCACCCTGACTTGCAGAAATCCCAACCTAACCCTTGTATTGAAAATTGACAGCCGCCACACCGAAAAGGTAGCCCAGGCCTGGTGTGAAAGAATGATTATATCCGTGGGAGGGTCAGAGGGGTGTGACCTGGGAAGAGACTAGGCTTCAGCCGTTCTTTGGGCTGTCTTTTCAGCGTGTGACTGTTCACTTTTGATACCACTTTTTGGAGGCCTTTGGTTTGTACTGTAAGCTTGGACCAGCTTTTATTGGATGCCGGCACCCGCCAGTGGCGTAGTCACCGGGTGCATTTGTGTCGATGTATGGAGCATTGCTCTGTGGGCTTTTGTTGGTATTAACTGATTTCTGAGAATCACAGCAAAGCTCAACATCTGGAGCATTGCAGAACCCCTCATTCACACTACAGGCGCTCTGATCATTTGACAGGCGGTGGAGACATTGCCTTCTCACTGCCTGACTGATTTAACCCTTAGATTCCCCACACTAGTCCTGCAACCATGGGCATTGCATAGGCGTGTGTGGTGCCTGCAGAGTGGCCTCAGTCAAGATGGTTGCATTCAGGGGGTGCCATGCACACCAAAAGTGACCTCCTGGGGTTACGCTTCTGCCACTGCATATGTACACCCCAGGCTGCTGCGTCTGCAACTAACAGGGGTAGCAGTTGGGGGAAGAGATGGTAAATGCGTGGCTTATGGAGGGTACAGCAGTGGGGTTTTTTGACCTACAACTGCTATTGTAAGCGAGTCTCAAGGCCCTTACAGGTCAGGGCCTTAGAATTATTGCTCACTTGGGTGTGTGCAGTGCAGATGTACCCAGGTGAAACTGCTGCTTGCGTTTATGTTCTTGTGTGTGTACACAGTGGAGCTTTAAAGCGGTAGTATCACCAATTTTACAACTTTGCATAATCAAAATGATCTGTGTCCGTATTATTTTACCAACCTTTTACCCTGCCTGTCACTTCAGCCGTTCTCCTTCGATTTAGATCGCTGCAGTCAATTACGTCACTCGCGCATGCTCATTGTGATCTTATTTTCCGGCAAGATAATGAGCTTGCCGGAATAATTCAGTGTCTATTGCGGGGCTGCGTCATTTCCTCTGCTAGACGTCAGCCCCGTGCTCCCGCGAGACTCCGACCTTCCCCCATGAAAAAAATTCTCCACTACCCCATGTGACTTGCTACGTCACAGGGGAGATAGTGGACAGCCTCCTATTGGCTGTCCAAATGGTGAATGAAACCAAAACGAGGCTTGGTTTCGGCGTCTACTGCGCATGCGCGGGATTTAGGAACAAACCCATACTGTGGGCGGAAATACAGCAGCAATCAGCAGACGAAAACCACAGCAAGGATGGCGGCGCTCGACATCACAGAAAACCGAACAGAAAATATGAAATTATACAGGTTAGGAAAACGTATAATTGATTGCTTTCATTCTATTATATTGAAAAATACATGTTACCGGTGTTGATTGCATTTAAATGATATGCTATGACTGAGTTTACTACCGCTTTAACAAATTTGCTTGCATGCATTTTTATTATAGGATGCAATAAAAAAGAAAAAAAAAAAAAAAGTTATATATATATTTTACACTTTAGTGCTTTGACATAAGGAGCCAGTAGCCCCCTATGTGATAACCTACTATACTGACAGGTTCTCTTTTCAGCCAGGTCTCCTGGAAGTGGGGACAGGTATCTGTCAAAAACAGGTACTCCCCCCTCCCCCCAAAAGGTGCCAACATGTGGCACCGCTTTAAAAGAAGACCATACAACCTCGTTCTGATTGACTCTGGAGTAGAAAAAAACCCATGTGATTGGATACACTTTGAATCGGTTCATTAGGGTACATTACAAAGTTATGGTAAACCTAAAGGAAATCATAAAATTAGTTATATATATATAAAAAAAAAAAAAAAAAAAAAAAAGCACGGCTTCAGGAAAACTTTGTCAATAGCATGTGAAACGCAGTGCGGTTTTGTCGTTTGGTTGAAGCAGGTCACATGAAAAGTAGCCGGTGCGTCTCTTGGGCAACAATCTGCACGCAATGCAAGATGGTGCGCAGCAAAACCGCACCACGTTCTAGGCACCAGTGACAATAATGGCACCTGAAGCCACACTTTGCGATTGTAGTGTGTTTTGAGATCACGGGCAAAAAAAAATAATAAAAATTGCAGCAATTCTGCCACAAACTCAAAACGCAAAGGCCTAAAAAGGGCTTTAAATATACCCAAACCATGCATTGCACTGGGCTCCAGGCAGGCCCTGCACTACACAGGAGATGGCAGATCTGCAGGGGATTGCACAGAAGTCAGGCCTGTACACAGGAGATGGCAGATCAGCAGGGGATCGCACAGAAGTCAGGCCTGTACACAGGAGATGGCAGATCTGCAGGGGATTGCACAGAAGTCAGGCCTGGTACACAGGAGATGGCAGATCAGCAGGGGATTGCACAGAAGTCAGGCCTGGTACACAGGAGATGGCAGATCAGCAGGGGATCGCACAGAAGTCAGGCCTGTACACAGGAGATGGCAGATCTGCAGGGGATTGCACAGAAGTCAGGCCTGTACACAGGAGATGGCAGATCTGCAGGGGATTGCACAGAAGTCAGGCCTGGTACACAGGAGATGGCAGATCAGCAGGGGATCGCACAGAAGTCAGGCCTGTACACAGGAGATGGCAGATCAGCAGGGGATTGCACGGCCTGTACACAGGAGATGGCAGATCAGCAGGGGATTGCACGGCCTGTACACAGGAGATGGCAGATCAGCAGGGGATTGCACGGCCTGTACACAGGAGATGATACGATCAGATTGTATGGTGTGTGGCCTCCCTCCCTCTTCACTATGGCGGCTCTGGTATTTCCTGTCCCATCCAATCGGGTTGTGTAGATGGAGATCGGTGTTGGGGTGTCCCCTCCCCACCATGGTAAGGCCTATGGGGAGCCCCAGCACCGGACTGGCCTAATACAACAGGCCTCTCAGTAACAGAGCCGCCCTGAGTCTCAGGCCTCCTCCACGCCGGCACACCGCAATCTTCCACCCCCGCCCTGTCCTCACATCACACCCCAAACTCCCGGGACCGCTTCCTCTACCTACAGGGGAGTAAGCCGAAGCGGCCAGGCCGATCCCCGGGGCCCCCCCGGACCCCGTAAACCCCATAATACGGGGAGCGCGATACACACCTGGGGAGCCATGGCGACCTCAGATGGCTGAAAGGAAGAGGAGGCCGCCGCGCATGCGCTATGTACAGAAAAGGACGGCCAGGCATGCGGAGTAGATGCCAAAACCATCGCGCATGCGTAGGCTGAGCAGCCATTGTCGAACGCGGAGAAGATCGATGGATAGGCAGTCTATAGCGGTATGAGCGAGAGGCGGCCGGGCATGCGTAGTACCATAGGATGCCATTGCGCATGCGTGATCTGATCTGTCTACCCGCTGTCTATAAGCATGCAGTGACACCAGTGGCATTCACAGCTGATCGATTTGTCTGTAGCCTATAATCATTAGATGGTTGAACAGTCCAGCGCTAAACTAGTTGATCTGTAGTCTACAACCATGGGATGGATGAGCAGCCAGGGCTGAAAGCCCGAGCTTGTCGATGGAGCTATATTAGAGGTCTTGAAACTATGGCCCTCCAATGTTCAGGAACTACAATTCCCATCATGCCTAGTCATGTCTGTGAATGTCAAAGTTTTACAATGCCTCATGGGATGTGTAGTTCTGCAACAGCTGGAGGGCCGTAGTTTGAGGATCCCTGATCTATAGTTTTCAAGATGTGATGGCTGATCAGTCTGGTGGGAGTAGTCGAATGCAGAGCTGATCAGTGGATCTGCAATCTACAGATGGCCTATGGCAACTCTGCAATGTATAGTGGAGGGTTTGCCAACCGTCCACAGCTGCACAGACCGGGAAATCGCTTACTGCTTGTGATTAGCAGTGTCGGCTTCCTGGTGGGATCGGGCACGTGGGCTGGGACTACGATCCTGAATACACCAGAGCCCGTCTCTACCAACCATGAGTAAAATGATGAAGAGTATAAAAAATAAAAGGCCTTATTTTCTGTGTATGAAAATTCATGGCTGCCTGAAGCCGTCAGTAAAAAAAAAAGCAGCTTGGCCAGGAAATAAGACTGCGCATTCGTAGTTCCACAGCCAGCCGATTCCATGTCAGCTGAGCTTGGACTGTGTATGACATTCCATGGGTGGGCTGTGTTTTTAAGGCCTTTTTCATATACACTGATCAAAAAAAGAAAGGAACGCTTTGAAAGCACATCAGATCTCAATGGGGAAAAATATCATGCTGGATATCTATACTGGTATGGACTGGGTAATGTGTTAGGATCTATACTGGTATGGACTGGGTAATGTGTTAGGATCTCTACTGGTATGGACTGGGTAATGTGTTAGGATCTATACTGCTATGGACTGGGTAATGTGTTAGGATCTATACTGGTATGGACTGGGTAATGTGTTAGGATCTCTACTGGTATGGACTGGGTAATGTGTTAGGCTCTATACTGGTATGGACTGGGTAATGTGTTAGGATCTATACTGCTATGGACTGGGTAATGTGTTAGGATCTATACTGGTATGGACTGGGTAATGTGTTAGGATCTATACTGGTATGTAGGGATGCACCGAAATGAAAATTCTGGGCCGAAACAGAAACCGAAAATTCAGGAAGCCCTTGGCCAAAATGCAAAAATGACTTTTTTCCCCCCAAATTATTTTAAAATGGATAGAACAGGGGCATACGCCAGAAACAGGCAGTGACGTACACCTGTAGCTGCCACCCTGTTGCAGTATATGTACTGTGACGGGTTGGCAAGTGGTTAATTTAATTACCAATGGAATTTGTATTATGCAGCATGAGGGGGTTAATGAATTGCCACTGGTCACTGATGCATTAGTGATCGACCAGTGGCAGTTAATTAACCCCTTTGTGCTGCATTAGTGGCACCAGTGGCAGTGTTAATGAACACTGGTTGCACTGACACTGATACTGGTTGCACTAATGCAGCACAAAAGGCTTAATTAACTGCCACTGGTCGATCACTAATGCATCAGTGACCAGCAGTGGCAATACATTAACCACCACATGCTGCATAATACAAATACCATTGGTAATTAACCTTGCACCAGCCCCCCCAAAGAGTTAATGATGGCAATCTGCTTAGTGCTTACTTGTGGGATTAACAATGTGCTTGTTTCTTCCCGCACGCCGACTCTTCCATGTCACAGGCAGGCAAACTCTCTGCTCCTCTCCTCTTGGGTCCTCCTTTCAAAATCCCGCCTCTGGCCGGGTGCCCGCCTCTCAGTGATGTCACTACTACGCGACTATGTATATGAACTAACACACCGGCGGGCGAGCGGCCGCTAATAGCTGTAACGAAGTTCCGCCTGACAGGGAAGTGAAGGGCTCACTTTGTTACAGCTATTCACGGCCACTCGCCCACCCGGTGTGTTAGTTCATATACACTTCACCTGCACTGCGCCCCCCTTCCTTGCGGTGGCCATTCATTTTCGGCACCTTTGACCCATTTTCGGCCGAAATGGGATAGGCCCATTTTTGGCTGAAAATTGTGGTTGCCGAAATTTTGGTGCACCACTAATATAATCCCAGTTTTTTTTCTGCCTAGTCAGGAGTAATGACCTAGCTCCTTGCTGAGATCTTTGGTCCTAGCATTTTTCTTTTTCCTCTTTAAACGGGACTTTTTTCCTTTCATTATTTTCTTTCTTTTATCAAGTCTGTTCCTGTGAGAACTATATTTAACTGCCGGACTGGGTGACGCACTGGATAGCCTAGATCCTTACGGTCCGCGCTAGGTCGGCTGCAACATAGCCCAACTGGACGGGGGCTGGCCGGGAAGTGAAACACCTTGCGAGGACGCACACAATCGGGTGGCAGCCTGATTCGCAGCGTACCTCTGGCCCGCAGCACCCCCATTCCAAGATGGGGAGGTGATCTCCCCCGGAGTGGTTCCCGCCCGGTTCCGAAGGTGTGGTGAGTAGTGTCCCCTCTTTTCTCTGGGAAATTTTGGGGTGGACGCGGGCTCCTCCCCGAGGTGGTCAGTCCCTCGTGCCCTTCTCGCACCCCCTCCTCATTAGTGGGTTTACCTGCCCTAGCTACATCCCCCCCCCCCCCCACCTAGTCCATCTGGCTGGAGTGACTGTACTGAATGGTATTGGGTTGTGAAAGCTGTGGCTAAAGGGGGGTGGGAGCTGCTCCATTTGCTGTTTAATATATGCCATGATGCCTGGAGGAGGGTCCCTAGCTACCCCCCCTTTCTGGATATGTTACCTGATGGGGCCCAAAGGAGTCGTGCGCCTGCCACGTGGTGCCACAACCATTTTCCCATAGCTCAATGCATGGGAGCTTGGCGGCCATGTTTGTGTAGTCGGCTGCCATATTTTCATAGTTTCCCTTTAAAGTCTAGGGACGGTTATTTTCTTGTAGCCTATAGGAGCGGTGTTCGGCACAGGGCCTCTAGTGGCGGTACAGTCGTTTCCTCTTCCTCTCTGAGCGGCGTGAAGCAAGCAGCTTGGCTCTTTCTCTCTCCTACTGCAGCGGTGGTAGTGAATCCCTGGGGCAGTATACACTCCCTCCTCCTATTTTAGCAAGGCTGCTTGGTTCGCTGGGCGCTGGGACCTGTAGTGCCATCGGTACTGCAGTGGTTGGTTTCATGGCGTTTTTTTTCTCAGCATTTTTGGACAATTATTGCTGGTGGTGTCCAGGTTACTATGGAGCCCCCAGAGTACGTATCACCACCTGACACACTCTCAGAGGCTGTGGGACCCTCTGGGTCTCAGTCTGGCCTGGGGGCCTTGATGGCGATCCTGCAGTCACTGGTGTCAAAAGTGGATATGGCTCTTAAGAAGAGAGCTAGTAAAAAGTGCCCTCCACCTTCACCTGCTTCCTCTGCATCCTCAGATTCTGAGGCTGATTTGGCCACTGCGGATGCGAGTCACCCCACGGGGTCTTTGTCCACACACTTCAAGTGCTGTGACAGTGAGGATGATTCCTCTTCCACTACATCTGTACAAGAAAAGGTGCTTGTTGAGGCACTGATTATATCTGTGCGCAAAACTTTAAAAATGGAAGGACACAGCTAATGCTGCGTTGGCTGCGCTGGTTCAATTTGGCACCCGCAGACCATCCAAGGTGACTAAGGGGTTCCCCTTTCCTGCCTATTTTGAGAAGATTGTCGCTAGTCAGTGGGATTCCCCAAAACGCATGGTTGGGATACCTAAGTGTTTCGCTAGGAGGTATCCACTTGAGGAGTCGCTCTTAACCACTTTACCACCAGAGGATTTTGCAGCTTAAAGACCAGACCCCTTTTTTCAACTTGGCACTGTGTGACTTTAACTGACAATTGCGCGGTCATGCAATGCTGTACCTAAACGAAATTTACGACTTTTTTTTCCCCACAAACAGAGCTTTCTTTTGGTGGTATTTGATCGCCTCTGCGCTTTTTATTTTTTGCGATATTAATAAAAAAAGAGCGAAAATTTTGCAAAAAAAATGACATTTTTTACATAGTTACATAGTTAGTGAGGTTGAAAAAAGACATCAGTCCATCCAGTTCAACCTATGATGTGTGTGTGTGTGTTTGCTTTTAACCGTACATTGTATACCCCTGTATGTTGTGGTCTTTAAGGTATTTTCAACTTTGTCTTTTAAAAAATATCCAATATACTCAATTTATGTATTTTTTTTTGGCCAAAATATATTTAGCTACATGTCTTTGACAAAAAAAAAATTCAATGAGCGTATTTTTATTGGTTTGCGCAAAAGTTATAGCGTCTACAAACTATGGTGTAAATACTGAAATTTACGCAGCTTTAATTTCTGACTGCCTATCTCATTTCATGAAGTGCTAAAATGGCAGGGCAGTACAAAACCCCCCCAAACTACCACTTTTTGGAAAGTAGACATCCTAAGGAATGTTCTGAGAGGCATGTTGAGCTCATTGAATATTTAATTTTTATTTTTTTTTACACAAAGTTGTCATTGAAATGATATATTGCTCACACATGCCATGGGTATATGTGTAATTACACCCCAAAATATATTCTGCTGCTTCTCCTGAGTACAGGGATACCACATATGTGAGACTTTTTGGGAGCCTAGCTGTGTACGGGAGCCCGAAAACAAATCACCACCATCAGAATTTCAAAGGGCGTACATTTTTCATTGCATTTTCTCACTACCTCTAACGGTTTAGGAGGCCCTGAAATGTCAAGATACCACAAAACCCCCCCCCCCCAAATGACCCCATTTTGGAAAGTAGACACCCCAAGCTGTTTGCTGAGAGGCATGGTGAGTCCATGGAATATTTTATATTTTGCCACAAGTTTTGGGAAAATTACAATTTTTTATTTTTATTTTTTTTTTTTTTTACACGTCACTAAAAGATACATTTCTCTTTTTGGAACAAAAAAAAGATACATTTCTCACACATGACATGGGTATATGTGGAATGACAGCCCAAAATACATTCTGCCGCTTCTCCTGAGTATGGGGATGCCCCATGTGTGAGACTTTTTGGGAGCCTAGCTGTGTACAGGACCGCAAAACCAATCAACACTCTCAGGTTTTCTAATGGCGTAAATTGTTCATGTCACCTCTGCACTACCCGTCACAGTTTCGGAGGCCCTAAAATTCCAAGATAGCACAAAACCCCCCCAAATGACCCAATTTTGGAAAGTAGACACCCCAAGCTATTTGCTGAGAGGCATGGTGAATCGATGGAATATTTTATATTTTGTTCCGGGAAATACATATATATATATATATATTTTTTTTTTTTTTACACAAAGTTGTCAGTAAATGATATATTGCTCACACATGCCATGGGTATATGTGAAATGACACCCCAAAATACATTCTGCTGCTTCTCCTGAGTACAGGGATACCCCATGTGTGAGACTTTTTTACAGTCTAGCCGAGTACAGGTCCCCGAAAACCAACCCCCACTTTCAGGCTTTCCAAGGGCGTAAATTGTTGATTTCACTCCTGACTACCTATCACAGTTTTGGAGGCCATGAAATGCCAAGACAGCACAACCCCCCCCCCCCCCCAAATGACCCCTTTTCGGAAAGTAGACACCCTAAGCTATTTGCAGAGAGGCATGTTGAGTGTTTTGCAGATTTCACTTTTTGTCACAAAGCTTTGGAAATTGAAAAAAGAGGAAAAAAAAATTCATTTTCCTGTTTTTTCTTCATTTTCCAAAAAAAATGAGAGCTGCAAAATACTCACCATGCCTCTCAGCAAATAGATTGGAGTGTCTACTTTGCAAAATGGGGTCATTTGGGGGGGGGGTTTGTGCCATCTTGGCTTTTTATGGACTTCAAAAGTGTGATAGGTAGTAAGGAGTGAGATCAACAATTTACGCCCTTAGAAAGCCAGAAGGTGCAGATTGGTTTTCCGGGTCCTGTACGCGGCTAGACTGGCAAAAAGTCTCACACATGGGGTATCCCTGTACTCAGGAGAAGCAGCAGAATGTATTTTGGGGTGTCATTTCACATATACCCATGGCATGTGTGAGCATTATATCATTTACTAACAACTTTGTGTAAAAAAAAAAAAAAAAATTCCCGAAACTTGTGGCAAAATATAAACTATTCCATGTACTCACCATGCTTCTCAGCCAATAGCTTGGAGTGTCTACTTTGCAAAATGGGGTCATTTGGGGGGGGGGGGGGGTTGTGCTATCTTGAAATTTCAGGGCCTCTGAAACTGTGACTGGTAGTCAGGGGTAAAATCAGCAATTTACGCCATTAGAAAACCTGAAGATGTGGATTGGTTTTCGGGGTCGCGTACACAGCTAGGCTGCCAAAAAGTCTCACACATGTGGTATCCCTGTACTCAGGAGAAGCAGCAGAATGTATTTTGGGGTGTCATTTCACATATTCCCATGGCATGTGTGAGCAATAAATGGATTTTTGTAAGAACTTACCGTAAAATCCTTTTCTCTTAAGCTCATTGACAGACGTAGTCTTCTTGATTCTCAAGAGCTGAGCTGGGTTATGTTGTCTCCGCAGGAGTAGGACTAGGCAGAATGACAAAACGTTCTGGCTCCACCTTAGGGGCAGTCCCTGAGGGTATATCCTCCCTCTCTCTGCTACAGGGAATCAGTTCTGTTTAAAGCAGTACAGAGAATTTAACCCAACCCAACTCAATGATAGAGGGGCGGGTACTACGTCTGTCAATGAGCTTAAGAGAAAAGGATTTTACGGTAAGTTCTTACAAAAATCCATTTTTCTCTATCGCTCATTGACAGACGTAGTCTTCTTGATTCTCAAGAGCTGGGACATCCAGAAGCAGTGCCACAAAATGAGGGGTGGGATTGACAAAATCAAATCCAATCTAGAAGGCCCAACCGGTGCCAAACTAGAAGTTTTAAAGGCTCATTATAAACAAAGAATGAGGCTAAAGAAAAAATTTTCCAACGGAAAAAAACCCTCGAGGTAGACCACTGGTCTCCTCAAATTGCGGCCTGCAAAACCTTTCGGCCAAATGAGGCATCAGACGATGCCATTACATCAACTTTATAATGTTTAGAGAAGGTATGCACCGACGACCAGGTAGCCGCCTTGCACACCTGGACCACTGACGCCTGATGGCGAAAGGCCCATGACGCACTAAGTGCCCGAGTGGAGTGCGCCTTAACAGGGAACGGGGGCTCCCGACCCTTAATAGAATAAGCCTGCACTACCGTCTGTCTGATCCATCTGGAAATGGTCGCGGCAGATGCAGGCAACCCCTTTTTGGGTCCATCTGGGATCACAAAAAGTGAATCCGTCTTGCGAAACGAGTCTGTCGTTTTCAAGTATACCCTGATCGCCCGGACCACATCCAAGGAGTGCAAAGCAAATTCCCGAGGATGACTGGGCTTAGGACACAGGGAAGGTAATATAATTTCTTCATTCAGATGAAATTCTGAAACCACTTTTGGTAGGAAGGATGGATTCGGACGAAGAACCACCTTATCTCTATGAACCACCAGATATGGTGAACGACAAGATAATGCGGCCAGTTCTGACACCCTGCGTGCAGAAGTAATAGCCACCAAGAAGGCCACCTTCTGGGACAACGTGGGTAGAGGAATCTCCCTAATATCTTCAAAGGGAGGTTTCTGAAGAACCGACAACACTAAATTAAGATCCCAGGGGGGTAACGGCGCGTGCACTGGCGGAGCCAGATGTCGCACCCCCTGGATGAAATTCCGCACCAAGGAATGAGTAGCCAAAGGCTTCTGAAAGAAGATGGCTAATGCTGAGACCTGACCCTTGATAGTACTCAAGGCCAGTTTCTGCTCAACCCCTTGTTGCAGAAAAGCCAATATTCGACTAATCGAATAAGACCGAGGACGGAACCCCAAAGGTTCACACCATGCAATGTAGGACTTCCATGTGCGATGATAAATCTTTCTGGAAGTCGCTTTCCTTGCTTCAACTAGAGTAGGAATAACTGAAGCTGACAAACCTTTGTCCTTCAGCACCTGGGTCTCAATAGCCAGGCCGTTAAAGCCAGCGATCGTAAAGCAGGATGGAAGATCGGTCCCTGAGACAGTAGATCCTCCCTGAGAGGAAGTCTCCATGGGACGTCCGCCACCAGTCTGACCATGTCGGCGTACCAAGCTCGACGAGGCCAGTCCGGAGCTACCAGGATTACTGGGATTCCTTCCTCCTCTACCCTGCGAAGAAGTCTTGGCAGTAACGCGAGAGGAGGGAAGGCATATATTAGCTGGTATTGCCCCCACGGGGCGATCAGTGCGTCTGCGGTTTCTGCTAGAGGATCGCGGGAGCGAGCCACGAATCTCTGAACTTTCCTGTTGAATCGTGATGCCAACAGATCAACATCCGGGGTGCCCCACCGTAGGCACAACTGGTGGAAAACGTCTGGATGGAGGGACCATTCCCCCTGATCCAGGGTCTGACGGCTGAGATAATCTGCCTGCCAATTCTCCACCCCCGGAATGAACACCGCAGAGATTGCTGGAACAAATCGTTCCGCCCAGCGAAGAATGCAAGCCACTTCTTTGGCCGCTCGGACACTCTTGGTGCCCCCCTGATGATTGATATAAGCCACGGCCGTGGCATTGTCCGACTGGATCCGAACCGGGCTGCCCTGGAGCTGCTCGGTCCAGTGAATCAGACAAAGTCTGATCACTCTCAGTTCCAATACATTTATCGGTAACCTGGATTCTTCCGGGGACCAAAGTCCCTGGACAGATAACTGACCAAGAATTCCTCCCCATCCGGATAGACTGGCATCCGTGGTCACTATCGTCCAATATATTGGCAGAAATGACTTTCCCTGGCTGAGCATTGGAGACCGAAGCCACCAAACCAGAGACTCTCTGGTCTGTTTGCTCAATCGTATCTGATTGTCCAGGGATTCCGGATTCCGATTCCATCTGAGAAGAATCTCTTGCTGAAGAATTCGGGTATGGGACTGGGCAAATGGGACTGCTTCGAATGAAGCCACCATCAACCCCAGAACCCTCATGCACGTCCGAAGGGAAGACCAGCTGTTGGACAGTAACAACTGGACTGCTGATTGAATCTTTCGAAGTTTCCCTACCGGAAGGAAAACTCTCGTCCTGACTGTGTCTAGAATTAGACCCAGATATTCGAGCCTCTGGGTGGGAACCAGAAATGACTTTTGCTGGTTCACCAGCCACCCGAATTCCTGTAAAGAAATCATAGTAATTTCTATGTTTTGTAGCAAGGTCTGAGGAGACTCTGCATGAAGCAGAAGATCGTCTAGGTAACCTAGAATCGATATACCTCTTTGGCGCAGAAGTGCCAACATTGGGGCCAACACCTTTGTGAAGACCCGCGGAGCCGTGGCGAGACCGAAAGGTAACGCCACAAACTGATAGTGGTTCTCCTCTACGGAAAAGCGTAGAAAACGCTGATGTCCTGCGAAAATGGGAATGTGAAGATAGGCGTCCTTGATGTCTATGGACGCTAGGACATCCCCTGGATGCAGGAAGGCTGCTACCGTGCGAATGGACTCCATTCTGAATCTTCTTATGTTGACGAAAGAATTGAGTGCTCTTAAGTCCAGAATTGGACGCACTTTGCCCTCTTTCCTGGGTATTGTAAACAGGTTTGAATAAAACCCTTGAAACCGTTCTGTCCAAGGAACGTGGACTACCACTCCTTGTTGTAGTAAATCTGTGACTGCTCTCCGCAGATCTTCTAAACGATCTGCAGATAGTCGGATATTGGAAGGGAAGAATCGCGCCGGTGGGAGAGATCGAAACTCGATCTTGTACCCTGACCTTATGACTTCGCAAACCCATTTGTCCGGGATTCTGGAAAGCCACGGATCCGGGAACCGGCGAAGACGTCCCCCCACCCCAGTTATGGGTGGGGGCGCACCTTCAGGCTTTGGATGGTTTATCTTCAGGTCTGGAGGGGGCGGGTTTTTGCTTGCCCGACCAACGACCCCTGACGCCTCCTGTAGGAGCTTTGGAGGACTTAGTTTTTTCACCCGCTGGACGAAAAAACCTCTTGTGAGCAGAAAAAGAAGGCCCTCGTCTTTGACGAGTTCCTCTACCTTTAAAATTTTGCGGTAAAAAGGTGCTTTTTCCACCGGTGAGATCCTTAATGATCTCATCTAAGTTGGCTCCAAATAGACGCTCTCCTAAAAAGGGGATATTAGCCAATGCTTTTTTGGAACCTTGGTCGGCTAACCAACCTTTTAGCCACAGTGTACGCCTGAGAACCACTGCTGAGACTGATGCTCGCGCCATTAATGGAGTGGCGTCTAACGCCGCATCACATACAAACTGTAACCCCTGTATCATTTGTTCCAACAAATCTGATACCGCCTGAGGGACTTCTTCTAAGTCCCGGCGTAACCACTTGGTCCATTCAGTTACAGCCTGCGAAACCAGACCAATAGCAATTATTGGTCTGAAAGCTGATCCAATCAAGGAAAACATGGTGCGAGACATAGCTTCTATCTTGCGATCCACTGGATCTTTAAAAGACGGAGCGTCTTCTAAAGGAATAACCGTGGCTTTATTCAATCTAGCAATAGGTGAATCCACCACAGGTGGTTCTGTCCATTTCTTAATAAGGGTTTCCTCAAACGGATAACGCCTGTCAATGCGTTTAGAAATATTAAAAGTGCGTTTTGGCAGACGCCATTCTTCTTCGATTGGATTGCCAAAACATTTGGGCAATGGAAAAACCTTCGCCACTTTGATGCGCTTTTTAGTCCCAAAAGGGATCTCAGTTTCAGCTATTTCTGATGGAATACCCTGTAACCTTAAAGTCTCTTGAACAGATACAATGAGTGCGTTTACCAACGCTTCCTCTCGGGCTATGGCGGATGCCGAAACATCCTCCTCACTGTCTGAAGAGACAGGACCCGAGACACCAATACCAGATGAAGTACCTGCAACTGCAGAAATAGGCTCAGAGTCTGAATCCGAAGTTTCAGATAATAAGGGGTTAGGCGGGGGTCGCTTTCTTGCGCCCTGTCCCTGACAAGCCACTTCCACCCGGGACACAAAAGTTTCCATAATAGCTGACAAAGATTCAATTGTCAATGGGGTGCTGGAGGATCCCGCAGACCCCTCGAGGGGATCCGGAGGAGATACATGAGTGGCAGGGTCCATGTTAATACAGGACACCTTTGCCAGCAAAAACAAAAAAAAACTTTTTCTCTTTTTTTTTTTTTTTCTGTGTGTCTCCCCCTAGCGCAATAGCGCCCCTCAGAGTACCTGCTTCTCGATCCCAGAGAGAGAGAGAGGGACCCCCAAGGCTCACCAACCGATGCAGTGCAGTTTCCAACAAACTGCAGTCAGCGTCTGTCTTACACAGACTGGAAGGAGCTGTTTGCTTTTTCCCGGGCAGAAGGCGTGGCTCCGCCCCCTGTGTACGCCTTCCGGCGTTCCCAGCCCTCCACGAGGTAGCTGGGCTCACAAAACATGGCCGCCCCCATAGAAGAGACATAAGACTCCAAAAACATGGCGGCCGGCGTGACCTGAGGACATACATGCATTCGGTCTACGGCAAAATGGCGGCGGACCGCCGATATCGTCTTCCCAGCACATCCACCTGCACTCTGCTAAGAGGTGACATATGGATCTACAGAGATACACTGCACATAAGGTAGGATTATACCTCCTATGTCTGCTGTAATGTTACAGTCTGCTGGGTAGAGTGTTAGCTCTTGAACCAAGTCCACTTCCCACAAACACATGCTGTATTACAAGGGGGACTTGTAAGTATCAGATATATACTGACCATATATGGAGGGGCACATAATATATACTGCCTCATAATGAGGAAAAAAGGGAACGTTTACTCACCATACCGAACCGACAGGCACCCTCTCTTCACAATACCCTCTCCACCGGGGTGGGGGTTTGTGGACGCCTCGACTCTCTGGTACCTGGCGTCCAAGCGAGCTTTTAACTCGCAAAGTCAGTCCCTTTACTGGGACTCCGTCGCGGCCGACTCAGCGCACTGGTCTGCACGCGCTCTTAGGCAGAAACCGGGGTGACCACTGGATCTCAACATCCAGCCCGTCGCCCGGCCCCGCATACTTACTTGAATATGTCGCGGCCGACCAAGCGCAATGCCATGGTCTGCGCGCGCTCGTAGGCCGGCTGGGGTGACCACAAGTGTCGCCCAGTCCGGCATTTTTGCTTGAAGATCTCACAGGAAAAAACACTGGAGAAAACTACCTAAAAAATGTCTTTTTCTTAAAGAAAAAAAGTCTTGCCAGGACCAAAAGATCCCAGCAAGGAACTTAGGTCCTTACTCCTGACTAGACAGAAAAAAACTGATTCCCTGTAGCAGAGAGAGGGAGGATATACCCTTTAGGGACTGCCCCTAAGGTGGAGCCAGAACGTTTTGTCATTCTGCCTAGTCCTACTCCTACGGAGACAACATAACCCAGCTCAGCTCTTGAGAATCAAGAAGACTACGTCTGTCAATGAGCGATAGAGAAATATCATTTAGTGACAACTTTCTGTAAAAAAACAACAAAAAAATAAATAATAATTTTCCCGACACTTGTAGCAAAATATAAAATACTCCATGGACTCACCATGCCTCTCAGCAAATAGCTTTGGGTGTCTACTTTTCAAAAAGGGGTCATTTGGGGGGGTGTTTGAACTGTCCCGGCATTTTATGCTCAATCTTATCCACACATCACCCACTCTTCTAACCACTTGAAAACCAAGCCTTTTCTGTGCCTTTTTGTTTACATGAAAAAATATTTTTTTTTTACTAGAAAATTACTTTGAACCCCCAAACATTATATATTTCTTTAAAGCAGAGGCCCTATAGAATAAAATGGTGGATGTTTTTGTCACACGGTATTTGCGCACAGATTTTCCAAACGCAATTTTTGCGAAAAAAATACATTTTTTTTTTAATTTATTGCACAAATACACTATATAATTCCAATTTTTTTTGGTAAAATTTAAAAGATGATCTTATGCCGAGTTCATAGACACCTAACATGACATGCTTTAAAAATTGCGCACACGCCTGCAGCGGCAATAACGTACAGTAAAACCTTGGATTGCGAGCATAATTCGTTCCGGAAACATGCTTGTAATCCAAAGCACTCTTATATCAAAGCGAATTTCCCCATAAGAAATAATGGAAACTCAGATGATTCGTTCCACAACCATTTATTCATAAATCCTTCAGTTTATAGTCCATATAAAAAGATTATAGCATTGCGATAGGTTATATAACCATAAAATGTCCATCCACAAATAGCCGCTTCCACAAGGGGATTAGAAGCAAAATCCAGTAGGAGCTACAGAGTATCAAAGAGAAGAAAGGCGCCTCTAAGTGTAGCAATATGGTTCCATTTAATGAAGGTACAACATTTAGCAACTCACATGGTTGATGAATAAAACAGGCACATCTAAGTATGCAGGCATCCGGGGTAAAGCTGTCCACAGGGACTATCTTCTGCACCGCCGGCTGCCAGTCTGTAATCCTGACCGGGAAGACCACCCTGCAGTAAAGGGATCTGAAAGCGAGGGGCAGCATGGAAGGGATGACCTAGATGGCGGTGCGGAGGATGGTCTATGTGGACAGCTTTAGCCTGGATGCCTGCATACTTAGATGTGCCTGTTCCAATCATCAACCATGTGAGTTGCTAAATGTTGTACCTTCATTAAATTTAACCATATTGCTACACTTAGAGGCGCCTCTCTTCTCTTTTATACTCAGCTGTGACTTGAGGCTACTTGTATATCAAGACATCGCTTGTAAACCAAGTCAAACTTTATTTGAAAATTTTGCTTGTCTTGCAAAGCGCTCTTAAACCAAGTTACTCTCAAACCAAGGTTTTACTGTACGTACATTTTTAAAAACCTTTAAAAGTCTCTACAGGTTACCACTTTAGACTTACAGAGGAGGTCTACTGCAAGAATTACTGCACTCGATCTGGCGATCACGGCGATACCTCACATGCATGCTGCAATTGCGGTTTACATATGACACTAGACCAACGCTTGCGTGTGCCATTGCGCGCAAGCACGGGGGGAAAGGGGGGGGGCTCGATTTTTTTTTGCTTTTTTATGTTATTTTGACACCTTTCCTTTAATTTTTTTTTTTTTTAAATCATTTTTATTGTTATCACAGTGAATTTAAATATCCCCTATGATAGCAATCTGTAGTGACAGGTACTCTTTTTTAAAAAAATTGGGGTCTTTTATACTCTAGATCTCTCCTCTGACCTTAACGCATCTGACCACACCAAAATTGGTGTGATAAAATACTTTCCCAATTTCCCAATGGCCCTGCTTATTTCTGGCGAAAAAGAAGTCATGAATTGCTCGTAGCCTCCGGCATCTTAGGCCATAGAGATGATTGGAGCCATTCTAATCTCCAATTATCTCTATGGTTAGATAACTGAACCACCGGCTGCACTCTCGGGTAAACCGGTGGGACAGGAGAGCACGAGAAAAACCACGGAAGGCTGCGGAAGGTGGCGGTGGGGGGGGGGGGGCCCTCCCACTGCATGTAAAAGCAGTCTAGCAGCCAATTACCTGCTAGGATTGCTTTTACATGTAAGCCGACCGCTGGCTGTAAAAAACGATACCAAGATGATGCCTAAATCTGCAGGCATCATCCTGGTGTAACCATTCAAAGTCCAGCAACGTACCAGTACATTGCTGGTCCTTGTTTGGCATATAGGTTTTTTTTTTTTTCATGCAGCCTGTGGGCTGAACGGAAAAAAAGAGAACCTATCAGAAATCAGCACAGGAATAATGCGTAGTATTACTCATCATTAACCGCCCAAACAACCACCCACTGAATTTAATGATGGGTATACACGACACTATCCACGTATACCAAAATAGGATTTTAACTGCAGTGCTGAAATCAGAAAATCACCACAGCTGCTATCAGCAAAGGTATCCATATATGCTGAGCGCAAACACTGTTTGTGTCAGAATATATAAAATCAATGTCGTGGCAGCCGACGATTACCTGCAAGAGAAACAGGTCACAAAAGAATGAAAAAACAAACAAAGTACATTAAAAAAAGTACATTAGGAAGAGTAGAAGAACTTATAAAATGACTGACACAACAACAGTTTTTGGATCCTTATATTTTTCTTTCTAACTGTTCCTTGATTTCTTGATTTGGGACTGCGATCTTCCAGCTTGGGTCTCTCAAAATGTCGATGGACATCCAACATCTTTCGAGACCCTGTGTTTATGTGCCCTACACTGTGTCGTGCTGTACTCTACACTAATACTCCACTAGTGTATGGTAGCGCTCAAAACATTCCCCGATGCAGAGTCCAGGTTGGTCAGGACATTTGGGACAATAATAACGGGTGTCACGCCTACATCCGCGCCTGCTACAGACACAACATCTTTTTTGGGGGTATCTTTGGGTAGGGGTACTCGGGAGGACATAAGAAAAATGTCTCTCATGCAGCCGGCTCACTGCATCTGGAAGGGGAAGTTGGGCAGGCATGCCTCCTGGGTACAGGTAGGCAAGGATGATCTCTTCCTGGAATTCCCGGAAGGATCCAGTTCGTCCTGACGCCCTGTATAGGACAAAGGCGTTCAGCATAGCCAATTGGTAAAGGTAAACAGACACTTTTTTGTACCAGCGTCTGGCTTTACGGGCAACTAAATACGGCGCCAAAAGCTGGTCGTTAAGGTCCACCCCTCCCATATTAAGGTTATATTCGTGGACACAGAGGGGTTTCTCCATAACGCCAGTTGCCGTAGTAATATGGATCGTCGTGTCTGCGTGAAGGGAGGACAGAACATAAACATCCCGTGTATCCTTCCACTTCCCCGCAAGCAATTTGTCCGTTTTCAAGCAGGCTCTCGCCCCCCGACTAAGACGGGAATTTACAAGCCGTTGGGGGAAGCCCCGGCGATTAGGTCGCACGGTGCCACATGCGCCAATTTGTAAATCGAGAAGGTGACTAAATAGTGGCACGCTTGTGTAAAAGTTGTCCACGTACAAATGGTACCCCTTTCCGGATAAGGGTGACACCAAGTCCCAAACAATCTTACCGCTGCTCCCTATGTAGTCTGGGCAGTTCGGGGGCTCCTCACAGCTATCTTTTCCCTCATAGACCCGGAAACTAACTGTATAACCTGTGGCCCTGTCACACAATTTATACAGCTTGACCCCGTACTTGGCACGCTTGCTGGGGAGGTACTATTTCATAGCAAGGCGGCCAGTAAAGTAAATTTAATCAGGGACTCGTCAACGCAGACAACTTGTTCGGGGGTAAACAAGGCTGGAAACCGCTGATTGGTGTGGTCTATGAGGGGCCGAATTTTGTGGAGCCGATCATATTCAGGGTCTACACGAGGACGACAGATTTCATTGTCGCTGAAATGCATAAATCGCAGAATTTGCTCGTATCTCCCCCTGGACATGGAGGCAGAGTACATGCGCATATGGTGAACTGGGCTAGTGGACCAATATAGCCGCAATTCACTCTGTTTAGTTATGCCCATGTGGAGGGAAAGGCCCAGAAAGATTTTAAATTCGGAAACCGTTATAGGTTTCCAGCCGAATTGTCTGGCAAGGGGCGAATTTGGGTTGGCGGCGATGAATTGTTGTGCATATAAATTTGATTGATCCACAATAGATCTGTAAAGATCTTCCGTGAAGAACAGCTCATAAAAGTTCAGGGGCGTAAAACCAGCTGTCTCCGCGTGGATTCCAGGTTGGGCAGTGAATGGGGGAAGTACTGGCGCTGTAGAATCAGTGGGTTGCCAATTGGGATATGCCAGCGCATCAGGGAGAGCACTATGGGCTCTACGGGCCTGTCTACGAATACGCGGTGGCTGCGGGCCACTACTTGTGCTAGCCACCGCACCAGCTTCAACTGCACTTAGGGGACTCGCCACGTCACCAGGTGATACTGCAGTGCTGGTTGTACTAGGTCCAGGGTGTACTAGGCCGCTGGCACTTGCCAGGTCGCCAGAAGGATGAGCGGCACTAGTAACCACACTCTGCTCCATACGAGCACCCTGCGATTCCTGCATCTCAACAACTCCAGAATGGGGTCGGGTACGCCTGGATCTAACAGGGACCCATCTGTCGTCGGAGCTATCTGTCAGGGAGCCGCTGCTGTCATCTGGTTCATATACTGACAGTAATTCGGTCATTGTAGCTTCCCCATCGCTATCAGATGACACGGACAGTATATTATATACCTCTTCACCACTGTACCAACGTTTGGTCATTTGGGTAACTAAATTTACCGGTACAGTGGTGCGACTCCCAGGTAATAAAAGCACCTGGTTGTCAAGGAATATTTCAAGCGCTACCAAAAAAACTGCTAATGCTAGCAAGGATCAGGCCTGACTCTGCTAACACAGCAGTTTTGTGTGTTGTGTTTTTTTGTAAGTGACAGTAATCTATTGATTACTACACTTGCCTGGGTGAAAGGGTTAAACGCAGGTGCTGGCAGGAATCAGTGCTGATCGTGCAAACACCGCGTTTTGGGAACCCTAAACTATGGGGGCGCTAGTATAGTTCTGATCAGATCAGATATTGTTCAAACACTATACTAGTAATGGAAGTGTATGTGCGTGCGTGTGTGTGTGTGTGGTAATCAAGGGGTTATTTCTAACTATGCGCCGGGGATCTGGGGGGGGGGGGGGTGGCGGGGACCCTAAACCTCCTTTGGGATAGAAACGAACTCGCTAGCGCAACCTCAAGTCACAATTACACCAATACAAAATACAGTAAAAACAGTATATTATGTGTGTATTAGTATGCAATGTGACAGGGGGGAAGGGGTTAACTGGATGTGATCAGGGGGGGGATCAGGGGGTTAAATCTTTATTGGAAGGGGCTGGCGGGTATCCTAAGGATAAAAGGAACGGTGGCAAGTAGGCCTGCACGATATTGGAAAAAAAATATATTGCGATATTATTTTTCCAACGATATATATTGCGATATTGTGGGACCCGTCCTTTATATGGAGAAATATAAAGGAGGTTGGCTGCAGCCCACTTCAGAATATAACCCGGGAAGGGGTTATATAATAGATTATAAAAAGGAAGAGGAAGTGATTGGGGCTGCCAGTATATATGTGAAATACAATAAATAATCTATATTGACATGGTGTGTATACAAAAAGGGAAACGTAGATGTATGTATGTATATGTAGAGGAAATTAAATTATTAATATATAAATATATAAATCACCTCTGAATTATTAATAATTTATTTTCCTCTACATATACATACATACATCTACTTTTCCCTTTTTGTATACACACCATGTCAATATAGATTATTTATTGTATTTCACATATATACTGCTACTGGCAGTGGTGGTAGGAGGCTGGAGCGGTGGATTAGAAAGGAGCACAGCCGCATACATTACATTACTCACTTGTCTTGTGCAGGCTGCAGCCCGCCCCACACGTTCAGTGAGTCTCACTCTCCGCCCTAGTTTTCTCAATGGCACATTCAGGGAGCCAATCACGCTGCGAGTAGCGGCACAGCGAACCAATCAGGTGTGCAGGCACGCGTGATTGGTTAGCTGTGCAGCTGCTCACGGCGTGACTGGTTGCCATTGAAAAAACTAGGGCGGAGAGTGAGACTCACTGAACATGTGGGGCGGGCTGCAGCCTGCAGTGGATTGGATGTGTGAGTTCTCCTCCGACCTAACACGCCTAACACGGAAGTCTGCGAGTCTGCGAATCCTTCTGTCCTCCTCCAAGTCCCTCCCCCTGCCTATGCAAATATCGTGACCTCGGTGATATGAATATCGCCTACGGCCACAGAATGATAGTCGATATCATATCGACTATCGTTCAGCCCTAGTGGCAAGCGCTAAACCTGGTCACAAGTCACACTTATACAGGTATATAGAAAATGCTATATACTGTATACAGTGTGTGTTGTGGCAGGGGGTGTAGGGGTGATCAGGGGGGGTCAGGGGGTTAAATCTTTATTGGGGGGGGGTGACGGGGACCCTAAACCTTCTTGGGACAGAAACTTAGTCGCCTGCGCTAATTCTGATCACAATCACACTAATACAAAAATACAAAAACACTGTATATTACGTTTGTATTAGTGTTGAATGTGACAGAGGGGTAGGGGTTAACTGGAGGTGATCGGGGGGGGTCAGGGGGTTAAATCTTTATTAGGGAGGGTGGCGGGTAATTCAAGTGGAAAAGGGGGGGTCGCAAGCGCTATATACTGTATACTGTATATGCTATATACTGTATACAGTGTGTGTTGTGGCAGGGGGTGTAGGGGTGATCAGGGGGGGGGTCAGGGGGTTAAATCTTTATTGGGCGGGTGGCGGGGACCCTAAACCTTCTTGGGACAGAAACTTAGTCGCCTGTGCTAATTCTGATTACAATCACACTAATACAAAAACACTGTATATTACGTTTGTATTAGTGTTGAATGTGACAGCGGGGTAGGGGTTAACTGGAGGTGATCAGGGGGTTAAATCTTTATTAGGGGGGGGTGGCGGGTAATTCAAGTGGAAAAGGGGGGGTCGCAAGCGCTACACCTGACCACAAATCACGCTTATACAGGTATATAGGAAAATGCTATATGCTGTATACAGTGTGTGTTGTGTCAGGGGCTGTAGGGGTTAATTGGGGGGGGCCATCGGGGGTTAAATGTGCCTATCTAAGTGTACCTGACTGTGTTTGGTGCAGTACTTACAGTTAGATGTGCTCTCCTCTCGAGATGAATCCAAAAAGGATCATGGGAGAGGAGGGCACGTCTTTTCTGAGTCTGTGTTTACATTTCACAGACTCAGAACAGGATCGGATTGGGCAGGACCGATCTACAGGTCCAGGCCAAAAATCATTGGCCTGGACCTGATGACTGATCGGTTCTGAACCCAATCCAGCCATCGGTGTCGGCGGGGACGCGCGGGAGTGCGCACAGGACCGGCGGGAAGTAGCGACGTAGACCTACGTCACTCTGCCTGGCCGGGGCTGACTGCCGCAGTAAATATACTGTGTGCAGTCGGCAAGTGGTTAAAGAAACTGACAGTTCCACCAGTGGTGGATTCTCAGGTTTCCAGGTTGATTAAAGTCATGTTGGTTCCAGTGGTCTTTAACCACTTAAGCCCCGGAAGATTTTACCCCCTTCCTGACCAGGGGGTATTTTGCGATTCGGCACTGCGTGACTTTAACGGACAATTGCGCGGTCGTGCAATGCTGTATCTAAACGAATTTGGCGTCCTTTTTTTCCCACAAACAGAGCTTTCTTTTGGTGGTATTTGATCACCTGTGCGATTTTTTGATCACGCGCTATAAACAAAAAAAGAGCGTAAATTTTGCAAAAATAACAATATTTTTCACATTTTTTTATATGAAATTCCCCCCAAAAAAAATGTAAAAATCAAAATTTTTTAACATTTTCGGCCAATTTGTTTTATGCTACCTATGTTTGGTAAAAAAAAATCGCAAAAAGCGTATTTTGATTGGTTTGCGCAAAAGTTATCGCGTTTACTAACAAAGGGAAAGATTTTTGTCATTTTTGTTGTTTTTTTTTTTTTAACGCGTAATGGCGGCAATCTGCGATTTTTTTTGCGGTACTGCGACATTGCGGCGGACAGATCGGACCCTTGACTGACATTTTTGCCACTTTTGGGGTTACCAGTGACATTTCTACAGTAATCAGTGCTATATATATGCACTGTTACTGTAAAAATACACTGGCAGTGAAGGGGTTAACTTTTTTTTAAAGGGAGGGGCTATGTGTGTCCCTAGGGGCGTGCTTTCTACTGTGATTGGCTGTGGCTTCAGATGTATGAAGAGTGATCAACGGTTCTACATAGTAGAACCGTATGATAATCCTTCATACACAGGGGAGAATGACAGGCAGCTTGTTTACACAAGCTGCCTGACTTTCTCCCTCTCCCCCACCGATCGCAGAGTGACCGGCGGACATCGGGTCCGCCGGTCACACGCGTGGGGGGGTCCGTGACCACGCGGGAGCACGCCTCCGGCGGCGCGCGCTCGCTCCCTAGACCCTCACAAGCTAGTGACGTAGCCCTACGTCACTTTGCCTGTGAGGGGCTGACCACCGACATAGATAGTCGTGCGGCGGTCGGCAAGTGGTTAAAAGACCCTGTAGACAGGAAGGCTGAATCTCTGGTCCGATACCTTTTATCCATGGCAGTTTCAAGTTCCAGGCCAGTGTTTGCCATAACCTTGGTCTATCAGACCTTAACAGAATGGACAAAGCTTTTCCGGCAGGATTTGGAAGGGGGTCAGCATCCCCCTGAGCTGGTGGACCAGTTGATACAGGGGCTACAGTATATCTGTGATGCCTCTCTGGATGCGCCCCCTTTATTTATTTATTTTTTTTTATATTTCTTTATTAAATCATTTTCATATAAAAAAAATGTACAACCAGCATTTCAAAGGAAAGTAAAATACTCACATCATACACATTCCTAAGTCCCATCTCTACCTTTCCTTCTCAATTATATCATTATACTAAATTTATACTCCCCCCACCCCCCTCCCCTCCCTATTAAATCTCACTCTCTCCCAAAATCAGTTTATATTCCTCTGTATGTTTGAATTCTTGCCATTCTTCCCAAATTTCCACCAAAATTCCTTGTTCCTTTTCCCCCCAGCACTTTAATAATTCTAACTTTCTCGTTTTTTCTACTTTTTTAAACCATTCTTTGCAGTCGGCGGGGGGGGGGGGTCTTATTTTTGCCACTTCAGGGGTATCATACCTTTAGCGGAGTTCAACAAGTGAGGGATTAATGTTCTTTTGTATGCATTTACTGACATTTTTGTACCGTGGAATAAACATCCCCAAGGGTCTTCCGGAATATGTATATTTGTAATTTTATTAATCAATGTTAGTACCGTCCTCCAGTATTTTTTAATCTTTGGGCACTCCCACCAAATGTGTGCCATCGTGCCCACCTCCATACATCCCCGCCAACAATATTTCAAACTCTCTGCGTAAAAACTACCTACTTTATATGGGGTATTATACCATCTGGTGATCAGTTTGTAATTCATTTCTTCTGTGTTTGTGTCTATTGCTGAACTATACACCAGTTTTAGAATTTTCCCCCATTGTATCCCCTCTCTACATGGTCCCAGTTCTCTTTCCCATTTTTCTTTAAGTGAGGCCCCTGTTTCCTTCTTTTCTGCTTTCAATGTTTTATAAATATTTGAAATGTTATTTGTTATCTTGTCTGAGTTACACATTTGTTTGTACGGTAACAATTCTGTCATGTCCCTTATTGGTTGCAGTAGTGAACTGACAAAGTGCCTCAGCTGGAGGTACCTCCATTCTTTAATCTTCCAATCCCTTTTTTATGTTTTAGTTCTGTATAAGTTATCATTTTTCCCCGCTCTATTATGTCACCCAAGCGCGCATCCTCATCTACGATCCATTTACCGTGCTCCCACAGCTCCCCCGGTGCAAAAAATGTTGTGTTTTGTAATGGTATCAGTGGTGAGTTATATTTCCAGTTTTCTTTCTTGTGTATTGTGTCCCAGGTTTTTAGTGCCTGACGTGTGATTACATGTGTGCATGTACCTATTTTTCTCATTTTTGGAGGGATCCAAATAATCTTCCCTAATTGTGTATCACTCATAGTGTTTTCTATTTTTACCCAACTTTTATCACTCTCTTTTTTACTCCATTCTTTCACTCGTGTGATTACTGTTGCTTGATAGTATTTTTTAAAATCCAGCAGTGCTAATCCCCCGTGCCCCTTCCCAGGATGCGGCCCCTTTAGCTTGCAGGGTGTCGGTGACAGTCGTGGCTCTGCGCCACATGATCTGGTTGAAATTGTGGTCTGCAGACCAGACCTCCAAAAAGGTGCTGACTGATCTCCCCTTCGTGGGGGACCACTTGTTTGGAGCTTCCATGGAAGAGATCATAAAAGGTCTCATGGGAGGCAGAGAGCAGATTGCTTCACAGGTTACAAAAAGCAGAGAGCCTCGCCGCAAACGTGGTCCTATGTTCTCGACCCACAGGTGGCCCTTTTGTCCCGCAGGGTCACAGGACAAGGGTTCAAAATCCTCCCGTACCTTCTCTGAAGTTCCTAAGAGACCCTGGGTGGGTAAGTCCGCTGGCCCCACAGACAAGTCCTCCTCTGCCTGAAGGGGCGCCCTCAACCATACATGGGGTGGGGGGGAAGTCTTCTCTTCTTTCCTAGCCCATGGAAGATGTAACTATTGTCGCTTTATTCGAACAGGTAGTTCCGTTCAACTTCCTAATGGGTCCACCTGGTCCCCCCAAACATAAAATAACCTGTCAAACCATAGGAGTTGTATATTTCTTCAAATGTGATTGCCACGCTTTTTACGTGGGTAAGACTAAAGGTCCGTTCTTTAAAAGAATAAGGGATCATGTATCCCTGATTCAAAACAAATAAATGGAGACCCCTATAAGTCGTCATATGGGACTTTATCACAACTTTGATCTCAAAAGATGCGGCTTCTTTGGGCTTGAGCATGTGCCATCTTATGAAAGAGGTGGGGATATTGACCGTACATTGCTTCAAATTGAGACCAGATGGATATATCTGCTACGGGCTACGACATATCCTGGCCTCAATGAGGGCATTAGTTTTAAATCATTTTTGTGATTCATTATAATTTCCCCCTTTTGTTCTCCCCCCCTTTTTTTTTTTCCCCTCCTTCCTAGTGCCGTTATATATATCCCAGATGAATTTGCTGTGCCTCCTCAGGATTCATGCACAGTGTTATTTTAACCTATATACATCTGTGTAAATAAACTATATATATGTGATTGTAATTCACTATATAATTATAATTTCTTTTGCCTATATTTTCATTATATAATTTTTTTTTCTCCCTTCGGGGTAATTAATTTAAATATGTTTGTTATAAATTTGTACAGATTGCATGTAGTTATTTCACTGTAATTTTCCTTAATTCTTGTGCAATATGTAAATATTCATGCAAAGTTGTACCTGATACCTTGTGTACCCCTTAACCATTACTCTTCCCCCATCTCAGACATGTCGGATCCCACCTTCCTTGAATCATGTTATCCCCCCATGTGAGCCCACACGTTTATGGTGACGCTGGGACCTGGATATCCGTGGATTTTGGCTGCGCGTGGTCCCCGTACGGATGCCCACGCGTCACAGGTCTCCATGGCTACCGTGCCGTGTTGGACCTGGGCGCCGCCCCCTAGGCTGTTTGATGTTGCTGTGCTGATGACGTGATGCGTCTCGCCTGGTCCCGCCCTGGCCCGGCCTTTCCTCTCTTCCTCCATGTACCCATGACTTGGAGGGGAGGGGGGGACAGACAGGGGAGGTGCCGGAGGTGGGCGGGCGGTGTTTAGTCCCGGTTTTCGGATCATGGTTATGGTGGGTCAGTGGATTGTTTGCTTTCCTACCTACCTTACAGTGATGTATGTTGCATTTATCTGGTTTTACCTTTTTCACTAACTATAGATACCTGTATGCTTATTTAGGTGGAAATCTCTTTACCATATATCTACCTGTCTTTCGGTTGCAACAAGTGCATTTTAAGCATACCACTCCCTGCCATATATCCCCCACCCCGACTGAGCCGCAATGATCTAACCAGGGACTTTCCCTGTGTGTGATTGTTGCTTTGTGTTTTTTATTTGTTTTCCTCCTTTTTTGACCTTTTTGTCCTGGATTCTTTGACTCTGGGAAGGACATTGGAAACTTCTTACAATACCAAAACCTTTTTTGGACCCCTGTCACAAGCGGGACACAATTCACTCAAAATGTGATTAAAAGATACTCCTTTGGTTAAACCTAACGCTATTATTTTGGCCCTGGCCTTGTAAGTAATTCTCAGCATACATACATTTCTCTTTTGAATACAATAGTTTATCTTTATAAAGTTTATTAAACATTTGTATGTCTCATCAAGATAGTGTCTCCACACTGTGTGGCTCCAACTTTACCCCCTTCTGCGGGAGACCAATAGTGGCCGGATTTGCGGTATCTTTGGAGGTCCTTTGCTTCACAAACCTGGGCTCATACAACCCTGCTGTTCAATATCTGCTCCAACATACATGTTTGGATCAGTTTTCCTTATTTTCTGGGCTTCATTGGGTGGATTTGGTCAACAATGCATGGATATGAATTTACCTATTTATTGTGTACAAACTTATTTATATAAGTATTTATTCTCAGTAATTTTCTTCGTATTTACATATGTATGTTTCACTGCAACATAGGGACCCTTTTCTACGCTAAAAGTTCTGAAGAAGCCTGATTTGGCTAAACCGGTCATCATTTAGCGTACAGTATCGGTTTATTACCTATGTCCGATTGTTTTGGCTATAAAATCCTTTTTAGCATATTTTTTATATATGTCAGTGCAATATGCACTTGTCTCTTTTAAATATAATATTTGTTCAATTATAATTTGTTAAAATTGTCTTATTTTTATACATTGTGTCTTGATTAGTCTGACATTGGTCATTTTCTATGCACCGTTAAAGTCCCAAGATACTAGGGCTGCGCATCTTCACTTACCTCACGATTCGATGCGATGCGATTACGATTATTAGGGTCGCGATTCGATACGATTCGATTCCGCGATGCATCACGATTATTGCCCAATGCCCATGCCCAGCCCACTGCCCAATGGTTTTCAAAACTTTATAAAAAAAAAAAAAAACAATCAAGCAGTCACAAATAAAAGAATCCTTTTAATTTTCATTTGCTTCAAAGGACACTTGAATGGACCCTGTCATGACCTGCAAGCCCTGCATACTTTAGTGCACTTGCACTGCAAACATATAGGAAGGTCTGAAAATGCAAACAGCATAGCAGAGACAGACAACAACACTAGTATTTTACTAGAAGTAACAGTAAAATTTGTAAAAAACTGTAGTAGTGCAGTTTACTGCTTCATAAAAGAAAATATTAATATAAGCCAGGCCTACCACCTTTTAAAGTACAACTAAAGGCAAAACTTTTTGGATTTTGGATAAAGTTTGGCCTATAGTTGTACTTTAAAGGCAAGCCAAGATAGAAGAAGCCAGCCAGCCAAGCTAATATTCTTGTGAAAATGGTCATCATAAATTCCCACAAAACATTATATATAAATCCTTTTATGTGAATATGCATTGCAATAAATTCCAGGTGTGCCATAACCTGTCCTCTACAAAACAGAGCACTTCCTGACTAGTAGCAAACATCAAGGGTGAACCTGGCAATAGTGCACTGCTGCATAACTTCCATGTTCACCGTGATGTTTGTTTCCCTCTGCAACTGCCAGTCAACTCAAGTGAGTTGATGGATTGGCTGCTAGAGGGGAGTTACAAATATAAGCTTTAAGCTTATCAATTCACTTATGTCACTTTTATGTCACTTACTTTACAGAAGACGTTACCTGTCCTGCAGACAGTCTCTGTCTCTACCACGATTAAACCCAACTGAAGCCAAGCCAAAGCCACCATTAGAGGAAGGAAATTCTTGACAGAGTAAATCATCAACTGAAGCTTAAACCTTGAGTAAATCTTCATGGGATCACAAAAAAACACATAACACGATTGTCTGCATCAGAATCATGAGAACTGAAGAAGGTTTGGCATTGGCACACTGGTACAACTCAAGGCATATAGGTTAGGTCAGGTTTGTGTGTATTTGTGATCCAGTAAAGATTTAATCAAGGTTTTACGCTTCAATGTATGATTGATTTAATCTTTCAAGGATGTCCTTTCCTGTACCGTGGCTGCCTGGCTTGCCTTCAGTTGTCTAGATACACTTTTACCTTTAGTATTTGTTTGGTTGAGGGAACCCCCTACACTTGCTATTGCTACAGAGTACAACAGACGAGCAGACAGACATGCGTTGCAATAAATTCCAGGTGTGTGCCATAACCCGTCCTCTACAAAACAGAGCACTTCCTGACTAGTAGCAAATATCAATGGTGAACCTGGCAATAGTGCACTGCTGCATAACTTCCATGTTCACCGTGATGTTTGTTTCCCCCTCCAACTGCCAGTCAACTCAAGTGAAGTGAGTTGATGGCTGCTAGAGGGGAGTTATACAAATATAAGCTTAAGCTTAAATAATTATCAATTCACTTATGTGAATGGACCATTTTTGAAAACAAGCCATTCTCCATCTCTCCAGTGCCAGAAAAGCTGTCAAAAATATAAAATGTTCCAGGTTCACTGCGATTGTGTTTGCCCCTGCCATTGCCAGTCAACTAAACACAGTGTGTGTGTGTCGTGACTCGTGACAACTCAAAAGCTTATACGCAGCCTCAGCATCAACTCAACACACACACACACTGTGTGTGTGTGTGTTGAGTTAATGCTAGAGCTGCGTTATAAGCTCTTGAGTTGTCACGAAAGTCAGTCAGTCACGTTACAGAAAGAAAACTTTACCTGCACTGCACTGAGCAACACTCTACCATGTCGATTACATCTGTAACTGAAGCCAAGCTAGCCAACAAGCCACCATTAGAGGAAGGAAAATCCTTGAGAGAATAAATTGTAAACTGAAGCTTAACCTTGAGGAACTCCTATGGGGGTCACATTCACAAACTCACAAATATAGTATATTACACAAGAATCCACAATTGGTATATTTATTTGTGATCCAATAAGATAAGATTTACTCGAGGTTAAGCTTCAAATGTACAAGTTATTTCTCTCAATGATTTTTCTTCCTATAATGCTGCACCGTGGCTGGCTTGGTGTCAGTCAGTTGTCTAGAAGAAAATACACTTTAATATTATTTATTTGGTTGAGGGTTAAATGAACCCCTGCCTACTTGCCTAGACACTTTTAGTGTGAAGCAACGGAACGGATTATGGATTGGAAATGGACACATTGGACAGGACAATCTTCAAAAACAAACCATCAGTGCTATAAAGCTATAAAACAAGACTGGTGATGTGACTGACTGGTGACTGGCGGCAGACTGAATTAGTAATTACTAATTCATTAAAAACATGAATTAGTAATTATTTCAGTGCTTAGCATTTGGGAACATGTAGGTTTTTCTGTAAGAACACTAGATGATCCACTATGCTCAGGTTTCAGACTGCTTCTTTTCGCTGTTATAACATCTCCTGCAGTAGAGAAAACCCGCTCTGCAGATACACTTGTACCTGGGATACACAAGTATTGCTTTGACAGCTGAGAGAGGAGGGGGAATATGACCTCATGCTCACGCCACCATTTCAAAGAGGCAGAGGTGGTGCTTTACAATATTTTTCCATTTCGTCTTCTGCCTTGGCATAGGGGGTCTTAGGTTCTATTGCACCATCAGTGAAAGACTGCCCCAGCAAAGTCATGAGCAGCGATGTTGTGGCCTTTTTTTTTGGGAGGAGAATGGCTGTCCTCAATGGGTGTTGTTTCTTCTTCCACAGTTGCTTTTTCCCTAGGCACTTCATCCACATTTGTCCTTCTATTAGATGTAATATGTGTGTTTGAACAAAAGATAATAGTATAAGAAGAGCTTAACTGACTAAGAGTGTGATTCATTGATGAGGTGTGGGAAACTGCACGGTAATCCATACCATACAGTTCCACTTCCCACACCGCATCAGTGAATCAGGGCATGTTATTAAACAACACAATGTAGCTGAGCTTCTAGCTGTCTGGGAGGAAACATGATGAAATTCTAATTACCTCCAAAGATGCAGCCTCCTCAGTCACTCCTCTGTATATCTCCGATCTCTCCTCCTCTGTGAGAATAAAAGGCAGTCCTTTAAAGCGAGGATCCAGTGCAGAGGCTGTATGAAGGATCTTCTTCTCTGCCTCACTGCTGTACCTCTTCAGGAGATCTGTTTTGATGGCATTCTTGATCTCATGGGTCATGGGTGTGTCTCCCATGGTGTCTGTCATGCTCTGGAGCAGTTGTGCATTTAGAGGGGCAATGAGAGACACTGTTGGGTTGCGCTCTTCTGACATCAGCAAGGTTGCATCCTTCATTGGCTTTAATGCACTCACAGCGTCCTCTGCATTTGACACATCTGTTTCATTAAGAGTGCAGAGATCCGACTCTCCTTTTCTGACTTCTGGAGACAGCAAGGTGGCACAAACTGCAGGTTGTTGTTCTAAGAACCTCTCGACCATGTCATATGCGCTGTTCCATCTTGTTGGCACATCAGTTATTAGCTTATGATTCTTCAGGCCCAGACATTTCTGTTTCTCTTTTAGACAGTGGCTTGCTCTAGTGCTGCGATGGAAGAATGTGGATATTCGTCGCACTCTGGCGAGAAGCCTGGAGAGCGTGGCCCCTTTCAGTGCCCGCTGACATGCAAGATTGAGTGTATGGGCAAAACATTTAACATGAGGAAATTTACCAACTTGAGCTGCAACTATCATGTTCGCCGCGTTGTCGGTCACAAGCACTACAGATTTATCAGACAGCTGCCATTCTTCCACGACATGAGACAGTAGCTCTGCCAGATGAGCACCTGTGTGAGACTCATAAATGGCTCTTGTTTGCAACACATGTGACAAGACCTGCCAGTCCTTAGTAACGTAATGTGCTGTTATTGTAACATAGGACTCCGTTGTGACTGAAGTCCATGAATCACACGTTATTGCGACTCGACTGGCTTGGTTCATTGACGCAAGTACCTGAGCTTTGGTGTCGTGGTAGAGTGCAGGTATAACGTTTTCTGTAAAGTGACTGCGTGATGGGATCTTATAACGTGGCTCTAGCGTCTTCACAAGGTAGCGAAACCCGGCGTTGTCCAGAACTGAGTAAGGCCGTAGGTCCTTGGCGATGAAAGCTGCCACAGCTTTGGTTAGTTTCTTCCCTTTTTCTGAGTTGGGCGGATAAGTTGACAGTATGGCATCAATTCTTGGCTGATCTGGGTCTAGCAGTCTTTCCTTGGCAGTGGTGGCACTGCTGGTGGCGACAGGTGTTACTAACTCAGAGTGAAAACGGCTAACATGGTTTCTCAAGTTCGTAGTATTCCCTGGGTATTTAATTTTTGTGTGACAGGCTTTACATACGGCGTGTGTCTTGTCCAACTCACGCTTCCCTGTGTGTTCGTAAAATCCGAAATGTGCCCAGATGTTTGCTCTTAAAACGCTAGGTGCATTTTTTATCTCTCGATCTTTTTCTCCTTCTGCCATTACCACCATACTACCACGTATGTGACGGAGACGGATGACGTAATTTCCAAACTCTGTCAGTGTTTAAAAAAAAATAAAAAAATACCACTTGTAAACTAAGCCGCAACAAGTCAACCAAGCAACATCTTTCATAAAATATGACTGTCTGTCTGTCTGTCAGACTCCCTTATGCATGCACTGAGCCAAAACCCCCGGGGCCCCCCCTTACCCCACAGCTGCCTGTGACAGTGACACTGACAGAGACCCCCCTCCCCCCACAGCTGAGCTGACAGCCGGACACACTGACAGAGACCTGGATGTCCCACTGTCCCACACCTTCCCCAATCCCCCACAGCACTGACAAACACTGAGAGTGAGTCCCCCCTTGCCCAGACCCCCACAGCTGACAGTGACACTGACAGAGACCTGGATGTCCCACTGTCTCACACCTTCCCCAATCCCCCACAGCACTGACAAACACTGACTGAGTCCCCCCCTTGCCCAGACCCCCACAGCTGACACTGACAGAGACCCCCAGGCCCCCACTGACACTCAGAGAGAGCCCCCTGGCTGCCAGACTGCCACAGCAGAACAGTACCCCCGGGCCCCGACTGACCGTCCCCTGTCCCAGCCCCCCCCATCAGACATCCCCCAGAGATACAGACGAGACCCCCATGAATGTCATGATTATACAATTATTTGTTCGGACTAGTACATACCTGCTGCTGTGTGACTGTGTGGATTGTTGTGCACTGCATTGCAGAGGAGGACCGGTGCTGTGCTGCTCTGTGGCGGGCGGCTGGCGTCACTGGCAGTGGCGGCGGCTGGGCCTGGGACGGTCGGCTACGGTGAGGCTGGCGGCGCTGGCTGGCTGCGATGGGGACGCACTTGGGGCTCCTCGCTCCTGTGCTGTGGAGTGTGGACTGGCTTGTGGCTTGGCTGGCTGGCTGGCTTCTTGGCTGCAAGGCCGCAGGTGGGACGCCGATACACGCGGTGGATGTCTTGCTGCGCCTCGGCCCCGGTCAAAGAGACGGAAGGGGAGGGGCGGAGCCTTTTTATTAAGCTCCCGCCACTAACCCACCAATCCGCTGCCGATCTAGTGACTTTTTCTCCATTGCGTGATAGGGCGTGGCCACGGCTGATGACGTCATTTCCTAATCGATTATGCCGGCAACCCGCATCGATGCAGAATCTCGAAGGGTCGAATCGCGATGCATCAATCTTTCGATTATATTCAGCAGCCCTACAAGATACCTTCCCCCTTTCTAGTTGTTCCTAGTTGAGCTCTTTGGTTACTTGATTGGCTTTTTTTAGCCCTGGGGAGAATTCCGTTGTTTTGCTGTTTTTTCCCTCCCCTCATGCTGACACTGCTTTGGGACGTCCCATCGGTCAATGAAGATATGAAGCTGTGTCCGTCAATGAACGAAAGAAAACTAGATTTTTGTCTTAGCGTAAAATCCTTTTTTTTAGACAGAGCTCCGGTGACCCGGTTAAGGCTCCTGTGTCCTGGTTCAGGGCAATTATGTTAAGCCTTGGGTTATTTTCCCCACCCCTCATTTTCCTTTTGGCACTGCTTTTGGACGTTCCAGTTGTTATTATTTTTGGAGCGCTGTGTCCGTTAATGAACGAAAGAGAAAATGGGATTTTTTTATATGCAAAAAGGATGATCTGGAGTATATATAATAAATGGTTAAACCTCCATCCCTAATGAATATACAAAAGGAAGAACAAATTGTTCAAAAAACGTGGGACTTTAAATGAGGTAGATCAATTACTGACTATCAGATTACTATAGAGATCACCAAAGGGTGATTGTTTATTAACCACTTTACCGCTGAGTACTGGAATAGTACTGCGGCAAAGTGGCACGATCCCGTCTGACGACGTAGACCTACGTCGCCAGACTCCTCCCCCTGTAGGCGGGGCTCGCGCGCCGCCGGAGGCGCGCTCCCGCTGTTTTCATTCACAGCGGGAGTCGGGCCAGGGGAGGAGCAGCGGCGATCGACGCTGCTCTGCCCCGATCGTCGGGGAATCCAGTTTGGAGATCCGCCCGCCTGTGTAAACAGAGCGGGCGGATCTCCTCAGTGACAGGGAGTGACAGATCGGAGTGTTCAGCATAGCTGGACATCCAATCTGTCCCTGTCTCACACAGTCACCTCCCCCCACACACGTTAGTAAGCACCAGGCATACATTAACCCCTCCCTCTCCAATAAAATTAACCCCTTCCCTGCCAGTGTCATTTTTACAGTAACAGTGCATATTTATAGCACTGATCACTGTAGTAATATCACTGGTACCCCCAAAAGTGTCAAAAATCTCAGTCAAGGGTCCGATCTGTCCGCCGCAATGTCGCAGTCCCGCAAAAAAAAAATCGCAGATCGCCGCCATTACTCGTTAAAAAAAAAACACCAAAATGACATAAATCTTTCCCTTAGTTAGTAAACGCAATAACTTTTGCGCAAACCAATCAAAATACGCTTATTGCGATTTTTTTTTACCAAACATGGGTAGCAGAAAACAAATTGGCCAAAAATTAAAAAAAAATTTGATTTTTACATCTTTTTTGGGGGGAATTTCATATAAAAAAAAATGTGAAAAATATTGTTATTTTTTCAAAATAAACGCTCTTTTTTTGTTTATAGCGCAAAAAGTAAAAAATCGCACAGGTGATCAAATACCACCAAAAGAAATCTCTGTTTGTGGGGAAAAAAAGGACGTAAATTTCGTTTGGGTACAGCGTCGCACGACCGTGCAATTGTCAGTTAAAGTCGCACAGTGCCGAATCGCAAAAAGTGGCCCAGACGTAAGACAGCAAAATGCTCTAGTGGTAAAGTGGTTAATAATTCATATTTAAAATAATATAAAAATTACAGATAGACATACACAATTTAGAGACCTAACATAATTATATAATTCATATAAATAATTCCAGTAGTAGTAATTGCATTATATGACATAACCAACATATAATTCATATAAATGATTACAACAGTAATAAATATATTATATAGCATAACCGACGTATAATTGATCTCCAAAAAGGTATGTCATCATTTCTTGTAGGCTCTACGCGTTTCGTGGCTCTACGTCCACTCATCAGGAGCTAATTAAAAGTATATATAAATCTGTAAGAGTAAACTGATATTAGAATACTAATCTCAAATAAGGAATATAACAGATCGCTCCTAATTTTAAGTGTAGAATTCAGCTACTTACTGTGCTGACCCAGTAGTACTGGAAGGCCACCCCAAGCAAAGGCTGTCTCACCCGGGGCTGAGGCGGGTATTGACCCAAACCGGCATACGGAGGGAGAGGAGATGGGGGGAGTTGGCAAAATGATCCCCCAAAGTAGGGGACATATAGGTACACCATCAGTATCCAAAAAATTGAGCACACATTGTGACCACATGATCTAAAAAGGGAAGGGGTTTTGTAATTAAAATTATATGGGTATAGATGTTCTATAATTAATTATTAGGTGTAAAGAATATGATTTTAATTAAATAAGAAAGTGGTCATGCAAAAATAGGGATAGTATATATGTTATATATTTATAAGAAAAAATATATATGGAAAAGTTAGAAACAACCCAGGTGAATTAGAGTGATAATTGGGTGATGTAGAAAAAACAGAATTGAAGCCTGGGAAGGTGAAGGGGTGTTGCGAGAGTGCCAATTACCAAAGAGATAAGGGATAGCAAAGAGTATTGTTGTGAGTATGAAGTAAAGCAACTTACCCAGAGTGAAATATGATAATGAAAAAACTGCGCAAGTGACAAATCATATTCTTTACACCTAATAATTAATTATACAACATCTATACCCATATAATTTTAATTACAAAACCCCTTCCCTTTTTAGATCATGTGGTCACAATGTGTGCTCAATTTTTTGGATACTGATGGTGTACCTATATGTCCCCTCCTTTGGGGGATCATTTTGCCAACTCCCCCCATCTCCTCTCCCTCCGTATGCCGGTTTGGGTCAATACCCGCCTCAGCCCCGGGTGAGACAGCCTTTGCTTGGGGTGGCCTTCCAGTACTACTGGGTCAGCACAGTAATTAGCTGAATTCTACACTTAAAATTAGGAGCGATCTGTTATATTCCTTATTTGAGATTAGTATTCTAATATCAGTTTACTCTTACAGATTTATATATACTTTTAATTAGCTCCTGATGAGTGGACGTAGAGCCACGAAACGCGTAGAGCCTACAAGAAATGATGACATACCTTTTTGGAGATCAATTATACGTCGGTTATGCTATATAATATATTTATTACTGTTGTAATCATTTATATGAATTATAAGTTGGTTATGTCATATAATGCAATTACTACTACTGGAATTATTTATATGAATTATATAATTATGTTAGTTCTCTAAATTGTGTATGTCTATCTGTAATTTTTATATTATTTTAAATATGAATTATTAATAAACAATCACCCTTTGGTGATCTCTATAGTAATCTGATAGTCAGTAATTGACTTACCTCATTTAAAGTCCCACATTTTTTTAACAATTTGTTCTTCCTTTTGTATATTCATTAGGGATGGAGGTTTAACCATTTATTATATATACTCCAGATCATCCTTTTTGCATATAATTATTGGGTGGAAGTCACCCGCTTTTATGGTCTGCTGTATAGCCAACAGGAATATATAACATATCGCTCCTTCCATATATGAATACCAATACTACTAACTAGCTTATACTACATTACTTGGCTACCATTTGATAATTTCTTTGCATATTTATATCTGCCCAAGAAATTAATACTACAAACTAATCAAGGAAGTTCCCCTTTCCTTGCCTATTTCCTGGGGTTGCGATGCATTATTGGCACACCCTCCCCTACCCCGTCTCTGCTTCATCCGGGGTCAGGGTGGGGCGTGGCCACCTGCTGCATCGGCGCCATGTCAGCTGCCCCACCCGCGATCCTCTCATTATCGCGGGGATGGGGCAACCTGGTCCATCTTTCCGACGCCTGGATGGGGCGGGGTGTCTCGTCTCCGGATGCGCCGGATAGGAGATCATCTCTCCTCGCCCTACATTAGAGCGTCTACATGGCATTGGCGGGTCTTGCCCTGGTTCAGAGGGTTCTGGAGTTGTTAAGGGCTAGGACGCCATCAACACTTCACGCTGTCTCTCATAGCTAGTTGGTTCGGTGGTTGGTTTGTCACTTGTGCAGTTTTTTCATTATCATATTTCACTCTGGGTAAGTTGCTTTACTTCATACTCACAACAATACTCTTTGCTATCCCTTATCTCTTTGGTAATTGGCACTCTCGCAACACCCCTTCACCTTCCAAGGCTTCAATTCTGTTTTTTCTACATCACCCAATTATCACTCTAATTCACCTGGGTTGTTTCTAACTTTTCCATATATATTTTTTTCTTATAAATATATAACATATATGCTATCCCTATTTTGGCATGACCACTTTCTTATTTAATTAAAATCATATTCTTTACACCTAATAATTAATTATAGAACATCTATACCCATATAATTTTAATTACAAAACCCCTTCCCTTTTTAGATCATGTGGTCACAATGTGTGCTCAATTTTTTGGATACTGATGGTGTACCTATATGTCCCCTCCTTTGGGGGATCATTTTGCCAACTCCCCCCATCTACCTCATTTAAAGTCCCACGTTTTTTGAACAATTTGTTCTCCCTTTTGGGATTTTTTTATACTTACCTTAAAATCAATTTCTCTGAGTTCATCAACGGACACAGCACCTCACCCCTCTAAGGAGTTTTAATACTTCTAATAATGCTTGCTACTAAACTGATTGCCTAGAGCAGAGAGGGGGGGTTATATACCAAGCTGAGGACGGCCCATGGGCATAGCCAGGTGTTTTTTGTTCTGCCTAGTTCTACTCCTGGAGGAGGCAATATAACCCAGTAGTTATGATTAGTAATGATTTATGGAGCGCTGCGTCTGTTGATGAACTCTGTTGATGAGAAATGGATTTTATGGTAAGCACAAAAATCCCATTTTAAATCAGTGTCAGTGTGGTTTACTTAGGTTAAAAAAAGCCAAATGTGCACTATTGTTTCTGGGCACTACTACAGGTACAGTCCATAAATAACACACACATGTGGTAGCGCTGTGATCATCCAGAGCTGGAGAATTTATTTTGGGCTGTTCTTTGGTAGTAGGCTATGGTCATACACAGCTAAGTTTACCTTTTTTTTTACTATTTTGTGCCAGGTGGTATCCATTACCATTCACTGCCTAATGAAAGCCCAGTTTGTCCTGTAAACAATATAGTACAATCTACTTGGAGATACACTAAGTAGTTGCAATGTTATGTACAATTTTACTAATACATGATGAAGTTTCCAAACGCTTGTTTTAAAAAATATTAAATACATATTTTTTTTACCTGCCTAAATATGTGCATTTGTTATTTTGTAATTAAAGGTGAACTTAGCCAGAATGTCACTTACAAATGAAAGTTCTGCCTACTCTCCTCCTCCTGCCCACCTTCTGTAATATTGTTATTTGTTTTTTTTTTTTTTTGTTTTTTTAATGTGGGTACTCTTTTCTGATAGGTATCCACTCCCACTTCCGCAGTTCTCACCTAGGTGAGAATTATGGAACCTGTGGAACCCCCACCCACCCGCCCGCAGTGCCCTGGAATGACACATGTCCCAGTAGACTGCGGGACCAGCGTGAATGCGCATTGCAATCTTGCGTATGCGGTAGTGGAGAGCCGGTGTTGTGACAGAATGCTATACGCGCTCAGACTGCTATACCCCCGTCACTTCCGCCGGCCGCGCGTCATCAAACAGCTGTGCGAGTCCGCGGTGCGCATGCGCACTAGACATTCTCGAGGTCCAATGTGTATAGCGAACAGCTGACTGAGAGGAGGCGGGGCTGAGGTAGGACGGCGTCATCGAGTTCTTACAGGGGCGGGGCGGATGCAAATATCGAGTTCTTACAGGGGGCGGGGAGAATTAGGAGACTGATTGAGGGCGGAACGGATGCAAATATCGAGTTCTTCCAGGGGGTGGGGCGGGGAGGATTAGGAGACCTGCGGCCATGTAATGAATGTATTAACAGCAGTTCCTTCAGTTCTAAGTACACCATGTGATCACCTCCCACTCACTGTGTGTGAAGGGGCCCCATTCCTACCTAATGCCTGGCCAAGTATACCCCTATAGGGCCCCATTCCTACCTAATGCCTGGCTAAGTATACCCCTATAGGGCCCCATTCCTACCTAATGCCTGACCAAGTATACCCCTATAGGGCCCCATTCCTACCTAATGCCTGGCCAAGTATACCCCTATAGGGCCCCATTCCTACCTAATGCCTGACCAAGTATACCCCTATAGGGCCCCATTCCTACCTAATGCCTGACCAAGTATACCCCTATAGGGCCCCATTCCTCCCCAATGCCTGACCAAGTATACCCCTATAGGGCCCCATTCCTCCCCAATGCCTGACCAAGTATACCCCTATAGGGCCCCATTCCTACCTAATGTCTGGCCAAGTATACCCCTATGGGGCCCCATTCCTACCTAATGCCTGGCCAAGCATACCCCTATGGGGCCCCATTCCTACCCAATGCCCGGCCAAGTATACCCCTATAGGGCCCCATCCCTCCCCAATGCCTGGCCAAGTATACCCCTATAGGGCCCCATCCCTCCCCAATGCCTGGCCAAGTATACCCCTATAGGGCCCCATTCCTACCCAATGCCTGGCCAAGTATACCCCTATAGGGCCCCATCCCTCCCCAATGCCTGGCCAAGTATACCCCTATAGGGCCCCATTCCTACCTAATGCCTGACCAAGTATACCCCTATAGGGCCCCATTCCTCCCCAAGGCCTGACCAAGTATACCCCTATAGGGCCCCATTCCTACCTAATGTCTGGCCAAGTATACCCCTATGGGGCCCCATTCCTACCTAATGCCTGGCCAAGCATACCCCTATGGGGCCCCATTCCTACCCAATGCCCGGCCAAGTATACCCCTATAGGGCCCCATCCCTCCCCAATGCCTGGCCAAGTATACCCCTATAGGGCCCCATCCCTCCCCAATGCCTGACCAAGTATACCCCTATAGGGCCCCATTCCTCCCCAATGCCTGACCAAGTATACCCCTATAGGGCCCCATCCCTCCCCAATGCCTGGCCAAGTATACCCCTATAGGGCCCCATTCCTACCCAATGCCTGGCCAAGTATACCCCTATAGGGCCCCATCCCTCCCCAATGCCTGACCAAGTATACCCCTATAGGGCCCCATTCCTCCCCAATGCCTGACCAAGTATACCCCTATAGGGCCCCATTCCTCCCCAATGCCTGGCCAAGTATACCCCTATAGGGCCCCATTTCTACCTAATGCCTGGCCCTCTTTCAGTCTCCTAATCCTCCTTGCCCCGCCCCCTGTAAGAACTCGATATTTGCATCCGTCCCGCCCTCTCTGTCTCCTAATCCTCCCCGCCCCCTGTAAGAACTCGATATTTGCATCCGCCCCGCCCCCTGTAAGAACTCGATGACGCCGTCCTACCTCAGCCCCGCCTCCTCTCAGTCAGCTGTTCGCTATACACATCGGACCTCGAGAATGTCTAGTGCGCATGCGCACCGCGGACTCGCACAGCTGTGTGATGACGCGTGGCCGGCGGAAGTGACGGGGGTATAGCAATCTGAGCGGGTATAGCATTCTGTCACAACACCGGCTGTAAAAGAGCAGGGAGTCACAGCTGGCTCCCACATCCAAGATGGTAGGACCAGGGATCTGAAGCCCTGCAAAGAACAGGCCTGGGTGAAGGACCACTTTAAAGTGGTACCAAAGCTACAATCAACATGTTACACTCATCTGCTCTGTGTAATGGTATTGCACAGAGTGGTCCTGAACCTCCTCTTCTGGGGTTCCCCGCTGGTACTCTCAGCTCCTCCTGTTTTGTGTCTGTCCACCATATCAAGCCGTTGTCAATGGGGGGAAGATGTGTGGGCTCACTCCAAAGTTCGACTTTGTGTATCCATAGACACACCCAGCATAGTTCAGCCTGCCTCTCCTCACAGGATTTTACTGACAGAAGCAGGAGCCAATGGCTCCCACTGCTGTCCGAGCCATTAGGAATATGGAGGACGCAAATGCTCATCGTGTGTTTTGCCACCGTTCTACCGTGAGTTGAAATAACAGCCAGAATTGCACCAATTCTGCCCCTGATTCCAAAACGCCTTGTATGAACGGGACCTTTAGGATTCACACCTAAATGGAAAGCTTCAAATCACAGCGATTTACTGTGAGGCAGCTGTCTGTTCCGGCTCCAGTGAGGCAGCAGTAGGGCGGTGGGTGTGCGATTCAGCACATCACACAGCTCCCTTTTTTTATTCTGTTTTCTTTGTGTCCTAAACTGGCTTTTTACACAGCAGTAAGCCGCCAGTAACCGCACATAGTGTGAATCGCCCTTGTATTTGGAGCAGTGTCTATGCTTCCTCTACTTCTTAGGCTCGGTTCATATATATGTGAATTTCATGCATGTTGAACCGCATTCAATTTGCATGACATGTGAAACAACATACTTTTCCATTGAAGCTGTTCTCTTATCTAAATGCATCCACAGTGCGAATTTAAAGAGTCCTGTGTGTTTTCTGAGCTCTGCACAGGGCTTCATTTGCCAATATCAGGCTTGTTGCCTTCTATTGGAATGCTTCTAAATCAGAAATGTTATCAGTTTTGAGCGCAAATTAAAAAAAAAAAAAAAAAACAGCATGGAGGTCCTCCCCTCAATCCATACCAGCCCTTCAGGTCTGGTATTAGTAGCTGCTGGTGCTCCATTGGCCCGAGGGGACCGCACCATACAACCCCCCCGCCCCGGACCACACACAGTACACACAGCATTACAGTACAGGACCCACAGCATAGCATGACAGGACAGTACAGTACAGAATCACCCCTCCCCCCGCTCACTCACCCATCTGCAGCAGGTGAACGGCGGCAGCGGCTTCGTCCCCGTCTTTTGTGCCTCCTTCTCCCTCCTCCTCGGCATGGCTTCTCCTTTCAGCCAATCGGGAAACGGGTCTCAGAACCCCGCTTCCTGATTGGCCAGGAGGAGGATCCGTCTGACAATAGCGAATTTTCACTATTTTCACAATTCGCTATTGTCACACAACTGGGTGGGCTCGGGGCGCAGTGCCCATTGAAGTCCATCCGTCCAGCGTCCCGCATGTAGATTAGGGAGCCGGGCACATGCCCATATGCACCAGCCACCACTGTCTGGTATAGATGTTAAGGGGAAGCCCACACCAAAATAAAAAAAAAAGGCATGGAGTGTCGTTCCCCCATAAAATGTAACAAAGAAAAGGTGTGGGCCAATAACTCCCCAAAAGCCATACCAGACCCTTATTTTAGCATCCAGTCTTGCAGGCCAGGAAAGTAATACCCCCCCCCCCCCCCCCCGAGCCAAGCCAGGCCATATGTCCTCATGGGGTGTGCTGTGGGTTAGAAGGGGCTCAACAACACTCGCTCCCCTGCACCTTGTCCCCATGTTGATGGGTTCAAGGGCCTCTCCCCCCCCCCTTAAACAGCCCCCCTGTATGTAAATGAGTATGGGGCGTCTAAAACTGTCCATTGACAAGTCCTTTATTAAAACAACAAAAACATTAACATTAAAGTAAATTCAGCATCAATCAGGATGGACGTTACAGGACTGACTGAACCCTGTGCTGTCTCCCGCCGTCTGACAGCTCCGCTGCCTCCCTAACCAAGGGTCGGGGGCAACCGATGATGTTAAGGTCGGGTTCTCACACATGCAGTGCGAATTTCAGGTCAGTTTTCACTGCGAATTTCCAAAGTAGCTGTTCAGCTGCAATTTAGATACTGTTCTAATGAAAATTTTAGGAGTGGTTGGCCGTCGGCATCCTTAGCAATAGCTGGGTTTTAAGAAATTGGCCAGCAAGCTGGCCGCTGCGTCCTTAACAACCAATGACTTATTAGCTGTCAGGTGAATGTAATCCAAAGATTTGCTGGGAATAAAATGTGAGAAAAAAATCAGTGTGGGGGTGCCCCCCAAGTCATACCAGCCCCTTCGGGTCTGGTATGGCTTTTGAGGGGAACCCTATGTCTAAATTTAAAAAAAATGGTGTGTGGGTCCCCCCAAAATCCACACCAGACTTTTATCTGAGCATGCAACCTGGCAGGCTAGGAAAGGGGCGAGTGAGTTCCCAGCCCCTGCACCCCTAACTATACCTGGCCACATGTCCTCAACATGGGGGGTTGCTTTGGGGTAGATGGGGTTCCCCTCCCCCTCCCCCAAAGCACCTTGTCCTCATGCTGATGGGGACAAGGTACTTTAGGGTAGAGGAGCCCCCTTACCCCAAAACATCCTCCCATGTCGAGGGCACGTGGCCTGGTATGGTTCAGGAGGGGCACTCACTCTCCCCCTCCCCACTTTCTTGGCCTGCCAGGCTGCATGCTTTGATAAAGGTCTGGTATGGATTTTGGGGGGGACCCCCACACCATTTCTTTTTTTGTTTGTTTTTGGCATAATGTTCTCCTTATAATCCATTCCAGACCCAAAGGGGCTAGTATTGATTTGGGGGACCCTTACGCTGATTTATTTTCACATTTTATTGCTTGCAATTCTTTGGTTTACATTCAGCTGTCAGCGGGATGTTAAGGACACGCCAAACAGGTTTCTGGCCCGCTACTTAATAACCTGCTATTGTTAAGGACAATCCTATACCAGCAGTTGATCCAGAGGAAGGCGAAAAACCCCAGCAAAGCATGATCCAATTTACTACAGCCGGGGAAAAAAATTCCTTCCTGATCCCCCGAGAGGCAATCGGATATTCCCTGGATCAACTTTACCTTTACTCCTTGTGCAAGCTGTCAGCGTGTTGTAAAGGACACGCCAAACGGGTTTCTGGCCCGCTACTTAACAACCTGCTATTGTTAAGGATGCCAACCTGTGGTTGATGGAAAGAAAATTGCATAATGTATGGCCTGCCTCACTCCTCTTCTGGTCCTTCTCCCATCGCTGCGACTTTTTGTTCCATTATTATGCTTTCTTCTTTGTACATTTCTACTGTCGCTGCTGTTCTCCTATCGTTGCTGCGAGTTCTCCTTTCGTCGCTGCGAGTTCTCCTTTCGTCGCTGCGAGTTCTCCTTTCGTCGCTGCGAGTTCTCTTTTCATCGCTGCAAGTTTTACTTCCATCGCAGTGACTCCTTCTCCGAGCATTAGGAGTGTTTTTTGCCACATTTCTTCTTTCTCTGAAAGTTCTTCTGTCGCTGTGAGTTGTTTTTTAGTCGCTGTCCATTCCTCTTTAGTTGCTACCAGTTCTTTGTTAGCCACTGACAGTTCTTTTTTAGTATCTGCCAGTTCTTCTTCCATCACAGCGAATCCTCGTTTAATCACTACGAGTTTTTCTTGATTCACTTTTTCTGTCTCTGCGAGTCTTTCTTGCGTCTTTGCAAGTTCTTTTTTTGTCATTGCAAGTTCTTCTTCCATCGCTGCAAGTTTTACTTTTATCGCTGAGACTTCTTCTCCAGTCGCTATATGTCTTTTTTCATTTATTATGCATACTTCAGGCAGCAATGGGCGCATTTCTTCCCTCGCAGCGATTCCTCCTTCCATATCTGCGCTTCTTTCATCCATCATGATGTGCACTTCATCCTTTGCTGTGCATCTTTCTTCCATCGCCGCTGGGACATAATTCCCCTCTGCGTCTCCTTCTACTCTGATTACGTGTGCTTCATCCATCGCTGGGGGTCTTTCTTCCATCCCTGCGCTTCCTTTATCTATCATTATCCGTACTTCATCCATCGCTGGGGGTCTTTCTTCCATCCCTGTGCTTCCTTTATCTATCATTATCCGTACTTCATCCATCGCTGGGAGTCCTTCTTCCGTCCTCTTTTGCTTGTCCATCTCTTCTGGTCTCTCCTTGTTACAGCAATAAATTCTGTAGAGATAAAGAAAGATATGTTATAAGAATGTGTCCATAAACCAGCAGAAATTATTGCAATTATTTGCGGACCCTATATTTGTGTTTGATAGAAACCAAATAGTGTCACGCCATCACCCCATTTGAACACATGTTAGAGGTGCGTTTAATCTCATTATGACCAGTGAGGGGCATGTGGGGGGTAAACCCAAGGCAATGAGCACAGAAAGCTCACCGCCTCGGTCTGATCAACTGCCTGCCTACAGGAAAAAGTTAAATATTGGGAGGGCTCAGATACAGTGGGTGATAGCATGAAGATGTGTAATGGAGAAAACCTACAGTATGAAGAATGTGTAATAACTTACCCAAAGTAACATGCTACTGCAGCAATGATGATCAGTATTAGAGGACCAATTCCAGGTAGTATAATTAAGTGGATGTTCTTTATTTGATGGATGTTTTCGGTGACAAGGTTCACATCCGGATCGGTGACTGGGATTCCCGAACCATGAGTACTGGTCTCCGTTTTCGTGGTTGTCATTGTTGGAGACATTGTGGGGACCTCCTCAGTGACAGTGACTGGAGGGGTCTCACTGTGTATCTCCAGGTTTCTTTGGTGCTTCTTGAGTGTCTCGGTATCAGCGGCGGTCTCTTTGGAAGTGGGATCTGATGAAATAAAAACAAAAGGAAATCAGCTTAAATGTAAATAATGAGCTATAAAGTTAAACAACATACCCTGGAAGTCGTCAACGTATGATGAAGAGCGTGGGGTGAGCGACGTGCTGACGTCACCGTGAGTGCGCTCCCAAAAGGACGGGCTGTGTTTGTATGCTGGCCGGTTTAATTTAATGCAAATGTAATCTTTTACTATGTAAGTGCAATATTTTGGACCTAAATAACTGAGTTGAACGATTTTACACTATGTAGAGCTTTTTGCATTTCTGGGTTTTTCTATGATGGTATCATTGTGTTATCAATGTGTGGAGACAAATTGTCAAAAATGTCAGTTAGGTGTCCGATCTGTCCGCCGCAATGTCGCAGTCCTGCTAAAAATTGCTGATCGCCGCCATTTATCTTAAAAAAAATAATAAAAATGACATAAATCTTTCCCCTACTTTGTAGACCCGATAACTTTTGCGCAAACCAATCAAAATACACTTATTGTGATTTTTTTTTACCAAAAATATGTAGCAGAATACAAATTGGCCAAAAATGATGAAAAAAGTTTGATTTTTAATTTGTTTTTTATTTTTTATTGGGAATCTTATATAGCAGAAAGGGAAAAATACTGCTTTTTTTTCAGAATTGTCCCTTTTTTGTTTATAGCGCATGATCAAAAAACCGCACAGGTGATCAAATACCACCAAAAGAAAGCTCTGTTTGTGGGGAAAAAAAGGACGTCAATTTTATTTGGGTACAGCGTCGCACGACCTTTTAGTTGTCAGTTAACCACTTAAGCCCCGGAGGATTTGGCTGCTAAACGACCAGGGGGTATTTTGCGATTCGGCACTGCGTGACTTTAACGGACAATTGCGCGGTCGTGCGACGCTGTACCTAAACGAATTTGGCGTCCTTTTTTTCCCACAAACAGAGCTTTCTTTTGGCGGTATTTGATCACCTGTGCGATTTTTTGATCACGCGCTATAAACAAAAAAAGAGCGTAAATTTTGCAAAAATAGCAATTTCTCTGTCGCTCATTGACAGACGTAGTCTTCTTGATTCACATCAATTGGGTTATGTTGTCTCCGCAGGAGTAGGACTAGGCAGAAAGAAAAAACGTTCTGGCTCCACCCTAGGGGCAGTCCCAGAGGGTATATCCTCCCTCTCTCTGCTACAAGGAATCATTTTTTTTCTGTCTAGTCAGGAGTAACGACCTAAGTTCCTTGCTGGGATCTTTTGGTCCTGGCAAGATTTTTTTTTAGAAAAAATAATTTTTTTTAGGTAGTTTTCTCCAGTGTTTTTTCCTGTGAGATCTTCAAGCAATTATGCCGGATCTGGGCGACACTAGTGGTCACCCCAGCCGGCCTATGAGCGCGCGCAGACCATTGCATCGCGCTTGGTCGGCCGCGACACATTCAAGTAAGTATGCGGGGCCGGGCGACGGGCTGGATGTTGAGATCCAGTGGTCACCCCGGTTTCTGCCTACGAGCGTGTGCAGACCAGAGCTCCGCGCTGGGTCGGCCGCGACGGAGTCCCATTGGAGGGACTGAACTTGCGAGTTAAAAGTCTCGCTTGGACGCCAGGAACCAGAGAGTCGAGGCGTCCGGAGTGGTCAACAACCCCCCACCCCGGTGGAGAGGGTATTGTGAAGAGAGGGTGCCTGTCGGTTCGGTATGGTGAGCCAGGTTACCGATAAATGTATTGGAACTGAGAGCGATCAGACTTTGTCTGATTCACTGGACCGAGCAGCTCCAGGGCAGCCCGGTTCGGATCCAGTCGGACAACGCCACGGCTGTGGCTTATGTCAATCACCAGGGGGGCACCAAGAGTGTCCGGGCGGCCAAGGAAGTGGCTTGCATTCTTCGCTGGGCGGAACGGTTTGTTCCAACTATCTCTGCGGTGTTCATTCCGGGGGTGGAGAATTGGCAGGCAGATTATCTCAGCCGTCAGACTCTGGATCAGGGGGAATGGTCCCTCCATCCAGAAGTTTTCCACCAGTTGTGCCTACGTTGGGGCACCCCGGATGTGGATCTGTTGGCATCACGATTCAACAGGAAAGTACAGAGATTCGTGGCTCGCTCCCGAGATCCTCTAGCAGAGACCGCAGACGCACTGGTCGCCCCGTGGGGGCAATACCAGCTAATGTATGCCTTCCCTCCTCTCGGGTTACTGCCAAGACTTCTTCGCAGGATAGAGGAGGAAGGAATTCAAGTAATCCTGGTAGCTCCGGACTGGCCTCGCCGAGCTTGGTACGCCGACTTGGTCAGACTGGTGGCGGACGTCCCGTGGAGACTTCCTCTCAGGGAGGATCTACTGTCTCAGGGACCGATCTTCCATCCTGCTTTACGATCGCTGGCTTTAACGGCCTGGCTATTGAGACCCAGGTGCTGAAGGACAAGGGATTGTCAGCTTCAGTTATTCCTACTCTAGTTAAAGCAAGGAAAGCGACTTCCAGAAAGATTTATCATCGCACCTGGAAGTCCTACATTGCATGGTGTGAACCCCTGGGGTTCCACCCACGATCTTATTCGGTTAGTCGAATATTAGCTTTTCTGCAACAAGGGGTTGAGCAGAAACTGGCTTTGAGCACTATCAAGGGTCAGGTCTCAGCATTAGCTATCTTCTTTCAGAAGCCTTTGGCTACTCATTCCTTGGTGCGGAATTTCATCCAGGGGGTGCGACATCTGGCTCCGCCAGTGCGCGCGCCGTTACCACCCTGGGATCTTAATTTAGTATTGTCGGTTCTTCAGAAACCTCCCTTCGAAGATATTAGGGAGATTCCTCTACCTACGTTGTCCCAGAAGGTGGCCTTCTTGGTGGCTATCACTTCTGCACGCAGGGTGTCAGAACTGGCCGCATTATCTTGTCGTTCCCCATATCTGGTGGTTCATAGAGATAAGGTGGTTCTTCGTCCGAATCCATCCTTCCTACCAAAAGTGGTTTCAGAATTTCATCTGAATGAAGAAATTGTATTACCTTCCCTGTGTCCTAAGCCCAGTCATCCTCGGGAGTTTGCTTTACACTCCTTGGATGTGGTCCGGGCGATCAGGGTATACTTGAAAACGACAGACTCGTTTCGCAAGACGGATTCACTTTTTGTGATCCCGGATGGACCCAAAAAGGGGTTGCCTGCATCTGCCGCGACTATTTCCAAATGGATCAGACAGACGGTGGTACAGGCTTATTATATTAGGGTCGGGAGCCCCCGTTCCCTGTTAAGGCGCACTCCACTCGGGCACTTAGTGCGTCATGGGCCTTTCGCCATCAGGCGTCAGTGGTCCAGGTGTGCAAGGCGGCTACCTGGTCGTCGGTGCATACCTTCTCTAAACATTATAAAGTTGATGTAATGGCATCGTCTGATGCCTCGTTTGGCCGCAAGGTTTTGCAGGCCGCCATTTGAGGAGACCAGTGGTCTACCTCGAGGGTTTTTTTCTGTTGGAATTTTTATTTGAGTCTCATTCTTTGCTTATAATGAGTCTTTAAAACTTCTAGTTGGCACCGGTTGGGCCTTCTAGATTGGATTTTGATTTCTGTCAATCCCACCCCTCATTTGTGGCACTGCTTCTGGATGTCCCAATTGATGTGAATCAAGAAGACTACGTCTGTCAATGAGCGACAGAGAAAATCGGATTTTTGTAAGATCTTACCGTAAAATCCTTTTCTCTTAGCTCATTGACAGACGTAGTACCCGCCCCTCTATCATTGAGTTGGGTTGGGTTAAATTCTCTGTTGCTGCTTTATAACAGAACTGATTCCTTGTAGCAGAGAGAGGGAGGATATACCCTCTGGGACTGCCCCTAGGGTGGAGCCAGAACGTTTTTTCTTTCTGCCTAGTCCTACTCCTGCGGAGACAACATAACCCAACTGATGTGAATCAAGAAGACTACGTCTGTCAATGAGCTAAGAGAAAAGGATTTTACGGTAAGATCTTACAAAAATCCGATTATTTTTCCCTTTTTTTATATGAAATTCCCCCAAAAAAAATGTAAAAATCAAAATTTTTTTACATTTTCGGCCAATTTGTTTTATGCTACCTATGTTTGGTAAAAAAAAAAAAATCGCAAAAAGCGTATTTTGATTGGTTTGCGCAAAAGTTATTGCATTTACTAACTAAGGGAAAGATTTTTGTCATTTTTGTTGTTTTTTTTTTTAATGTGTAATGGCGGCGATCTGCGATTTTTTTTTGCGGTACTGCGACATTGCGGCGGACAGATCGGACCCTTGACTGACATTTTTGACACTTTTGGGGTTACCAGTGACATTTCTACAGTAATCAGTGCTATACATATGCACTGTTACTGTAAAAATACACTGGTAGTGAAGGGGTTAACTTTATTTGAGAGGGAGGGGCTGTGTGTGTCCCTAGGGGCGTGATTCTAACTGTGATTGGCTGTGGCTTCAGCTGTATGCAGAGTGATCAACGGATCTACATAGTAGATCCACATGATCATCTCTCATACAGAGGGGAGAATGACAGGCAGCTTGTTTACACAAGCTGCCTGACTTTCTCCCTCTCCCCCGCCGATCGCAGAGTAGCCGGCGGACATCGGGTCCGCCGGTCACACGTGCGGGGGGGGGTCCGTGACCACGCGGGAGCACGCCTCCGGCGGCGCGCGCTCGCTCCCTAGACCCTCACAAGCTAGTGACGTAGCCCTACGTCACTTTGCCTGTGAGTGGCTGACCGCCACCGTAGATAGTCGTGCGGCGGTCGGCAAGTGGTTAAAGTAACGCAGTGCCGAATCACAAAAAATGGCCTGGTCATTAAGGGGGGAAATCCTTCCGGTCCAGAAGTGGTTAAAAAGTCCCTTCTTATTACAATGATACATCCACTTGTCATTACAGCCTATTATACCAACACAAATATAATATATTGCAGTTTTACATTTATTAGGTGTGGTAGCTGCATTCATTTTCTGCTTACAGTCTATTCTTTTCTGTTATTTTCAGCCAGTGATTGGCCAGTGACACCTCCTGTGTTCAGGGCTGGTGCAAGGATTTTTGACGCCCTAGGCGAAACCTCATTTTGCCGCCCCCCTTGGCACCGCCCCTGGCTCCGCCCCCTTGACTACACTCATGGCCAGTGCTAGACTATGTTGCGCCTAGGCAAGATCAGCTGCTTGCACCCCCCCCCCCAAGAGAAAAACTAAATGATCTAAATTAGGCAAAAATGGGAAGGGAAACCTGTTAGTCTGTTAGTGTTTTTTGTTTTGTTTTTCTAATGGCACTTTTTTTTGTTTTATTTTACTGTGTGCCATCAGAAAGAGGGGGGTGAGACTTGGTGAGGACAGCCAGTCAGTGAGCAGTGTGTCGTGAGGACAGCCAGTCAGTGAGCAGTGTGCCGCGAGGACAGCCAGTCGGTGAGCTGTGTGCCGCGAGGACAGCCAGTCAGTGAGCAGTGTGCCGTGAGGACAGCCAGTCAGTGAGCAGTGTGCCGTGAGGACAGCCAGTCAGTGAGCAGTGTACGATGAGGACAGCCAGTCAGTGAGCATTGTATGGTCAGGACAGTCAGTCAGTGAGCATTGTATGGTGAGGACAGCCAGTCAGTGAGCAGTGTACAGTACACTGCTCACTGACTGGCTGTCCTCACCATACAATGCTCACTGACTGACTGTCCTCACCATACAATGCTCACTGACTGGCTGTCCTCACCATACAATGCTCACTGACTGGCTGTCCTCACCATACAATGCTCACTGACTGACTGTCCTCACCATACACTGCTCACTGACTGACTGTCCTCCCCGTACAATGCTCACTGACTGACTGTCCTCCCCGTACAATGCTCACTGACTGACTGTCCTCACCATACAATGCTCACTGACTGGCTGTCCTCACCATACAATGCTCACTGACTGGCTGTCCTCACCATACAATGCTCACTGACTGGCTGTCCTCACCATACAATGCTCACTGACTGACTGTCCTCACCATACAATGCTCACTGACTGGCTGTCCTCACCATACAATGCTCACTGACTGGCTGTCCTCACCATACAATGCTCACTGACTGACTGTCCTCACCATACAATGCTCACTGACTGGCTGTCCTCACCATACAATGCTCACTGACTGGCTGTCCTCACCATACAATGCTCACTGACTGACTGTCCTCACCATACACTGCTCACTGACTGGCTGTCCTCACCGTACAATGCTCACTGACTGGCTGTCCTCACCATACAGGGAGTGCAGAATTATTAGGCAAATGAGTATTTTTGAGGATTAATTTTATTATTGAACAACAACCATGTTCTCAATGAACCCAAAAAACTCATTAATATCAAAGCTGACTATTTTTGGAAGTAGTTTTTAGTTTGTTTTTAGTTTTAGCTATTTTAGGGGGATATCTGTGTGTGCAGGTGACTATTACTGTGCATAATTATTAGGCAACTTAACAAAAATCAAATATACAGTATACCCATTTCAATTATTTATTTTTACCAGTGAAACCAATATAACATCTCAACATTCACAAATATACATTTCTGACATTCAAAAACAAATCAGTGACCAATATAGCCACCTTTCTTTGCAAGGACACTCAAAAGCCTTCCATCCATGGATTCTGTCAGTGTTTTGATCTGTTCACCATCAACATTGCGTGCAGCAGCAACCACAGCCTCCCAGACACTGTTCAGAGAGGTGTACTGTTTTCCCTCCTTGTAAATCTCACATTTGATGATGGACCACAGGTTCTCAATGGGGTTCAGATCAGGTGAACAAGGAGGCCATGTCATTAGCTTTTCTTCTTTTATACCCTTTCTTGCCAGCCACGCTGTGGAGTACTTGGACGCGTGTGATGGAGCATTGTCCTGCATGAAAATCATGTTTTTCTTGAAGGATGCAGACTTCTTCCTGTACCACTGCTTGAAGAAGGTGTCTTCCAGAAACTGGCAGTAGGACTGGGAGTTGAGCTTGACTCCATCCTCAACCCAAAAAGGCCCCACAAGCTCATCTTTGATGATACCAGCCCAAACCAGGACTCCACCTCCACCTTGCTGGCGTCTGAGTCGGACTGGAGCTCTCTGCCCTTTACCAATCCAGCCACGGGCCCATCCATCTGGCCCATCAAGACTCACTCTCATTTCATCAGTCCATAAAACCTTTGAAAAATCAGTCTTGAGATATTTCTTGGCCCAGTCTTGACGTTTCAGCTTGTGTGTCTTGTTCAGTGGTGGTCGTCTTTCAGCCTTTCTTACCTTGGCCATGTCTCTGAGTATTGCACACCTTGTGCTTTTGGGCACTCCAGTGATGTTGCAGCTCTGAAATATGGCCAAGCTGGTGGCAAGTGGCATCTTGGCAGCTGCACGCTTGACTTTTCTCAGTTCATGGGCTGTTATTTTGCGCCTTGGTTTTTCCACACGCTTCTTGCGACCCTGTTGACTATTTTGAATGAAATGCTTGATTGTTCGATGATCACGCTTCAGAAGCTTTGCAATTTTAAGAGTGCTGCATCCCTCTGCAAGATATCTCACTATTTTTGACTTTTCTGAGCCTGTCAAGTCCTTCTTTTGACCCATTTTGCCCAAGGAAAGGAAGTTGCCTAATAATTATGCACACCTGATATAGGGTGTTGATGTCATTAGACCACACCCCTTCTCATTACAGAGATTCACATCACCTAATATGCTTAATTGGTAGTAGGCTTTCAAGCCTATACAGCTTGGAGTAAGACAACATGCATAAAGAGGATGATGTGGTCAAAATACTCATTTGCCTAATAATTCTGCACTCCCTGTACACTGCTCACTGACTGGCTGTCCTCACCATACAATGCTCACTGACTGACTGTCCTGACCATACAATGCTCACTGACTGACTGTCCTCACCATACACTGCTCGCTGACTGACTGTCCTCCCCGTACAATGCTCACTGACTGACTGTCCTCACCATACAATGCTCACTGACTGACTGTCCTCCCCGTACAATGCTCACTGACTGACTGTCCTCCCCGTACAATGCTCACTGACTGACTGTCCTCACCGTACAATGCTCACTGACCTGTCCTCACCGTACAATGCTCACTGACTGACTGTCCTCATCATACAATGCTCACTGACTGACTGTCCTCACCATACACTGCTCACTGACTGACTGTCCTCACCGTACAATGCTCACTGACTGACTGTCCTCCCCGTACAATGCTCACTGACTGGCTGTCCTCACCATACACTGCTCACTGACTGGCTGTCCTCACCATACACTGCTCACTGACTGGCTGTCCTCACCATACAATGCTCACTGACTGACTGTCCTCACCATACAATTGCTCACTGACTGACTGTCCTCACCATACAATGTCCACTGACTGACTGTCCTCACCGTACAATGCTCACTGACTGCCTGTCCTCACCATACAATGCTCACTGACTGGCTGTCCTCACCATACAATGCTCACTGACTGGCTGTCCTCACCATACACTGCTCACTGACTGACTGTCCTCGCCATACAATGTCCACTGACTGGCTGTCCTCACCGTACAATGCTCACTGACTGGCTGTCCTCACCGTACAATGCTCACTGACTGGCTGTCCTCACCATACAATGCTCACTGACTGGCTGTCCTCACCATACACTGCTCACTGACTGACTGTCCTCACCATACAATGCTCACTGACTGACTGTCCTCATCATACAATGCTCACTGACTGACTGTCCTCACCATACAGGGAGTGCAGAATTATTAGGCAAATGAGTATTTTTTAGGATTAATTTTATTATTGAACAACAACCATGTTCTCAATGAACCCAAAAAACTCATTAATATCAAAGCTGACTATTTTTGGAAGTAGTTTTTAGTTTGTTTTTAGTTTTAGCTATTTTAGGGGGATATCTGTGTGTGCAGGTGACTATTACTGTGCATAATTATTAGGCAACTTAACAAAAATCAAAGATACGGTATACCCATTTCAATTATTTATTTTTACCAGTGAAACCAATATAACATCTCAACATTCACAAATATACATTTCTGACATTCAAAAACAAAAACAAATCAGTGACCAATATAGCCACCTTTCTTTGCAAGGACACTCAAAAGCCTTCCATCCATGGATTCTGTCAGTGTTTTGATCTGTTCACCATCAACATTGCATGCAGCAGCAACCACAGCCTCCCAGACACTGTTCAGAGATGTGTACTGTTTTCCCTCAGGTTCTCAATGGGGTTCAGATCAGGTGAACAAGGAGGCCATGTCATTAGCTTTTCTTCTTTTATACCCTTTCTTGCCAGCCACGCTGTGGAGTACTTGGACGCGTGTGATGGAGCATTGTCCTGCATGAAAATCATGTTTTTCTTGAAGGATGCAGACTTCTTCCTGTACCACTGCTTGAAGAAGGTGTCTTCCAGAAACTGGCAGTAGGACTGGGAGTTGAGCTTGACTCCATCCTCAACCCGAAAAGGCCCCACAAGCTCATCTTTGATGATACCAGCCCAAACCAGGACTCCACCTCCACCTTGCTGGCGTCTGAGTCGGACTGGAGCTCTCTGCCCTTTACCAATCCAGCCACGGGCCCATCCATCTGGCCCATCAAGACTCACTCTCATTTCATCAGTCCATAAAACCTTTGAAAAATCAGTCTTGAGATATTTCTTGGCCCAGTCTTGACGTTTCAGCTTGTGTGTCTTGTTCAGTGGTGGTCGTCTTTCAGCCTTTCTTACCTTGGCCATGTCTCTGAGTATTGCACACCTTGTGCTTTTGGGCACTCCAGTGATGTTGCAGCTCTGAAATATGGCCAAGCTGGTGGCAAGTGGCATCTTGGCAGCTGCACGCTTGACTTTTCTCAGTTCATGGGCTGTTATTTTGCGCCTTGGTTTTTCCACACGCTTCTTGCGACCCTGTTGACTATTTTGAATGAAATGCTTGATTGTTCGATGATCACGCTTCAGAAGCTTTGCAATTTTATGAGTGCTGCATCCCTCTGCAAGATATCTCACTATTTTTGACTTTTCTGAGCCTGTCAAGTCCTTCTTTTGACCCATTTTGCTCAAGGAAAGGAAGTTGCCTAATAATTATGCACACCTGATATAGGGTGTTGATGTCATTAGACCACACCCCTTCTCATTACAGAGATGCACATCACCTAATATGCTTAATTGGTAGTAGGCTTTCAAGCCTATACAGCTTGGAGTAAGACAACATGCATAAAGAGGATGATGTGGTCAAAATACTCATTTGCCTAATAATTCTGCACTCCCTGTACATCTGAAGTTCAAACACTTAGTCAAGTTCTTCTTCTTCCAGTAGACCATTTCTTCAGGCATCAACTCTGCAGCCTCCTGAACGCCCCTTTTCCTTGTGCCGAACAGCAGCCGGCTCTTTTTATCTCCCAGAGCCAGACTGACAAGGAGGGAGTAGAGGAGACACACAGCGCCCGCCCACCAGGCAGAGAGGCGGGACTCTGCGATCACCAATAGGCTAGCCCCACTGCCTGCACATGACCCCTCCCCCCTACCACATGACAATAAATCATGATGATCATTTCACAGGATGCTCGCCGAGTCGCCGCCCATTGCTGAGCTCAGACAACCGAGCGATCGGAGCACAGAGGAGATGGTGACTGTCATGTCAGTGTGTATATAAGAACGGGCAGACGGGCGGCCAGTTAGCCACCCCTGGCTGATGGGCGCTCTAGGCAGGCGCCCCATACACACTGGCTGAATGTCGGGAGACAGCGGCCAGTTTAATAATAACCAGCCGACGTTCCGCTCGTGTATGCTGGAAAACCAGCAGCCAAATGATTCCTGATCAGCGCTCAGTCAATTGGGGAGAGCGCTAATTTGAGTGTTCTGGGGTGCTGCAGCATCCCTCTGTACTAACTTTGGATGGTTAGTACAGCGGCTCTGACTCGAGCTGTTCGTTTAAAAAAAAAAAAAAAAAATCTTGTAGTGTGTACCAGGCATTAGGGTGGCTACATTCACTCTGCCCCTGTATCTGTAGAGGAGCAATGCAGCAACCATTGGTAATTTGTGTGGGGGAGGGGGGATTTGTTGAATGGACTAATATATTTAATTTAATTATTGTACTTTAGTGGCTAAGAATGTAAAATTCAACTCTCGCAAGCACTTATTAAGCAGTTAGAGAAATAGATTTAACTTTTTTTTTTTTTTCCCTTTGTGATAAAGGTTTTACAGAAATAAATAGAAGCTGACCATAAGCGCCGGTTCACACTACCGCGACGCTACTTCGGGTGGCGACCTCCGAGGTCGCGGTGCGAGCAGCGCGCCGCGACCTCAGAGCGGCCGCCACGCACTTCATAACATTGAAGTCTATGGCGGTCGCCTCCTGGTCGCCCCAAAGAAACTCCGGACCCTTTTTCTAGGTCGGAGCGACTTGTGTCGCTCCTATTAGAACGGGTCCGCAGCTTCCCTATGGGAGGCGACCTGTGAGGCGACCAGGTCGCCTCACAGGTCGCTCTAGTGTGAACCGAGGCTAACTGTCACTTTTGCTGGAGAACTTGTTTTTGTAAACAGGTAAAGCTGATAAACAACAGACTTCCTGGCAGGTGACTGTAAGACTCCATTCACACTACCGCGACTTTTCAGGCGACTTGTCAGCCGGACAAGTCTCGGTCGGTCACGGTCCATGCAGTGCTACGGGACCCGTTCTAATAGGAGCGACACAATTCGCTCCGACTTAGAAAAAGGGTCCTGTACTACTTCAGAGCGACCTTGGAGCGACTTGCATAGACATTCATTTTATGAAGTCCGTGCAAGTCGCGGTGCACGCGACTTCACAGGTCGCCTCCGAAGTCGTGCCACTTCAGTGTGAACCGGCACTTATGGGGGACTCAGGAAAACTAAGATTTCTGCTTTACTGATAGTGACAGACTGGACCATAGATGACCTATTTGGCCGTAGTGTCAGTGTAATAGTCCCGTCCCTATAGGTGTATAGTGTAACGGTCCCTATAGGTGTATAGTGTAACGGTCCCTATAGGTGTATAATATAATGGTCCCTATAGGTGTATAGTGTAATGGTCCCTATAGGTGTATAGTGTAATGGGCGTAATTGGTGTATAGTGTAACGGTCCCTATAGGTGTATAGTGTAGAGGTCCCTATAGGTGTATAGTGTAACTGTCCCTATAGGTGTATAGTGTAATGGTCCCTATAGGTGTATAGTGTAACGGTCCCTATAGGTGTATAATATAATGGTCCCTATAGGTGTATAGTGTGAGAAGTGATGGCGAGATACAATACATCAGATTGCAATGACCAGCCATTTCTTGCGTTGATGATTTTTGGGTATAAGATGTACGTTTTACTTTGTGTGGGGGAGAGAACTGGCAGGAAAAGGGTTAAAAGATTACCCAGAAGCCCACAAGTACTCTGAGTTATGCCTGCCCAGCCTGGTCCTGGTCCTCAGTACCTCCCCACACCAGGAGAAGACCCCCCATAGAATGAACAATAAACCAAAACCTGAAATACTTACCAATCACGTGAACGATGACCTTCTTAAATGGATGACGCTGGACGTTGTCCATGGTGAAGCGGGCCAAGTAGGTTCCGCTGTCACTTTGCAGGACCGGGCTGATGGCAAAGGAGCAATCCTCTTCTTGGTTTTTCTGCAGGTTGATGATATCACGGTGCAAAATAGGAGTGTAGGGACCGCCTCCTTCCGGAGTCCTTCCCCACTCAATCCCAACACTGCTTGCACCAGAGAGATGATTGGTGGTGATCACACATGGGATCACCAGTTTAGAGCCGGCTGTAACCTCCTGGCGGGTGTACAATGGCCGGGCATGAGCAAATTCCACACCAACAAGGTACAGAAAGCAGAAAATAGCGAGCACTTTAAAAAGGCTCATTTTCCAAATTTGTCACTAAGAATGGAGAAAAGTGACAAAAAAAATAAATATCAGTTTATTCACTCAGCTACTCAGAAAGATATCTGAATATTCGCTTGGTAAATGGAATGAGAATTCTCACTACAGATCACACACAGGTGTGTTCACTACAAGAGTCCATCTCAACTGACACGGCTCAGCGTTGTTCCCGCTCTTTTTATAGCAAATCTCAGCGGCAGTTGGGATGCACTTGACCGCTGCTGCGATTTGACTTGTCAGTTAAATTCTTGCACTCTGCTTAACTGCACTGGTGCGAAATGTGTTCAGTAGAATTTTTGCCTGCAGCACTTCATTGCAAATGAAATGTCAACAAAGGGTTAAACACCTCCATGGGGGGTTGGGACTGGATTTTATCTGCTTGTCTTCAATTTTCAGATCTCCCTGACCTCAGCTAAAAATAGATCCAATGATTTATCAGTTGGCCAAAATTAACGGTCACTTTGGATATAAATTGGTGTTTTATCTTGGTGTGTTGGGATTCTTCACCTTTTCCAGAAAATTACCAGAAAATTACCAATACAATCCAGGGGCCCCCGGAAGATACTATAATACCGCCCAGCTTGATTCATTGTTCATTAACCCCTTAGTGACTGATGGTAACGCCTGAACACAGTTTTGTAACTCTGACATGTGTTAGTAGAACTGTACATATCATTGCAACTACTTTGTGTATCCAGGTGAATTATAAAGCATTTTTTTCAGGACAAATTGGGCTTTTTCTTGGTGGTAAATGGTAACGGATTTCTCCTGATTTCTTTTTTATTATCATTGGAGAACTGGCCCAAAATAGTAGAAAAAAAAAAAAAAATTGTTTCTCATTTTGGCTATATATTTCTTGCTATTACCATAATGCACCATCAAAGAATACCCCAAAATATACTCTATTGCTCCTGATGATCGCTGCAATTTCACATAGGAGTATGTTATTTGATGTTTTTACCCGTAGTACCCAGTGACCAGAAACAATGGTGCACGTTTTGTTTTTTGTTATCTTACCTAAAAACACATGGACTCTTATGCCCCATACACACGTGCAGATTGTCGGCCGAAAAGATTAGACCGACGACCGATCGGCCGATTGTAGGCTTGTTAGTATGATGCTTCCGACAGCCGACAGCGCACTTTCGGCCGAACAGAATCTGTTGTGCAAGCATTAAAATTTTTGTATGCCGACACCAGAACGGCCGATTGTTCGCCAGTCAGTACAGAATTCGGCCGACAGACAGCAGATTAGCAAGACTGGGCATGCTCAGAAAAGAAAAAAGACAAGGAAAGTTAACCATCACATGACATCACTTCTGCAGTCGGCTGTTGTTGGCGGACAAAATTCGTGTGCAGTCTTTTGCACTTTTCAGCGGACACGACAGCCCGGGGACAAAAGACGGCCGATCGTTCGGCCGACGATCGGTACGTGTGTACGAGGCATTATGGCCCGTACACGTACACACAATCCAAAAATTGGACGAAAAATAATGCTTGTGAAAAGATCGGGCGATAATCTGATCGTTAGTACACAGCTTACGAGAGGCGATCACGACAGTTCGCCCGATATTATCCGGTCGTGCAAGCATAAAAATTTTGATCGTATGAAAACACATCGTACGATAATCGTATTATCAGTATGTTGTTCGTCCAAAAAAAAATGGTGAGCAGTAGACAGCGCATGATCAGTAGACATCATTTCCCCTCACACGCTACAGCGTGGTTACGCATACCGGAAGCTTTTGAATCATCGTCCGAGAAAATTCGTATCGTAAGTAACCTCTCCCATTTGTGAATATAATTGAGAGTTCCTAGCAACCAAACAAAAACGGACGGAACGTTGTCCGATTTTCGGATCGTGTGTACTGGGCATTAGGCTCCGTTCACATACTGGCGTATCGCATATTGCGGGAAGAATCATCATGATTCTGCCTGCGATCCCGAATCATTGGAAATCGCGGGACGCCCGTGTGATTCCCGTGACGTGCAGTGGTACCCCAAACGTGACGCGATTGTGCCCCATTGTCGCCCGACGCAAACAGAATCGCGGCACGCCTGTCGCCCAAAAGAAGTTCTTGTACTTTTCTTGTTACTCTTTCGTTTATTGACTGACACAGATTCATATCTTGTTTGACCCTTAGGTTATGCTGCTCTCCATAGGAGTAGGACTAGGCGGAAACAAATTTGACTACCCCCCTAGGGCAGTCCTAGGGGGATTACTTCCCACTTCCTGCTATAGGACTTCATTTTTTTTTCTTCCTATTCTAGTTCCTTGCTGGGATTTCTGCTCCTAGCATTTTTTATTTTATTTTTTTCCTTTTTTAAACAATTTTTTTTTCTTTTTATTATTTTCTGTTACTGTGAGAACTACAATCAACTGCCAGACAGGAGGCGACGGACTGAATATTTATCTTTACAGTCTTCCCAGTCTGGCCAGCGAGCGCGACCCGACCTTAGCTCCACGCTGGGTTGGCTGTGATATAGCCCCACTGGATGGGGGCTGGCTGGCGACTGAAACACCTCGCGAGGACGCATAGCCTTGGTCATAACACTGTTCACGACCTGAGTCACAGCGTATCTCTGGCTGCAGCAACCCCATTCCATGATGGTGTGGTGGACAGCCAGGAGTGGTGCCCGCTTGGTTCCCAGGTGTGGTGGGTAGTGTATCCCCTCTCCTCTGGGAAAAATGTTGGGGTGGACACGGGCCCTTTCCTCGGGTTGGTAGGGCTCTATGTGTGCTTCCTTTCCATCTGGTGTTCCTCCCCTCTCTAGCGGGGTTCCCCTGCACATCTCACCCTCACCTACCGCCCTTAGTCCCCCCTCCCCGGGGTGGCCTGGCTACTTCAGGTACAGGGTCATGCAGTATTGGGCTGGGGGGGGGGGGGGAGCGCACCGCCAGTGGCTCACAATAAAATTTTGTTTGACAATGTCAGGGTAGGGGTCCCAGTTAGGGCCCCCTTAGTGCACTACAAGTACCTGGATGGCCGTTGGGGGTCCTGGGTGCTGCACATGCCGCCATTTTACCGTGGATGGCTGTTCTCTGGGTCTCAGTCCGGCCTGGGGGCCATGATGGTGGTCCTGCAGTCACTGGTGTCAAAAGTGGATATGGCTATTCAGAAGAGACCTAGTAAAAAGTGCCCTCCGCCTTTACCTGCTTCCTCTGCATCCTCATATTGTGAGGCTGCCGCGGATGCGAGTCACCCCACAGGGTCTGCGTCCACACACTTTGAGTCCTCTGACAGTGAGGATGATTCCTCATCTACTACATCTGTACAAGAAAAGGCACTTGGGGAGGCATTCATTATATCAGTGCGCAAAACTTTTAAAATGAAGGAGGGGTCATGGTTTCCACATGAGGCTGTGAGGACGCTTCCTCGGTAAGCTCCTCCGGAGGTGCCTTTTATTTGCTACACCAGTGCTTTATTTTGCCTGGAACTCTCCCACACAACATGGGGAAGTGTACCAGAAGATCTCTGCCATTGAAAAACTCCTCTTCGGGATGCATTAAACGTTTCCTGGCACCAGAACCCGAGGAATCTTTAGATGCAGGGGACTTTGGCTGCTCTCCTCATGGTGTAGGCTCCGCAGGTCTCCATCGGGCCAAAGCTCCCTCGGCTTCCTCCTATTACTCAGAGGCGGCGGCTCCCCACGGAGATCGGAGGTTGCAGCACTCGTCAGCGGCCTCCCAACTAACTCAGAATTGGCCTCTATGCTTTATAGCCTAGAAAAGGCTATTAAGAAAGAAGTGTTGGCTGTCTGCTCTGACCTCTCTCAGGTGCTGCTGCGTGTGGAGGAAACAGAGCATAGGCTTGATCACCACGCAGCTGCCATACGAGACCTACAACAACACTCCAGATGCATGGCAATTGCCCACAGAATGGCCCTATACAAAATCGAGGACCAAGAGAACAGAAATCGGAGAAACAATATCCGTATACGCGTTCTCTCTGAGGCAACTAAAGCTGAGGATCTACTGGCAACGATTCGTGGAATCTTTAACAAATTGCTGGGCAACTCTGCTGATCATCCTATAAAAATAGATAGAATCCATCAAACCCCCCGCCCGTGCAATTTGTCCTCTGAAATACCCAGGGACGTGATATACATTTCTATGAGGAAAAGGAGCTGATCATGACCAAAGGTAGGGAAGTCTCATCTTTGGATTTTGACAGTTACTTTCCTTTTTCCCTGATCTTGCCAGGGAAACGCTGGACCGTCACTTTGCCCTACGGAGAAACTCTGCCACGATGCCATATCCTATCGATGGGGATTTCCAACCTGTCTCATAGCTACCAGAGATGGCCGCACTGCCTCTATCTGCTTTTTTGACCTAGACAAGTTCTGTTTGGATCTAAACATCTCCCCACCAGAGCTCCCAGGCTGGCAGGATGACATACCTGTGATGGAATCTCCCCACAATGGCATAAAATCCCAAAGAAGCATCGTACAACTACACCCTCCTCTGCACACAAAAATGGGTGAGAGACAACACGCTGCCAAGCAGCAGTCTTGCTATACAGTTGTTTCTCTATCGCCCATTGATGGACGTAGCACTCATATTTCTTATCCATTGGGTTAGGCTGCCCCCTGCAGGAGTAGTTCTAGACAGGAAAAAAAGCAATTCTCCATGCCCACGGGGCTGTCCCCATAGGCATAAACCCGCACCCTCTGCTCCACCAAACCAGTTTGTTTCTGCCTAAAGAAGGAGTAGGACCTAGGTTTCCTGCTGGGACTTCGATCTCAGTTTTTTTGTTCTTTTAAAAATATTTTGTTTATTTATCTTTACTCACTTTGCTAGTTAGTATTCAGGGGGATCCTCCTGGTGAACTACAAGCAATGCCGGCTAGGGTTTCGCACTGGATAATCTAGATCCTTAAGGTCTACCCAGCCTGGCCTACGGGCGTGAGCAGGTTATAGTCCCGCACTAGGCCTCGCCACGGGGGGAGCCACTTTCTGGATGGGACGAGCCTGCGAGTGGATCTCTCGCTGGGACGCGACGACCTAGATCGCCCTGAGTCGCAGCGTACCCCTCGGCTGGCAGCACCCCCACTCCAGGTGGGAGGGGGTTCTGCCCAGAGCGGAGCCCACTCGGTCCGTGGTATGGTAAGTAAATGTGGCCTCCCTTGCCCATTGATGGTCTTGGGGGGATTTGGGCCCTCTCCTGTGGATAATGGGACCTGGACTTCCTAAAAGATCCCCCTGGCCTGTCATGTTACCCGGCCTTGTGCCCTGTCCCCCTGCTATAGCTGGGGCACCTGGCGTCCTGGGGGGGGGGGGGTGTCAATGGTACCTTTTTTCTTGCTGCGTATGGTTGTAGATCATAGAGGCCTTCATGTTGGGAGTCCCTGACCGCATAGCAGGTGGGCGCCGCCATCTTTAGTTTGGGCAATATAAAATATTTTTCCCATTGACTTGTATGGGGCAGCCATTTTCCATGTGCTTCCTATTGATTTGCATTGGCAGCCAGTTTTGTGTAGCTCTATGGAGCTACACAGGCAGTGTGACCTTTCACACTCCAGGCTGATATCATATCCTGTAACTCTCACTTTCTGCTGCACTGTCTGATTCAGGAGGCTTCCTCTGAAGGTGGTAAAGTACTGGGGTCTTTATGGGCATATCCCTGCACACTCTGCTGTCGGTATATATGTACAGGGGACTCCGCAAACTGCGGCGGTGGGAACCGCGACCAGCTATTTTAAAGTGACAGAATTCACCCTCAGACCCCTTAGTGCGACGCCTGGACCTTCCGGATCGCAGTCGCTGGCCGCAATTTTAGCACCCCTGGAAAGCCTGGCGACCAAGGTTGATTTTGTAATGAAAAAGGTTACTAGCCGAAAACAGCCGCTGCCTTCTCCATCATTAGTAGGGTCCTCTGATTCAGAGGCTGATATGGTCGCCATGGATGCCTCCCTGACTGAGGGGTCGCTGTCCTCGCAATCGGATGGTGAAGAGGACCTGTTTTCATCAGCTATAGCACGAGAACGCGCTTTGGTGGAAGCCCTGATTGTTTCAGTAAGGGAAACTTTAAAAATAGCAGACGAGCCCACGCTGGCAGGTCCACGGTTGTCTTTTGGCTCCCACAAGACCCAAAAATCGAGCAAGGTTTTTCCTTGTCCCAAGCATTTTCATGATATTGTTAATGAGCAATAGCGGCACATCAAGCACGTGCTAGTAGTGCCTAAACTTTTTAATCGCTGTTATTCCTTAGCTTAGGCGGTTTTCAACCGTTGGTCGGTACCGCCCAAGGTGGATCATCCTGTTTCCAGGTTGAACAAATCTACTATGATGCCTGTGGAAGATTCCCCGGAGTAGGAATGCCGGATGGACACCATTGAGCAGGAGACAGGAGCAGGCCAAGTCCGTCAGTAGGTTGCAGCGGAGCAGGAATGCCAGATGGACACCAGTGTCAAGTAGGCAGTGACTAATAGCAGGTAGTCCAGCAGGGTAGTAGGCAGGAACAGGGTCAGACAAACCAGATCATACATTGGCAGATGGATCAGGTGCAGATGTGCAGGCAGGAGCGTGGTCAAAGGCAAGCTGGGGTCAATGCCGGCGGAGTTCAGGAGAAGTCAAGCCAAGCCGGGTCGGTAACAGTAGTCAGATGCAGGTTTACAGGTAGCAGGTATACACAGGAACGCTGTAGACCTGTAGACTGAAATCCAGCACAGGCTCAGTTTAAATAGCCCCCTTGATGTCAATATGAGCAACAGGTGTGTGCACGTGAGCAATGGGCGTTAGCCTATGTAAAGGAAGCTGTCTAGAAGAGCCATTCTGTCTATTGGAATGTCCTTCCTGACATTGCCCCCTCACAATGGGCAGCCTCTGGATGCCCAACTGGAACATCTTCTCTGGGTGGGCACGACAAAATGCTTGAATAAGTCTCTTGGCTTGGGTATTATTTTCAGGCTCCCATGAGTCATCTTCAGGGCCGTACCCCTTCCATTTAATCAGGTACTGAATTTGATTCCTTCTTTTCCTACAGTCCAGAATTGCTTCGACTTCATATTCCTCTACCCCATCAACTACTACTGGCTCCGGTGGACCCGTATTTCGGTTAGGGAAAGGATCCGAAATAGCAGGCTATATAATAAAGTTACATGAAATACAGGGTGAACCTTGAAGGGATCTGGCAACGTTAACTCATAAGGAACATCATTGATCCTCCTTTTCACAGGAAATGGCCTCACATATTTAGGTCTGACTTTCCTTGAAGGACAGGCCAACTTTAAGTTTGTAGTAGATAGTCATTCCTGATCGCCAGGTTCCAAGATTAACTCTCCCAGTCTCTTTTAACCACTTGCCGACTGCCTAACGACGATTTACGTCGGCAGTCAGCCCCTCACAGGCAAAGTGAAGTAGATCTACGTCGCTAGCCTGTGAGGGTCTAGGGAGCGAGCGCGCGCCGCCAGAGGCCCGCTCCCGCGTGGTCACGGACCCCCCCCCCCCCCCCCGCGTGTGACCGGCGTACCCAATGTCCGCCGGTCACTCTGCGATCGTCGCTGCAGAGGGAGAAAGTCAGGCGGCTAGTGTAAACAAGCCGCTGTCGTTCTCCCCTGTGTAGAAACTGTGATCACACGGTTCTACTATACTATGTAGGACCGTTGATCACTGTTTCTACAGCTCAACCCACAGCCAATCACAGTTAGAATCACGCCCCTAGGGACACACACAGCCCCTCCCTCTCAAATAAAGTTAACCCCTTCACTGTCAGTGTAATTTTACAGTAACAGTTCATATGTATAGCACTGATTACTGTAGTAATGTCACTGGTACCCCCAAAAGTGTCAAAAATGTCAGTCAAGGGTCCGATCTGTCCGGCGCAATGTCGCAGTCCCGCAAACAAAATCGCAGATCGCCGCCATTACGCGTTAAAAAAAAAACAACAAAACTTTCCCTTTGTTATTAAACGCAATAAATTTTGCGCAAACCAATCAAAATACGATTTTGTTTTTTTTACCAAACATATGGTAAAAAAAAAAATTGGCCCAAAATGTTAAAAAATTTAGATTTTTACTTTTTTTTGGGGGGGGGGGGGGATTTCATATAAAAAAAATGTGAAAGATATTGTTTTTTGCAAAATTGACGCTGTTTTTTTGTTTATAGCGCAAAAAGTAAAAATCGCACAGGTGATCAAATACCACCAAAAGAAAGCTCTGTTTGTGGGAAAAAAAGGACGTCAAATTTGTTTAGGTACAGCATCGCACGACCGCGCAATTGTCTGTTAAAGTCACGCAGTGCCGAATCACAAAATAGGCCCTGGTCAGGAAGGGGGTAAAATCTTCCGGGGCTTAAGTGGTTAAGGTGGTTTCTGCCTTCTACCTCAACGAAGATATTATTTTACCTTCACTTTGTCTGAAGCCCAAGCATCCCAAGGAATTTGCCTTGCATTAGTTGGATGTGGTCCGGGCGGTCAGGGTTTACCTGTCTGCCACAGAGTCCTTTAGGAAGTCTGATTCCCTGGTTGTCCTTCCCGAGGGACCTCGGAAGGGTTTGGCTGCGTCCGCTGCAACCATTTCTAAATGGTTCAGACAGACTGTTGTTCAAGCCGATTCAATTAAGGGTCAGGTTCCTCCTTTCCCTGTCAGGGCACATTCTACTAGAGCCGTCAGTGCCTCTTGGGCTTTTCACCATCAGGCTTCTGTGGCTCAGGTGTGCAATGCGGCGACCTGGTCGTCTGTACACACTTTCAAAAAATTCGACAAACTTGATGTGATGGCATCCTCGGATGCTTCCTTTGGCTGCAAGGTTTTGAGCGCAGCGGTTATTTGAAGAGACGCGTTGTTATGTCTCTTTCTTGGGTGTTATTTGTTCTGGGTTGGCTCCTGTTGAGCTTCTGTTGCCCTGTTGGCTCAGTTTTTCCTCTGGCTGACACGTTGCCTTCTATTTGGGTTGCGTCTTCCCATCCCTCACACCTTCACTGCTTTGGGACGTCCCAATGGTGAAGGAATACTGAACGGGCTGCGACTGTCAGAGGACGTAAGAGAAAATAGAAATTTTGTAAGAACTTACCGTGACATTATTTTCTCTGGGTCCTCTGACAGTCGCAGCCCCCTGCCCCTCTATTTTCTTGGGGTTGTTTGTCTTCCTGTACTGCTTGCTACGAAACTGAAGAGCAGCACCTAATGGCTGATGGGTAATGCCTGAGGGACAGCCCCCTACAGGTGTGTTGTGTGTAAAAGCTTTTGTTGTTAACCTTTTAACTACCTAGCCTGCTCCTGCAGAGAGGGCGCATTACCCACTCGTGAAGATAAACGGGCTGCGACTGTCAGAGGACTCGGAGAAAAGAATTTTACGGTAAGTTCTTACAAAAATTCTATTTTTTCACATTCAACTATACGACATTCCCCCCCAAAAAAATTTAAAAATCAAAATTTTTTAACATTTTTGGCCAATTTGTTTTCTGCTAAATATTTTTGGTAATTTGGTAATAGGTTTTCGCCAAAGTTATCGCGTATACTAACTAGGGGAAAGATTATGTAATTCGTTTTTTTTCCCTAGTAATTGCGACCTGCGATTTTTTTTTTTTTTTTTTGCGGCCAACTTCCTTAATCTTTTGTCTTATAAAGGTACTTTTATATCCTTTTTCTTTAAATTGTGTTCCCAGCATTTCAGCTTGTTGTTCGTAATCCCTCTTATTCGTGCAATTTTGCCTTAATCTCATGAGTTGGCCTTTGGATATGTTTACCAACCAGGGCATATGATGGCAGCTATTCATAGGAAGATAGCTGTTCCTATCGACAGGTTTAAAAAAGGTTTTTGTTTTAAATAGACCCTATTCTCGCCATATTTCTAGATCAAGGAAAGTGATTTTTTTCTTCACTAATTTCCCAGGATAGGGCAATGTTCTTATCATTAAGAGCAAGCGTGTCTCCAAATTTTACCAAACTTTCCTTGTCACCAGCCCATATAAAGATGATATCATCAATGAATCTCTTATAAAAGAGTAGTTGATTAGGTTGGTTTTCATAAATTGCTGTCTCCTCCCATTGTGCCATAAAGAGATTTGCCACGCTCGGGGCATATTTGGCTCCCATCGCTACGCCTTGTAGTTGCTTATAATAATCAGAATTGTACCAAAAATAATTATGTTCCAAACTATATTTGAGACATTTCAATAGGAATTTCCTTTGTTGACATTGGAGGTTGCTCATCTCCCGAAAGAGCCCATTTTGTTGCAGATATGGCTTCTTGATGATCAGTGATGGTATATAGGCTGGCGACATCGGCTGTGGCCAAATGTAAAACCTCAGAGTTGACTTTTATATTATTTAAATATAAATATAAGAAATATAAAGGGTTGTTCTTGAAACTCAGCACAGTTTTTTAATAACCCACTCAGCATATCTCTCCAATGGGAATTTAACATTATGTCTTTACAGTTTTTTGTATGTGTGCCCCCTGTCCTGGGTATGATCCTGATAGAATACTGGACTAACCAGGCAGAGTTATTTTGGTGGCTATATATATTCTGTACACCCCTGTTGTATAATTACTACACCAATTTTTCTTATTGCTTATTTTTGCTGTTTGTTTGTCTGTTTGCTTTGTGATAGATACACTAATATGTCTCCACAGACCACAACGGATGTTGCTTTGTATAGCCGATCTGCCTCCTTGGAAACGTGCGGCCAGGAAGGCCGCAGACATGGTCAGCCCCTATGGGTGGATTCCCCTCTGTGGCATTGGACAATGGAGAGGTGGGTGTACCCACCCTCCGTCTGTCCTCCCTGCAGTGCTGCTACGATTGTGTTCTGCGTTATGCGTCGGAACTCCCGCGCATGCGCATCGTGGCCTTCACGCATGTGCAGTGGTACCGGCCGGGGCATGTGACGTCACCACATCGTGGTAGGCGCACCGCTCAGGACCCATACATATAAGGGGCTAGGCTACAGGTCCCTTTTTGTGGTGGTAAGCCCCCATCCTGGGGAGGTGAATGGGACGGATTGGAGCCGGGTCCAGGTAACATTGCTATCTATTCTTTTAGGAGATAGGACCCTCTTTCCTTTACTTTTTCCCTCTACTGTGTACTATGTGTATGCTAGCCTAGCAGTGGGTATCCACTGCCCCATGGGATAATCCAGAAGCTGGGAGCATTACCCCCTGTTTAGTGCCTGAGAACTCTAGGCGCATTAGCACTAGTATCTCTGAAGTTACACACCTCTCCTTTTTCTGATTTTTTTGTACAGGCCCTTTGCATTCCCACTTGGGGTATCTGTGTTGCCCCAGTCTGCGCATTTGGACTGCTGGCAATATATATTATTGACCTTCTCCTTGTCAAGTGGGCTATATCTAGGTTACTTGAAACATGGACCTCCCATGAGTCCATATTGTAACTGGTGAACTGCCTTGGTCTCTTTTCTTTTTTATGTCTTATCTCCTTATCACTTTGCATGGTTCTTACTAATACTACATACCTCTTATCTACATTGAGATTGTCCCTTCTCTCTTTTTTTTATCAATCCTTTTTTCCTTTCTTACATGTGGATATACCTCTTTGGTATTTGTGATTCTAATCCACGGGCCTCTCTTTTGTATTGGCTGTTTTACTATATATATGCTTTACTCCTTCACAATTTATTTAGTTTAATGGGAAATTATTTATTTTATCCTGGGCCCTGCACTACTCAATGACACCACTTGGTGGGGTTATTTGGTTTCTCAATCCATTATACACCTATTTACATGGATTGATTGGTGTTGTTGATTTTTAATAATTATGAAAAAACTTTTTTTACTGATAGGAGTCAATGTCTATGATTCCTAGTCTTTTTAAATGGCTCCTGGCTCCTCTGGCCTCATCTCCCTTGTTTCTTTATATGTATACCCATTACAAGTATAGTACAGGTATGTTGTGATTTAGGCTATGTTCACATGTGGGCGTAGCGGATCACGGGCAGAATCACATCGATTCTGCCTGCGATCCGGAATCATTGCAAATCGCGGGACGCCTGTGCGATGCCCGTAAATTTGCAATGGCAACCAAAAACGCTGTGCGATGTTGCCACGATTTCCGCCTGCCAAATTGCTGTAACATCGCGCAAACAGAATCGCGGGACGTATGACACCCAAAAAGGTACAGGAGCTTCTTTTGTGTGTCATGCGTCCCGCAATGCGATGTTACTGCCATTCGGCAGGTGGAAATCGCGGCAACATCGCACAGCATTTGGGGTGACATTGCAAATCACTGGCATCGCACAGGTGTCCAGCGGTTTCCAATGATTCCGGATCGCGGGAAGAATCGCGGTGATTCTGCCCGTGATCCGCTACGCATACATGTGAACGTAGCCTACGTAATTTGATTTTTCCTTTCTATTTAGTTACCCTTATCCTGTTACATGTATCTATGGCCTTAACTCATGATATGGGCCCCCACGTTTGCCAAATATAGGTTGGTTGTAACTCTGGTTATCATCCGAATTGTCCATGTGAAGATGCAATGTGCCAATTTGTGAATGTGGTTAATAGACATCTGTCCAGAAATATAGGATGATTTTGCTCTGTTTTTTTATGTGATTGTATTGTTATCATCTGTATCCCAGTTAATACTGTGATCTTGTTATATAGATTGATGAATCTAAAACTCCAGACGAAGCAATTTTGCGAAACATGTTGAGTGTTCTAGCTCAAGAGACTCCACTAACTACATGTACCTGTGGTGACCACATCGCCAGATCCCATCGCAGGACAGCCATACCCACCTGTCTTTTTTGACGTTTTTTTCTATGTGGACTTCATCACAGATAACTATGACATAATATCTTTACCTATGCATGTAATTGTACTGCATGGACATTGTATTGATTGTCAATCACTGAACTGTTGGCATTTTACTGCTCTACAGGCGTTGTTCCTGTTTTTTTAAATGAATAATAATAAAATGTTTGTTTTTTTATCATATTTCTGTGCCGATAAAGTCCATGTTTTTTCACTGTCCTATTTAATTCAAGATTTAAGGATGTGGCACTCCCCTACCACTTAATTTGCACCCAGAGAACCGCATCTGGTAGTGCAATTTTCCGCATCTGGTAGTGCAATTCTCGGATCCAATAAGGCGTCTACGTGGTTGTCTGTACACACATTTACAACGTTTTTTTTAAGGTGGATGTTCTTGCATCTTTGGATGTGGCGTTCGGCCGCAAAGTTTTGTAGGCTGCGGCTGCAGAGGCTCCAGCCTCTTGAGGGTGCATTTTTATTCTGTTTTACCTGACTGGCTATGTTTAGCCCTTGTTGGGAATTATATGTATTGCTGTGTTTTTCCCACCCCTCATGTTGATAGTGCTTTGAGACATTCCAAGGGTCTAAGAAGACATAAGCTGTGTCCGTCAGTGAACAAAAGAGAAAACTGGATTTTTGTCTTACCGTAAAATCCTTTTCTCTGAGGTTCACTGACGGACACAACAGTGAAGTTATGTATTCTTCTGACACTACTTGTTACAAACTGAAGTCCTTAAGTGCCGGTTCACACTAGGGCGACCTGTGAGGCGACCTGGTCGCCTCATAGGTCGCCGCAGATCGCCTCCCATAGGGAAGCTGCGGACCCGTTCGGAGCGACACAAGTCGCTCTGACCTAGAAAAAGGGTCCGGAGCTTCTTTGGGGCGACCCAGAGGCGACCGCCATAGACTTCAATGTTATGAAGTCCGTGGCGGCCGCTCCGAGGTCGCGGCGCGCTGCACGCACCGCGACCACGGAGGTCGCGGTGCGAAGTAGCGTCACTGCAATGTGAACCGGCGCTTAGCAGGAAGTGATGGTATACCCTCTGGGACTGCCTCAGGGTCGTAGCCAAAATAGTTTCCTTCAAGTCCTTCTCCTGAAGAGAGAGCAGCATAAGCCCAAGGATCTAAGAAAACATGGAGCTGTGTCCGTCAGTGAACGAAAGAGAAAAGGATTTTACGGTAAAACAACAATCCATTTTTTTTTTTTTAATTATTATTTATTTATTTTTTTACTATTTTGTACTCGGTGGTATCTGTTACCATTCACTGCCAAATGAAAGCCCAGTTTGTCCTGTAAACAATGTGGTACAATCCACCTGGATACAGTAACTAGCTGCAATGTTATGCACAGTTTTACTAAGACATGACAAAGTTTACCAAACTGCTGTTTTAAAAAGATAATAAATACCCATTTTTTTTACCTGCAAAAAGATGTGCATTTTTTATTTTTTAAATAAATGTGAACTTAGCCTTTAAAGCAGAGCTTTTCTTAAAAGCGAAAGTTCTGTCCACCCTCCTCCTCCTCCCCACCTTCTGTAAAATTGTATATATATGATGTGAATGTACAATGTATATGTAAAGCGCTGCGTAAATTGACAGCGCTATGCAAGTACTTGAAATTTTATATATAAATATATATATTTTTTTTTATTTAATTTGGAATTAGGTATTTTTTCCCGATAGGGTTTCACTCCCACTTCCTCAGGTCTCACCTAGGTGAGAATTATGGCAGCTTGGCCCAACGCCAACCCGCCTGCAGTCCCCTGGGGTGACACATGTCCCAGTAGACTGTGGGAGCCGTATGAAAGTGCAGTACAATCTTGCGTATGTTGTAGTGGAGAGCAGGCTGTAAAAGAGCAGGGAGTCACAGCTGGCTCCCACATACAAGATGGTAGCACCAGGGATCCGAAGCCCAGCAAAGAACTGGCCTGGGTGAAGGACCAATTTAAAGTGGTTCCAAAGCATCAATCAACATGTTCCACTCATCTGCTCTGTGTAATGATATTGCACAGAGTGGTCCTGAACCTCCTCTTCCGGGGTTCCCCGCTGGTACTCTCAGCTCCTCCTTTTTTGTATCAGTCCACCATATCAAGCCGTTGTCTATGGGGACAGATGTGTGGGCTTGCTCCAAACTCTGACTGTGTATGTCCATAAACATACACAGTCAGCATAGTTCAGCCTGCCTCTCCTCACAGGATTTTACTGGCAGCAGCAGGAGAAAATGGCTCCCACTGCTGCCCAACCCATTAGGAATAAATGGCATGCAAATGCTCATCGTGTGTTTGCCACCATTTTACCGCGATTTGAAATAGCATGCCAATAGCATGAAATTATGCCAATTCTGCTCGTGATTCCAAATCACCTTGTATGAACGGGACCTTTTTTTTCTTCAAAAAATTTTATTGGGTTTTTCGATAACATTACATCCCAAAGTAGTGTGCTGGACGGTATGCAAACAAGAAGAGTAATCACATAACTTGAGGATTTTACAAGGCATCAGATAAAATGAATAGAAAGTCTTGTGAGTTGGATACCAGACAAGCATTGGTGAGTGGAGCTAGTCAGAGGAGCTAGCCCTTTCCGAAGGCTTGTATCAGTGGTGTAGTTTGCACAGGATTCTCGGAGGAGAGAGAGAGCGAGGGGGATGGAAGGGGGGTAAGGAGAAAATAACCCAGCTCTAAGTGCTAGGCGTTGGACTCCAAGGGGGGAGGGGTAAAAAGGAAGATTCTGGCCAAAGCTAAGAAGGTTTAATGGGGGGTGGGAGGTAAGGAAGTCAACTATAGGGGTGTGGGAGTGTGGGAATATGACGAGAGATAAAATACATAGGTAGTGAGTCCAGGGCCGCTGATATGGTAGTACAGCCATCCCTCCTGTACTGGGCCCAGGCCCCATCAGTTCAAAAGGGGGGGGCCCAGGCACCTGCTGAGCAAGAGGGCCAGTTGTACTACCTTACTGTAGACACAGATCCTCTTCTGCCTTTCCCTGCAGCACTGCAAGCTTCTTTTCTGCTCCCTCCAGCTGTGCTGCAGGGGGATTGGTTCTAGCATTTGCACCCCACTTTCCTGTGTTTTCTAGGCCTCCCTGTGCACCCCCTTTCCCCACAGCTTGGCTGGCTTCCCTCCTTTCCTGCTGGCAGCTGCTGCGGGGATACAAGGGGATGTTTCAGGATGGAGAAGGAGAGCCGGTAAACATGTCATATAATAATGATTTTAGTATATTTTTAACGGAAATATAATTTGATTTCGTCTGGGGAGAGGGAGCGGGGCCCTATCAGGTAGGCAGTATTGGGCCCCTTGCTTTCTAACAGCAGTCCTGAGTGAGGGCACCTGGAGGCATGGATGGAGGAGGAGGCAGTTTGAAGGAGGAAGCCGGGTCGAGGCTCCCCCCCCCCCCCCACTCGGGGGAGGATGGATAGGCGTGAGTGCAAAGGGGCTTGTAGATCGTGGAAATTTTGAATTGTTGTGTTTCCAGGAGAGTCCAGGAAGGATGAGCGGAATTTTTGTAATTTGTGTTGGCATAGGTCCATGACATGGTGGGTGGCTTGAAGGATGTAGAGGTAATGATGGGCAGAAACGTCACAACGTAGCAATGTTTGGGAGATCAGCATAGATGACCCTGTGGAGGCAAAGCAGTAAGGCAGGCAGACTATATGGGCTTGTCGATTGGGACTCCAGCTCATGGTTGGAGTAACTAGAGCTATGTGATTTCCAGTCTCGACAAACTCCCTGTAAGCAGGAGATGTATAATCTTATTAGGGAAGTTTTCTCGCTCCTAGGCAGGCAGAGTTTAGTTAAAGAGATAAGAGGGTGACATCTGTGCCAGAGAAAACTTCAAAGCACTTTGTGAAGCTTTTGTACATCTGTATGGCGTAATAGGAGAGGAGTCGTCTGGAGGGGGTAGAGAAGTCTGGCAAAGCTTATCATTTTGAAGAGATGACACCTACCGAGGAGCAAGAGTGGGAGGTCCATCCACGTCTTCATTTTGCCTATCACCTTGGTAATGAACGGGGAAAATTTTAAATGATATAAGGATGGGGGAAGTTTGACGATCTTTACCCCAAGATATGTAATGTGTTGTTTAGCAACAGTAAAAATAGAGGTTATAGCCCAGGAAAGGATCCTAGGGAGGTAAAGAGGGAGACTTTTGCTCTTGGAAAAGTTGATGCGGAGACAGAGCAGGCACGGAAAGAGGTAAAAATTTAATGTATGTGGTGCATATCGATTCTCGGGTTAGAGGTGAATATCAATGTCATCCGCAAAGAGAGCTAGACCGAGTTCTTGATGACCTATGGTTATACCATGTAAATTAGATTGGAAGAGCAGAAAATGGGATATAGGTTCTAAGGCCAGATTGAACAGGATGGGTGCAAGGGGACAACCTTGTCTTGTCCCTTTGTGAAGCTTAAAACACTCAGAAATGTGACCCGCTGTTACAATGTTTGCAGTGGGGGCCAAGTACATAGAGGAGATCAGATGGAGAAATGGACCAGAAAAACTGCATCATTGGAGGACTAGTGACAGGCAGGAAAACTGACGTTGTCAAAGGCCTTCTCTGCATCTAGCGAAATTATGGCAAAGTCTCCATCTGGGTTGGCTCTTGCATGTTTGAGGGCCGTGATAACCTTGTGTATGTTAGATGAAGCAGTGCTGCCTTGGGTGAAGCTTGCTTGAGATGGGTGGACTAAAGAAGGCATTAATTTAGCTAGTCTGTTGGCTATAATTTTTGAGAGAAGTTTGGAGTCAAGGTTGAGGAGGGATATCGGCCTGTAAGAACTGGTTCTGAGGGACCTTTGCTTTGTTTGGCGATTCGTTTTATGCAAGCTTGGTAGATAATGGTACCCCCTCCCCCACTAGGATGCCCTGGTAGGTACAATATTCGCTGCCATTTTGTAGAATTCTGGGGTATAGCCATCGGGTCCAGGGGCTTTGGCATTGGATAAGGAAGATATTGTCTTAGAAATCTCTTGGTCAGTGATTGGGGCATTCAGCTGGGACAATAGAGAGATATCGAGCTGAGGGAGGGAGACCTGTTCTAGGAATCCCTGACCTGTGGCTAAGTCTATTAGGTCTTCACTGTAGAAAGATGCATAGTATTGCTCTAAAATGGTAAGGATCTTTTGAGGAGGAGGTGAGAGTACCGCGGGCATCTTTGAGGGCAGATACAGTATCTCACAAAAGTAAGTACACAACTTACATTTTTGTAAATATTTTATTATATCTTTTCATGTGACAACATTGAAGAAATTAAACTTTGCTACAATGTAAAGTAGAGTGTGCAGCTTGTATAACAGTGTGAATTTGCTGTCCCCTTTAAAATAACTCAACACATAGCCATTATTGTCTAAACCGCTGGTAACAAAAGTGAGTACACCCCAAGGGAAAATTTCCAAATTGGGTCCAATTAGCCATTTTCCCCGGTGTCATGTGACTCAGTAGTGTTACAAAGTCTCAGGTGTGAATAGGGAGCAGGTGTGTTAAATTTGGTGTCATCGCTCTCACTCTCTCATACTGGTCGCTGGAAGTTCAACATGGCACCTCATGGCAAAGGATCTGAAAAAAAGAATTGTTGCTCTACATAAAGATGGCCTAGGCTATACTAAACTGAGCTGCAGCACGCTGGTCGAGACCATACAGCAGTTTAACAGGACAGTTTCCACTCAGAACAGGACCTGCCATGGTCGACCAAAGACGTTGAGTGCACTTGCTCAGCATCATTTCCAGAGGTTGTCTTTGGGAAATAGAGGTATGAGTGCTGCCAGCATTTCTGCAGAGGCTGAAGGGGTGGGGGGGGGGGGTCAGCCTGTCAGTGCTCAGACCATACCTGTACACTGCATCAAATTGGTCCGCATGGCTGTCGTCCCAAAAGGAAGCCTCTTCTAAAGATGATGCACAAGAAAGCCTGCAAACAGTTTGCTGAAGACAAGCAGACTAAGTACACGGATTACTGGAACCATCTCCTGTGGTCTGTTGAGACCAAGATGAACTTATATGGTTCAGATGGTGTGGCGGCAACCAGGTGAGGAGCACAAAGACAAGTATGTCTTGCCTACAGTCAAGCATGGTGGTATGGTAGGAGTGTCATGCTCTGGGGCTTCATGAGTGCTGTGGGCACTGGGGAACTACAATTCATTGAGGGAACCATGAATGCCAACATGTACTGTGACATACTGAAGCAGAGCATGATCCCCTCCCTTCTGAGACTGGGCCGCAGGGCAGTATTCCAACATAAAGACCCCAAACACACCTCCAAGACGACCACTGCCTTGCTAAAGAAGCTGAGGGTAAAGGTGATGGACTGGCCAAGCATGGCACCAGATCTAAACCCTATCTGTGGGGCATGCTCAAACAGAAGATGGAGGAGCGCAAGGTCTCTGACATCCACCAGCTCTGTGATGTCGTCATGGAGGAGTGGAAGAGGACTCCAGTGGCAACCTGTGAAGCTCTGGTGAACTCCATTCCATGCCCAAGAGGGTTAAGGCAGTGCTGGAAAATAATGGTGGCCACACAAAATATTGACACTTTGGGCATAATTTGGACATTGTCACTTAAGAGTGTACTCACTTTTGTTGCCAGTGGTTTAGACATTAATGGCTGTGTGTTGAGTTATTTTGAGGGGACAGCAAATTTACACTGTTATACAAGCTGTACACTCACTACTTTACATTGTAGCAAAGTGTCATTTCTTCAGTGTTGTCACATGAAAAGATAGAATAAAATATTTACAAAAATGTGACAGTGTACTCACTTTGTGAGATACTTTTTGTGAGTGGGTGTGTATGCAGTCTTGCATAGCTTGGCGAGTAGTTTTCCAGGTTTTTGCCAAATTTGTGATATTTTAGTTCTAAGTGGTATTTGTGGATAGATTCCTGCGCATCTGCCCAAAGGTCGAAGTTGTTTGGCTTCATGCCAGAGTTTTCTGTTCGTGGGAGAGTTGGAGTATGACAAACAAGATTGGGCTGTGCACAGTCGCTAGCTTCGCAATCATTTTTAAGGACAATCTTTTTATGAGAGGCTGCAATGGCGTTAAATCTTCCATGTAGTATGGCTTTGACAGTCTCTCAGAGAAAATTTAGGTTGATATGTATCGAGTTTGTGTCAGCAAATTCTTTCCATGTCTCAATGAGTACCTTAGAAAGATCATGGTTATGGGCTAGATAGGAGGGGAAACACCATGTCTTTGCAGTTGTGTCTAGGGTAAAGCTGTGGAGATGGACGGGGTTGGCACCGTGGTCTGAGATAGCAGTTTTGTGTGTGTGAGTTTCAGATGTGAGCGGGAGCAGAGACGGGTTGCAAAATAAGTAGTCGATCCTGGAAAGAGGATGGTGTGGTGGGGAGTAAAAAGTGAATTGCTTGCCTTCAGGGTGGGCTTGTCTCCAGATGTCTGTAAGCTGGAGAGCTTCCATGAAGGTTTCAAGAGGGGAGCCCAAGGCGGTCGGACTTTCTTGATTTGTCTTCAGAGATATCCATGAGTGAGCTAAAATCCCTACCCACTATGAGAGGAAGGTGAAGGTAATGGGACAGGTTTTGTTGGGGGAATTGGGTGCGTATACATTTGTTACCGCTATGTTGGCAATGCGTAAGTGGATAGTCTAGAGACGACCTGCATCATCTTGTTTTGTTGAGATAACTTTTCAAGGAAAGGGATTTGTGGATGAGAATCAGGACCCCTGCCTTCCTATTTACTGATGCAGAGCCAAACCCAGAGTATTCGCACATATACAAACTGTTGTAATTCCTACACCTTTCACCTGATTTGGATGTAAATACCCTCAAATAAAGCTGAAAGTCTGCAGTTAAAGCACGTCTTGATTGTTTCATTTCAAATCCATTGTGGTGGTGTATGGAGCCAAAAAGATTAGAACTGTGTCGATGTCCCAATATTTATGGACCTGACTGTAATAGTAGAAGAGGAACAATTGCAGCTGGAGGAGATCCAAGTTGAGATAGATCAGAGTGTGAGAGTTTAGACCTCTTTAGAGAACAAGTTTGAAAAATATAATAAGCAGCTTAAGAAAGAGGTAGAGAGAGTACAAAGGAATTTACGTGTAAGCAAATAAGAAAAATTTAGAACATTTTAGATTGGGAGAGAGATTGTGTCTTTGATCAGATGGTACAACGTGCCAGGAGTCGCTCCCGACGTGGGAGGGGGAGAAATCAAACCCCTAGTCAATATAAGCATTCCTCATCAGATAGTGAGGGCGAACAATTGGATAAATCGGGAACTTTTTTAGAGACCTCAAATCAAATAGATACGGGAACCACTCCAAAGAGAAGTATTTATAAAACATTGACAAGGGATAAAGAAACCCATCCAGACACCCATGGTGGACCTAGGAAGAGAAACAGGAATAGGAAAAGATCAAAGAGAATTGAGATCCAGGAATCGCAGGAGATAGGGGGGTTGCCCATCAAGCCGCCCAATCAAATTTATGAGAATGGTAGAGGTGACCGTCAGGTGGTAAATCTTTCCAATTTTTCCCAAAATCAATATCATATCTCTTTACTTCGTGAGGGCTTTTCCTTTTCTCCAACATCCTCCTATGAATGAATTTGAAGTCTTTAAAGATATTAGTCTATTCTTACGAAGGGTAATTTTCAGGTACTGGCACAATCATCAGCAGAGTGATCAGTTTTCTGAACGGATGGATATGAAATAGGGTAAAGCCCTTAAGACTTAAGTTTCTCTTTTAAATGAAAATGCTAATAGTGAATCAGATGAGGATGACCACTTACCTCTGCTTAGTTACAGGAGATCAGCTAATATTAGATCTACAACGATGCCTCCTTTTTCTAAAAATAAATGGATACGTTTATTTTTGGACCAAGTACAAAAAGATCTGGGTAAGATTAATTGGAATTGGAAAGGTTTGGACAACTTAACGAAAGAAGAGAGAATGGCCCTTAGACAATTAGAAAATGTTTCCAATCTTGCAATTAAGGGCAGTGACAAGGGAGGGAATATAGTGTTGCTAACTGAAGAAATGTATGAATGTGAAGTGTTACGCCAGTTGGGTGATACAATCACATTTAAAAAAGTACGTGACAGCCCTTGTCAAGGAACTTAATCGCAGATTGAGATATTTCTGATTTCCAAAATAGAACTGGAATTTCTTATGGTTGAGGATTTTAATATTCCAACCTTTTATATTATCCCCAACTTCATAAATCGATGCAAAATCCCCCCGCAAGACCAATAGTTTCAGCCATTCGAGGGCCCTTTGGAAAGAGTGGGTAAGTTCATTGACTCTCTGATCAAAGATATAGTCAGAGATTTACCTTCATTTGTGCAGGACACTAGAGATGTTCTGAACCGCCTGGATCTCCCTCAAATCCCGGATGGTGCCCTCTTAGTAGGGAATGATGTTGAGTAATTATATACATCCATCCCACATAAGTGGGGTCTACAAGGGGTTGCACACTTTCTGGGTCAGAAATACCCACAATTGGGCGCACACAATGAATTTATTTTAGGGACTCTGGAGTTCATGCTAAAGCACAACTGTTTCCAATTTCTGGGTAATAACTATCAACAACTGAGAGGTACCTCTATGCATGTCTCCATTTGGGTCTTTGGGAGGAGGAGGGGGTCTATCAGTTCTCAATGTACCTTGGTTACAGTCGTCACTGGCTAAGGTACATTGATGAAATATATTAATTGGTGCGCTAAAACAAATGATGAAAGCCCCAAATCAATCAATAGGATGAATGACACAAATCAATCAATGTGTGGCATATAATAAAACTCAAATCGTTCACAAATGAGTGACACTGGTGAATATTCTTAACATAAAATTCATCAAAAAAGTTCATAAATGTCCATAAGAATTTGATGACTCAAACTAATGAAAAGTGAAAACGAAGTGCTTTCCAAATCCGATGTGAAAGCCCACCACCTAGGTGAAATTCCTTCTTACCAGACGGAAAAGATAAGGTGCCAAAATATTGCAAATAAACTGAAGATGAGACAAACGATCCCACAGTGCTTCAAGACTCCTAATGAAAACACCCAAATAAGCCTCTTACCAGACTGCAAACAATAAGCGCTTGTTAATCACTCCCAAAGAACACTATCTTCTCCTCCTCATCCGCAGTCAAGCAAATGTTTCCCAGATGTATGGATCTGACGATCACTCTCCTCCAAATACTCCAACCGGCGACGCTTAAATCTTCCTGCGCTCTCAGGCCACGCCTTCTCCGCTACGGAGCACTCCGAGGACCAAAACACTGGGCGAGAGACGTACATTGATGATGTACTTATGGTTTGGGAAGGCACCAGAGAACAAATGAATGAATTTTTGAATACACTTAATTTTAATGGCAGGAATATTAACCACTTCCCGCCCGCCCTATAACAGATTAACGGTGGGAATGTGGTTGTATTATCCTGACCGGACGTCATATGACGGCGGCCCCCCGTCAGCCTGACACCCTGCATCTATGCATCTACGATCTCAGTAAAGAGACTACTGACGTAGCTCTTTACCATGTGACCAGCCGTGTCCAATCACGGCTGGTCACATAGTAAACAGGAACAGCCGTTGATCGGCTTTCCTTAGTTCGTGCCTGACAGGCACGAGTAAAGGAGCGCCGATCTGCGGCTCCCCTGACAGGGGGGGGGGTCGGCACTGGTAATCAGATCATTGATTACCAGTGCAGACCCTCGGGGGGGGGGATGCCACTAGAACCCCAGGGATGCCCACCTATGACCCCAGGGATGCCCACTATGGCAATCAGGGCTCAGGGAGCCCCCCATTGCCCTCCCCATCAGTGCTGCCCGCCAGTGCCCTCCCTATCAGTGCTGCCCACAAGTGCCCATCATTGCCATCTTTCAGTGTCGCCCACCAGTGCCCATTATTGCCCACCAGTGCCGCCTATCAGTGCCCATTAGTGCCGATCAGTGCCGCCCATCAGTGCCGCCTATCAGTGCCCATCAATGCCGCCTAGCAGTGCCGCCTATCAGTGCCCACCAATGCTGCACATCTGTGCTACCTATCAGTGCCGATCAGTGCCACCCCATCAGTGCCTCCTCATGAGTGCAGGAAAAAACGTATTTATTTACAAAATTGTATAACATAAACAAAAAAACTTTTTTTTTTTTCTTCAAACTTTTCGGTCTTTTTTTATTTGTTTAGCAAAAAGGAAAAAACCCAGAGGTGATCAAATACCACCTCTGTGGGGGGAAAATGACATAAATTTGGTGTAGGTACAGTGTTGCATGACCGCGCAATTGTCATTCAAAATGCAACAGCGCTAAAAGGGGAAAATTGGCCTGGGCAGGAAGGGAGGAAAGTGCCCTGTATTGAAGTGGTTAAATTGACTTATACCGCCAATCCAAAGAGGTTAGCTTTTCTTTATCTACAGATTGAAACTTCTGAAGGTAGAATTTGGACTAAGACTTTCTGCAAGAAGACAGCGGCAAGTACTCTCCTGCAAGCTACCAGCCATCATCCCCATTCATTTATACAGGGAATTCCAGTAGGCCAATTTCTCAGAATAAAGCATAACTGCACACAGGAAAGTGATTTTCAGGAGGAGGCAACAGACATATAAAGTAGATTTAGGCAGAGGGGTTACTCTCATGGTTGTATCAGAAAGGCTAAAAAGAGAGCAATTATTAAACAACGACAGGACCTCTTAAAACCTAAAAAACATCTTGAGGAGTCAGACAATAAAGATAACTATACTAGAATAATCACGAGATTTGTATCACAATGGAATCAGGTTAAATCGGTTATAAATCAGCTTTGCCATATATTAACTAGATCTCCTGCCTTGGCAGGAATTGTGGAAACTCATCCATTGATGACTGCTCATCGTTCAAAAAATCTGGGAGATACTTTGACCCATTCAGAATATTGCAGGAGAGTTACTAAGAGTACCTGGCTATCTGACCTTCCATCTGACTGGGATGTATCCCTGTGGTGGCTGCAAGATCTGTAAATATGTGGATAAAACAGATGTGTTCACTGGTTCGGATGGGAGGAACAGGTTTCAGAATAAACATTTTAATAATTGTTCCACCACTCGAGTTATTTATATGCTAACTTGTGCGTGTGGACAATTACATGTAGGTAAAACGAAGAGACAGCTTAAAATCCAAATTGGTGAACACATCCAAAGAATTAAGAAAAAGGACGCCAAACGTCCAATGGCAGTACATTACTTTCAGCATCATAATAGTGTTTGAACTTTATGCCTTTACCCTCTATTACTTATAATCATTACTATGGACTAGCCTGTGGAGTGCTCCAACACTCGGTGGTGTGTAGTTTGAAGCCTGCTTGCCATCAGTTCATATTGAAGAATTATTCCTTGTTATATACTGTATATATTAAAAAAGAATAGCGCACACATGCAAGAGAAACTACCAAATTTGAAGACAATCCATAAATAAAAATGGGGATTTGGTCCCGCCATAGAGTGCTCAAGCCCACCACTACGTCAAAGTACCCCATTATCAGTGGGTCCTACACTATCCATGAAAAAGAGATGAATCCAGCCTTTCTAACCCTTGGAGATAATACTCCTTGCTGGGAAAGATGTGCAAATGCACTACAGGGGACTCCTCCTATATCCACTTGATAGTGGACACTGATGGAGTACAGGTGTGTGTGGGGGATGGGATGCTCAACCTCGATAGTCTGGTCAGACCGAATACATAATAAACAAGCAAAAATTATTTTTTTCATGGATAGTGTAGGACCCACTGATAATGGGGTACTTTGACGTAGTGGTGGGCTTGAGCACTATATGGCAATATGGTGGGACCAAATCCCCATTTTTATTTATGGATTGTCTTCAAATTTGGTAGTTTCTCTTGCATGTGTGCGCTATTCTTTTTTAATATACATGTCTTTTGGTTCATAGCTGCACCAGCTTTAGAAATACATGGGTATGCTCCCCCAAATTTTTTTGCTTGTTTATTATGTATTCGGTCTGACCAGACTATCGTGGTTGAGCAACCCACCCCACCCCCCACACACACCTGTACTCCATCAGTGTCCACTATCAAGTGGATATAGGAGGAGTCCCCTGTAGTGCATTTGCACATCTTTCCCAGCAAGGAGTATTATCTCCAAGGGTTAGAAAGGCTGGATTCATCTCTTTTTCATGGATAGTGTTGGACCCACTGATAATGGGGTACTTTGACGTAGTGGTGGGCTTGAGCACTATATGGCCATATGGTGGGACCAAATTCCCATTTTTATTTATGGATTGTCTTCAAATTTGGTAGTTTCTCTTGCATGTGTGCGCTATTCTTTTTTAATATACATGTCTTTTGGTTCGTAGCTGCACCAGCTTTAGAAATACATGGGTATGCTCCCCCAAATTTTTTGCTTGTTTATTATATATACTGTGTATACATGTTTTCATGAACCTCCTTTCTGCCGTATTTTTCACTGACTGCCATTACCCTACAACATTTCAATCTTAACAAGGAGTATGACAACAATATATACAACCTTAGTGTTGCATTGATACATTATCCCCTGGTTGAAGGCTATTGTTTTTATTGTTACTACTGATATGGTAGTTTGTTTGGGAGGTTTACTGATGCAGCAGCATGTCTGGATTGACAACATTGTCAGTTTTTACTTAGATTGGTGGATGTGTTTTGTAAATTATTTTTCTAATTGGTATGTTTTGTTTTTGAAAATTCAATAAAGCATTTATACATTTGTTACACCAGTACCAGTACCAGTCTGCAACTCTTGAGGTTATCCTCTTTCATGTGAGTAGAAAACATAGTTGCAGACGCAGCCTCTGCAATAACATAGTACAGGAACTAGTATCCTTTTGCAGTAGTTACATATCATAACATGACACACACATTGGCACAAGTGTCATTGAAGGTAGCGATTAGTTAAGGCATTGTTTCATCTGTTGTTGAAAAAGTGGGGAAATGGAAAAACTGTGATTGGCTAAAGAAATCACATGGTAGTATGTATAGTAATCTCATTAGCAGTAAAAAATTTTTTAAAGTTTTAGAGATAGGTTGTATCAGTTTTTTGTTTGTTGGTGATGGGTTGTAGGGTGCTGGGGGAGGTCAGGGAATATGTCTGGAGAGGGGTACTAGAAAAGAAGTGGGGAGATAGAAGGAAAGCCATTAGAGGGTGTTGGGGAGAGAGAAAGAAGGAGGATAAGGAAAAGTTTTACTTAGGGGGAGATTTACTAAAACTGGAGAGTGCAAAATCTGGTGCAGCAGTGCATGGTAGCCAATCAGCTTCTAAGTTCACCTTGTTCAATTAAGCTTTGACAATAAAAACTGGAGGCTGACTGGTTTCTATGCAGAGTTACACCAGATTTTGCACTCTCCCCTTTTAGTAAATCAACCCCTTAGTCTCTCCCGTCCTTCGGTACGAAGTATAGTCATCTGTCGTGAGGAAATGCTGCCAACACGACCATGTGTTTCAAGATTTGTAGGAGGTGTCTTTTGTTTGGTGGACAAGGTCTTCCATTTCCACGATTCTCTGGATACGGTTGTAGCACCCTCCTAGATAGGTGCTAGAAAGTGAGCATAGTTATTGGCTCTGTCTGCCTATCAGAGGAGCAGCAGGTAAATTCTATATTCTCTCTGCTAAACAGGGAGAAGGATCGGTGAGTTAGGTCTGCTCATTGTGCTCAGTGTGTGATTCATGTGGTCTGAGGGAGTGTCCCCACTGATCCAATGGGGAGGCACATTGCACAGTGGAGGAAACCTGACCAATGGGCATACAGGATTTGATACAGCCCCAGTGATTGGCACAAGACTGCTGTCTTGGTGCATTGTGGAGTGTAGTATAAAAAGCCAGGAGCACATGTGCGCAAGGCAGGGGCTGACTGGCAACTTTCAGCCCAGGGGGCAAGTACAAACCAGAGGCCAATGGTGCAGAAAACTCGGCCCCCTCCCGCTCTCCCTCCTCCCGTCCTCCTCCTGACCCCCATTCCAGGCTGAAGCCCTGTTCCAGGTACTCTCTACTCACCGGCAACCAGCGGGGGGGGGGGGGGGGGTTGGGGGGAGCTGGGACAGTTCGGTTGGGGCTTGCCAGGGAAGGAGAATCTCAAGTGGGGCATGGAACCGGCCTCTGCTCAGACACAGTTTACACCATCCATGCTGGGGGGGGGGGGGCTGCGCTCTGTCCTTGTCTTCATCCTGCACTCAGTAGGTCAGTGGGGAATCCTGTAGGCATGTCTGTAGCAGAAGCAGTGCAGCCTTTTTACAGGACATCAGAGCGGCCCGGGGGGCAATTGCCCCTCTGCCCCCTGGCCCAGTCCTCCCTTGGCTCAAGGTCTTTGGCTGGTGAGCAGAGTCCCGGAAGGAGGGTGGCGGCTGCCTCCTCTTCTGCAGCAGTTGGTGTAGGGTCACAGGCAGTCGGCCTGGTGAGCCAGAAGTGTGAAGCTGAACCCAGAGGTCCAGGAGAGCTGACTGAAGGAGTTGAGGCACTGGAGAATCTGGAAAGCAGTATAGTGAGTACAGAGGATTGTGCCTAAGGGCCTGGCCAGGAAGGGGGCCACTCCGGAGTAGAGTAGTCAGTGGACTGGTGTCAGCTGGTGGATAGAAAGGGGGTACTAGGCGTGTGCCCTGAAGATAAGTACTGAAAGGAACATTACCTCAGATTCATCTACTGGCAGAATGAAGCTGTGGCCTGGCCGCATTCTCAGATAGAAGTCCTCAGCATTGTGAATAGTTCCAAGTGTTGGAGTATCCCACTCATCCCTTCTCCCATCCCAATATAAAATAAAACAACAAAAACATAAACCCCTAGACTGTTTATTGACTGAGCCAAGAAAGTAAAGTGCTAAGATTCTGCATGCAGTTGGTAACCCAGGGGAATCCAAAAGTGTGAAAAACCAGCAGCTCTTAAAGGGGCAATGCTACACAGTTAAACCAGTCCACGATGGTCGGTGGATCTGGGGACTGCCATTTGACAGGGACACATAACTTGGCTGCATTTACAAGGTGCATGACTAGGCAGCGGAAATATTTTGATTTTGGGATTGTAGAGTGATGTAGTGAGAACTGTTCTGGAGAATAATCCAATGTGAGGGTGGTCATTTTGTTTGTGAGTCAGTAGACTTCTTTCCAAAAAGTTTGAAGTAGAGTACAGGACTACCAGATGTGTAAAAGCAATCCCACCTCCTCATGGCAGCGCCAGCATTAGGGGGATAGTGAAGGTGATATCTTATGTAGTCTGAGCGACATTTTGTACCACCTAGAGAAGATTTTGAAACCATTCTCTTGCGTGTATGTGTTAACCGATCCTTTGTGGATGTAGGTGTAAATAGTTTACCCTTTTTTTTCAGAAAAGTCTAGGGAGAGTTTCTCTTCCCATCTACGGCTGGACAACTTAGATTTTGGGTTATGTTTAGAGAAGAGCAATGCATATATGCCGGATATTAGGTGTCTTTGAGGGTCTTTTTTAAGACAAATTCATTTAAAACGGGGTGTGTTGACGGGACCATTCAGGTCTGGGCTAGGGTTTATCTAGAAAGTGCCGGATTTAAATGTATGTCCAGAAGGGGATTTTTGAGTTGTCATTTTGGAATACAGCGATTGAAGGGTTGGAAGATGGCCTTTATCTAAAAATTGTCCTGCGCAGATGTTTAGATGGGGCCATAAGTCTCGAAGGAATGAGGGGGCCATGCCAGGTGTAAAGTCTGGGTTTTGACGGAGTGGGGTCATAGATCCTTGGACAGAAGAGATAGTATGTTTTCGGCATGCTTCTCTAAAGGTCATCAGTGTGGTGTCAATCAGTGGATGCGCTTTACAGACTGGGGGGTGTGGTTTGGAAGAGGTCCAGGGGAGTTGGTGTAGGGGGTAAGGAGTCATGGCATGTTCCAATTGTACCCAGGCCTTAACTGGAGAATGTATATGCCAGTCGATTACCCTTGCTAATTGGCATTCTCGGTGGCAGTAGCGAATATCTGGAAGACCTATGCCCCCTTTCAGCTTAGGTATCGTTAGTCTGTTGTAGCTTATTCTGGGTTTGGGAGGTATTTTATAGGAATACTGTGCAGGCTCTCTGATAAGAATAAGTATAGTACTCTAGGGAGGATATTCTTCTTCATGATTGCCACTCTGCCAAACCAGGAGAAAAGTCCAATGGACCACAGTTTGAGTATAGTTTGTAGTAATGGAATAAATTTTTTTGCGCATAAATCGGAGAGCTTAGAGGGCAATTGAATACCTAAGTATGTAATCATATCTTTGTTCCATTTAAATGGGAAGTTAGATTGGCATTGACTTAGAATGTCTTGTGGTAGTGACTAGTGAGATATTTAGGGCTTCCAATTTGGAGAAGTTGATTTGCAGATTGGTTAGGGATGTAAATGTGGTAAGGTCTTTGAGTAGGTTGGGGACTGTGATATGCGGTTTAGAAAGGAATAGGAGTATATCGTCCGCACATGCGGCTAGTTTGTGAGTGGGGTTGGCAATTTGTATGCCTTTTAATATATGGATTTGCTTTAGGATGACGTAATAGTGGTTCAAGAGTGAAGATTAAGATGAGGGGAGATGGAGGGCATCCCTGGCTAGTTCCATTTGAGATTGAGAAGGCAATCGATAGGTGGCCATTAACGTGTACCTTCGCTGTTAGTGCAGAATATAGCGTGAGAATGAAATGTAGAATTTCCTCTGGGAGACCAATGGCTTCTAACCACTTTAACCACTTCCTTACCGGGCCATTGTAAAATGGCGCTGGCAGGAAGTGTCCCTCGATTCGGGCGGGCATCATATGACGTCCGCCCGGATCAGCTGCTCTCCAGCCCCCCCCCGGGGGAGCGCGGCGATCGGGGATGCGGCGTGTCTGTCGGGACACAGCCCATCCCCGATCGGTGTAAAAAGCCATTAAAAAAATGGCTCTTTACCATGTGACCGGCTATGTCCAATCACAGCCGGCCACATTCACGCCGCTCGCGCGCGCCCCCAGGGGCGCGGCGATTGGGGATGGAGAGTGTCACTCTGACACAGTCCATCCCTTATGAGGGTAAAAAGCCAGTGAAATGAAATTGGCTCTTTACCACGTGACTGGCTGTGTCCAATCACAGCCGGTCACAGAATGTCAACAGAGAACACGATAACTAGCTGTCACCGTGTTCTCCTCACACACTAATCCTGTGTGAGGAGGAGATTGCGGTAACAGCTAGTTACCGATTACAGTGCACCCCAAAACACACTGATTGCCCCCCCCAATAAAGAGTACCTGTCACTAGCCCATCAAAGTACCTGTCTCCAGCCCATCGGAGTACCCGAGCACCTGTTAACAGCCCATCAAAGTACCAAGTACCTGTCACCAGCCCATCAAAGTAACCCAGTACCTGTCACCAGCCCATCAGGTACTTTGATGACAGGTACTCGGGTACTCTGATGGGCTGGTGACAGTTATCTAGGTACTCTGATGACAGGTACTCGGATACTCTGATGACAGGTATTCGGGTACTCTGATGACAGGTACTCGGGTACTCCGATGGGCTGGTGACAGGTATTTGGGTACTCTGATGACAGGTACTCGGGGTACTCTGATGGGCTGGTGACAGGTATTAGGGTACTCTGATGACAGGTACTCGGGTACTCTGATGACAGATACTCAGGTAATTTGAGTTCCTCTCATCAGAGTACCCGAGTACCTGTCATCGGAGTACCCGAGTACCTGTTATCAGAGTACCCGTCATCAGAGTACTCGAGCACCTGTCACCAGCCCATCAGAGTACCTGAGTACCTCTCTGTATCCCATCAGAGTACCTGAGTACCTCTCTGTATCCCATCAGAGTACCCAAGTACCTCTCTTCAGCCCATCAGAGTACCCAAGTACCTCTCTCCAGCCCATCAGAGTACCCGAGAGCATATCATCAGCATACCCAAGTACCTGTCACCAGCCCATCAGAGTACCCGGGTACCTGTCATCAGAGTACCCGAGTACCTGTCACCAGAGTACCCGTCAGAGTACCCGAGTACCTGTCACCAGCCCATCAGAGTACCCGGGTACCCGTCATCAGAGTACCCGAGTACCTGTCACCAGCCCATCAGAGTACCTGAGTACCTCTCTGTATCCCATCAGAGCACCTGAGTACCTCTCTATATCCCATCAGAGTACCCAAGTACCTCTCTGTATCCCACCAGAGTACCCAAGTACCTCTCTGCAGCCCATCAGAGTACCCGAGAACATGTCATCAGCATACCCAAGTACCTGTCACCAGCCCAGCAGAGTACCCGGGTACCTGTCATCAGAGTACCCTAGTACCTGTCTCCAGCCCTTCAGAGTACCTATCTGCAGCCCATCAGAATACCTGAGTACCTGTCGCCAGCCCATCAGGGTATCTGAGTACCTATTTGCATCCCAATAGAGTACCTGAGTACCTGTCTTCTGCCCATCAAAGTATCCGAGTACCTGTCTCCAGCCCATCAGAGTACCCGAATACCTCTCTGCAGCCCATCATAGTACCCGAGTACCTCTCTGTAGCCTATCATAGTACCCGAGTACCTCTCTGTAGCCCATCAGAGTACCCAGGTACCTGTCTCCAGCCCAGAGTACCCAAGTACCTGTCTCCAGCCCAGAGTACCCAAGTACCTGTCTCCAGCCCATAGTACCCGAGTACCTGTCTCCAGCCCATCAGGGTAACCAAGTACCTCTCTGAAGCTCTTTAGATTACCTGAGTACCTTTCTGAAGCTGATCAGTGTACCTGAGTACCTGTCTGCAGCCCATCAGAGTACCTAACTGCAGCCCATCCTCCTAGATTATGTGTTGGGGTGTTTGCTTTCCAAAATGGGATCATTTTGTGGGGGTTTCCATTGTTCTGGTGTTCCAGGGCCTTCAAAAGTGTGATTGGTTGTAATGAAATTATATGTGTAATTTATGCTCCTAGAACACCTGACGGTGCTCCTTGCATGTTGGGCCTCTGTATGTGGTTATGCTGTGACAAAGTCCGACATGTGTGGTATCGCTATACTCAGGAGGAGTAGTAGAATGTATTTTGGGGTGTTATTTTTGCTATGTACATGCTATGTGTTAGAAATATCTTATAAATTGACAACTTTGTGTAAAAAAAAAATGTTTTTTTTATTTTCTTTCCACATTTTCCAAAAACTTGTGGAAAAAAAATGACATGTCCAAAAGACTCATTATGCCTCATAGAATATACATTGGAGTGTTTGCTTTCCAAAATGGGTTCATTTAGTGGGTAATTCCATTGTCCTGGTGCTGCAGGGCCTTCAAAAGTGTTATAGGTCGTTAGGAAATTATATGTGTAATTTATGCTCCTAGAACACCTGACGGTGCTCCTTGAATGTTGGGCCTCTGTATGTGGTCAGGCTAAAAGTGGTAAAAGTCTCACAAATGTGGTATTGCCATACTCAAGTGGAGTAGCAGAATGTATTTTGGGGTGTAATTGCAAGTATGCATATACTGTGTGTGAGACATAACTTGTTATTATGACAATTTTGTGTAAAAAAAAAAAGAATAATTATTTCTTCATATTCCCAACAATTGTGAGAAAAAATTTAAACTTCAAAAAACTCTCCATGCCTCTTACTAAATACCCTGGATTGTCTACTTTCCAAAAAGGGGTAATTTGGGGGGTATTTGTACTGTCCTGACATTTCAGGGCCTCAAGAAATGAGATAGGCCGTCAGTACATCAGGTGTGATCAGTTTTCAATGATTGGCACCATAGCTTGTAGACTCTATAACTTTCACACAGACTAAATAATAACTACTAATTTGGGTTATTTTTAACAAAGGTATGTAGTAGTATAAATTTTGGCCCAAAATTTATGAAAAAAAATTACTTATTTGCAAAATTTTATAATAAAAACTAAAACAAAATGTTTTTTTTAAAAAATTTTCGCTCTTTTTTCACTTATATCGCAAAAAATAAAAAACCCAGTGGTGATTAAATACTACCTAAAGAAAACTCTATTTGTGTGAAAAAAATGATAAATAATTTGATTGGGTACAGCGTTGTAATTATCATTCAAAATGTGAAAGCGCTGAAAGCTGAAAATTGGTCTGGGCAGGAAGGGGGAGTAACTGCTCTGTATGGAAGTGGTTAAGACTGGAAGGATTTGCCCCCTTCCGGACCAAGCCCTATTTTGCGATTCGGCACTGCGTTAATTTAACAGACAATTGCGCGGTTGTGCGACGCTGTACCCAAATAAAATTTATGTCCTTTTTTTCCCACAAATAGAGCTTTCTTTTGGTGGTAATTGATCACCTGTGCGATGAGTGTCAGAGGACTCAGAGAAAGGAATTTTCCGGTAAGATTTTACAAAAATTCAGTTTTTTTGCGCTATAAACAAAAAAAGAGCAACAATTTTGAGAAAAAAGCAATATTTTTCACATTTTGCTATATGACATTTTCAAAAAAAATTTTTTAAAAATCAAAATTTTTTAACATTTTAGGCCAGTTTGTTTTCTGCTACATATTTTTGATTAAAAAAAAATCGCAATAAGCGTATTTTGATTGGTTTGTACAAAAGTTATCGCGTCTACTAACTATGGGAAAGATTTATGTAATTTTTATTGTTTTGTTTTTTTTTTTCCTTTTTTACAAGTAATGGCGGCGATCTGCGATTTTTTGCGGGACTGCGACATTGCGGCAGACAGATTGGACCCCTGACTGACATTTTTGACACTTTTGGGAGGACCAGTGACATTACTACAGTAATCAAGTGTTAAAAATATGCACTGTTACTGTAAAAATGACAGAGAAGGGGTTAACACTATGGGTGATCAAGGGGTTAAATGTGAGCCTAGGGGAGTGATTCTAACTGTGGGTGGCGTGGCTTCTGAAATGACCATAGAGACATGTGATCCTATATAGAAGGATCAGAGGAGCTCTGTGATCATTTCAGGGAGAAGGTCGGTAGGCTGTGTTTACAACAGCCGCCTGTCCTTCTCTCTTAGCAGGGAACGATCGCGGGTGTCAGGCAGCAATCGGAGCCGCCTGCCCGCTGCATCAGCTTCCCCGCTGACGAGCGGGGGCGCTCTCCCCCTAGCCTCATGCACGCACCCGTCGAACATGTATGGCGATTCGCGCAGGAGGGGCTGCCTGCCGCAGTACATCAGCGGTGGGCGGTTGTAAATAGGTTAATACCTCTGCCATATAGTCCCAGGCCACTCTATCAAATTCCTCCTCAGCATCTAGAGAGAGGAAGAAGACGGAGTGATGTTTAGAAGTTTACCAGTTGTGGACGATAATTGCCCTTATGGTGTTGTCCCTAGCTTCTCTGCCCGATATGAAGCCAACTTGATCTAGAGAGGTGAGCTTAGGTAATAGGGGCAAAAGGCGATTCGCTAGTATTTTTGCGTACAACTTCAGGTCTACATTCAACAGTGATATTGGCCTATAATTGGCAACTAAAGAAGGGTCTTTCTCTGGTTTGGGGATCACTAATGTGGGCCTCAGGGAGGTCTCCTGGTGGTGTTGTTGTGAGGGTAAAGAGTTGAAAGCTTTACGAAGCGAGGTAGAAGGATGTTTGTGTAGGTTCTCTAATATCCCATCTTTTATAAAATGTTTTAATTTATGGTGTCTCCAGTCATCTATCAACAGATCTCAATTCATCGATTGTGCATACTTACCCTCTTTTCATAATATCCCTTAACTGTGCTTTTTATCCTTTATCCATCCCCCCACACGTGTCTCGTTCCCAGGTGGAAAAGAATCTGTTCCTGCTAATGAAATTAGTGGGGATTTGTAGTCCCATTTTTTTTTTTTGGCTGTGTATTAAGTCCCACTCCCTAAATACAGTACATTCTGTGTTAGTGTACTAGTGTGTTTGGTAAAGTGTCAGTACCTTTATGTGACCCATATCATCTTATTTAAAGGTGTCTCACTTACTGTGTTTTTCTATTTTAACCCAGCTTTTCCCTTGTGCATTGAATGTTCAATCTATAATTCTGGTTAATAAAACTGCTTTGCAGTATCTATTAAAATCTGGCACCGCTACCCCTCCTTGTGTTTTATCTTTTCTTACCACTGCATATTTTATTCTAGGTTTTTTATACTGCCAGATAATCCCTCCTATCATTTTCTTGAGTATGTTGAAATAACTCTGTGGGATATGTATCAGAAGCATATTAAATTTTATAAAGTATTTTTGGTAAGATCCCCATTTTTATTATATTAATACGTCCCATCCAGGATAATGATTTACTAAACTTTTTCCTTAATTCTATTTTTATTTAATTTAATAGCAGTATGTAGTTTATATGATATAAATCCTTCGACTTTGATGTTAATTTTAGCCCTAGTTATCTTAAATGTTCCTGCCACTTAAATGGGAATTCTTCCTGTAATATTTTCTCTTCTTTCTTATCTATATTTATGTTTAAGATTTCTGATTTTTGGGGATTTATTTAAAAATTTGATAGATCTCCATAATATTTCAAAAGTTTGCTTATGTTAGGTAGGGTAGTTCTAGGACTAGAGACATAAAATATCATCAACATATGCTGCCACTTTGTGTTCTTCTCCTATTCTCAGTCCCCTAATATCTGTACAATTCCTAATAGTTGCCAATAAGGGCTCCAATGTCAGAATGAACAATAGGGGTGATAAAGGACACCCCTGTCTCGTGCCATTTCTCAGCTCAAAAGCTTGTGACAAACTCACATTTATCCTAACTGCTGCCATTGTTTTTTTTATATAACATTGTAATCCATTGGATTATTCTTGGTCCAATATCTAAATCTTCCAATGTTGCTATCATAAAACTCCAATCCACTGTATCAAAAGCTTTTTCTGCGTCTACTGACAAGAGGAGTGCTGGTGGGCCTTCTTTTTTCATTTTTTGTATGAGTAACAAAGATCTTATCCCATTATCTCTCCCTGGCACAAACCCCACTTGGTCTGTGTGTATCCATTCTGACATTAGACCCTTCAACCTTGTGTAGCAGGTTTTCCAGGTATTGGACCTGATGGGGGTCTGCCATGGTTACCGGTGACACCTTCAGACCATTTAAGCTGAATACCCAAGTTTGAGATTGGAGACAATGACCATTCCGGCATCTTTGGTTTGTTTTGTTTATTTGATATTGGGGATGGGAGAAGGGAATGAGTGGGATACTCCTCTGGCTCAACTAGGTACAACTTGGGACACTGGAGAAAAATGCCTTTTAGCGCTGTCTTGACACGCCGGCTGGATGCCGACCAACGCTTGCTGGCGCTTGAAAAATACTTACTTGCTGAACTGTACGTGGACTTGACTTTTGACACTCTGGTTAGCTCAAAAGGTCCTGGACTGTACTGAGAACTGACTCTTGACACTGGTTAGCTTCAAAATTCCTGGATACTGCCCCTCCAGTCCTTCCTGACTGAGGTAGCTTCTGTAACTGCTTGTGCTGTACACTTTAGCACTTCAGGGCCTGACCACTGGCGCCCCCTTGACACTTCAGGGTCCTCTCACTGGGCACCCCCTTTACACTTCAGGGTCCTCTCACTAGGCACCCCCTCTACATTTTAGGGTCCTCTCACTAGGCACCCCCTCTACACTTCAGGGTCAACACTGGCACCCCCTTTACTCTTGCTCCTGCATTGGCTAGCTAGCTCCTGGATCCCTTGGACCTTCACCGGAGTGGTCCCCTCTTACTAGGCAGACCCCCAGGGGCAGTTTACAGTACTCACGAACTGGGAATGCTTTCCTGAAACTGGACCCCCTCTGCTCCGCTGGTCCTCGGCACACCGGATCCTCTCTGCAGCTCAGCTCAGCTCTCTCTCTGGGACTCTGCTTCCCACCAAAAGACACCAAAGACACTGCGTCATGCGCTCCCCTCAAACTTATACCCACTCCCAAAATCCGGTGCGTCAGAATCTGTCTTTCTGGGGTAGATACAGGCCTGAATGGGCCATTTGCTGGGTTTCCTCCACTGCCCAATGAGAACCCTCTCATGGAGCACAGTGGGGAGACTCCCCAGTCTCAACAGCTACACCTGGGAGACACGACAGCCCAGCTGAAAATCATGGCCCTGCTGTTAAGCAGACAAGGCCCACTATACGTTGCCTAACACCTACCTTGCAGGGTGCTACATCTGTGGCTAATATTTTTGCATATAGCTTTATGTCAATATTTAATAATGATATCGGTCTCTAGCCTAGAGCATTGCGTGGGGTCCTTATCCTCCTTAGGAATTACTGTAATGTGGGCTAACGCTGCTTCCTTTCAAATCTCCCTTCCATCCTTCAGTGAGTTCCAGTATGTCTCTAATTTAGGGGCAAGTATTTCTTTACATTTTTTTTTATAGTAAATTGCCGAAAAACCATCTGACCCCGGGCTCTTTCCTATGACTAAATCAAGGCTTTTAAAATTTCTTCCTGAGAAGTGTCTGTTTCTAGATCTAACAGTTCTTCTTTTAATTTAGGTAGCTTAGCTTCTTTTAAATATGCCTGTATCTTTACCTTTCTTTCTAAGTCATTAAACTTTCCCCCTCAGATTTTACTGCATATAACTTACTATAAAACTTCTGGAATTCTTCGGCTATTTCCTTTGTTGAGTATACTAAATCTCCTTGTAAACATTCCTTGTAATAGAAATAGGCATGACAGGACCTCTTTTTTGTGAGATCTGGGGTCAAAAAGTCCTTGGATATCACAAGTACACTAAAAGATGAACAAAAAAAAAAATTGGGCCTTTAAACTGGTTGCTAGGCAATGACGTTTGCCGTCGCTTCGGTCCTCCAAGACCATAGAGTAGAGTGAGGGCAAGCTTGCCCTTACTCGACATCCTGTCTGTGAGGATCCGGGACCGGATCGTTTTCCCTGCTGCTGGCGGGTCCGGTAAATGGGGAAAGTACCGGGGGGGCACCTCTTCTGCCGCCCCGGAAGGGTGATCCCGTGGCGAATCCACCGCTGGGACCACACTTATCGGAAAGCCGGCCAACCGCAGTTTAAAAAAATTCCAGGGTTATGGCAGCTATCTGCTGCCATAACACCGGTATTTAGGTTTAAACTGCAGATGTAAATAGTCGTTGGGCGGTCGTTAAGTGGTTAAACTTTATTTGTATGCCTCTCTTTCTTTTTTTGAGTCACGATTGATATTAGAACCCCCTGATCTAAGCTTTGTGTGCTTCCCATACCGTGGCCATTAATACATCCTGCATCATATTTATCCTAAAATAAAACTCTACTTTCCTCATTTTCTCTTCAATTTCCTACTCTTGTATTAAAGAATAATTTAGTCTCCAGTTATTAACCCTATCCACTACCTCTGTCCTCTTTATTTCCACCGTTACAGGAGCATGATCTGACAAAGTTATTGTTTCAATTGATGTTTTACCCATTACTTCCAGTAGTCTGTGTTCAAGCAGTATATAATTCCAGCCTCCAGTAACTTCCATGTGGGGAAGAGTAAAAGGAGTAATTCTTATCTCTGGCATGTTGAATTCTCCAGATATAAACTAATTGATGTTAGTGCAATATATTTTTGATTATTTTTAAATGCTCTACCATACTCCTCCCCACATGGGACGACACATCAAGCTGTGGATCCATGGCAAAATTAAAATCTCCTGCAACTATTACCTTGCCTTCTTTAAATTCATTAAGTTTCCCCAGAGTCTGCTTAAGATATTGCGACATTCTCCTGTACCATGCCCGCAGCACTGCATCTCCTGTGCCATGCCTGTACCTACTGTGCCATGCCTATACCTACTGTGCCATGCCTTTACATACTGTGCCATGCCTATACCATCACCTGTACCATGACCTGAGCCATGCTTGTACCATGACCTGTGTCATGCCTATACCATCTCCTGTACCATGACCTGTGCCATGTATGTACCATAACCTGTGCCATGCCTGTACCATCTCCTGTACCATGACCTGTGCCATGCATGTACCATAACCTGTACCATGACCTGTGCCATGTATGTACCATAACCTGTGCCATGCCTGTACCTACTGTGCCATGCCTATACCATCACCTGTGCTATGCCTATACCATCTCCTGTACCATGACCTGTGCCATGCCTGTACCATGACCCGTGCAATGCCCTTACCATGACCTGTGCCATGCCTATACCATGACCTGCACCATCTCCTGTACCATATTCGGGTCGACTTATACTCGAGTATATACGGTAAATAATTCTCCTTTCAGAAACATGAATCTGCCATCCGGATCTATCTTTCTTTCTCTTATCTTGAACCTTACATTGTTTGCAAATCCTATTGCTACCCCTTTTTTTACCCTATTTGATGTTGAGTCTGCAAGCAGGATATTTTTTTGAGTCAAGTGGTAAGTGGGTTACTTGTAAGAAGACAATTCCCTGCTGTGTAGTACTGAATTTCTTTAAGAATATTATGTCTTTTAAATGAGGTGTTTAGACCTTTCACATTGTATGTTAAGAGTTTAAGTTTATTCATGTCCATTTTCTATTTCACTTTGCTCCCCTTTTCCTCTGTCTCCCCCTGCATTTGCATCATGGCTGCTCTTTCCCGAGAATTTATCTCAGAAACTTTAAATCTCTCGGGGGAAGAGAGAAAAGGGACCTCTTGGTAAGAGAGAAAGGGCACATTAGCATCATTCAAGTAGAGACAACCCCCCCCCCCACTTTCCCCCCTGTTTCATCCCCCCCTTTCACCTCCCCTTCGCACTTTGTAATCTTTTAATTATCCGGCCATATATTTTACCGTTTTTATCAACACGATAATTCTTGTATACTATCTTTGCACTGGCACTTTACTTGCACATTTTTTACCATATGGTCTGGATCACTGGTTGTTTTATTACGCATATAAAAGGTAGCGCTGTTTCCAACTGCCTCCCCCCCTTCATATGATACTTGACCCCTAATTCTAGGGGTTGGTTGGTGGCTGCAACCTAGATAATCCAAAGTCTCTGGGATATTATCCATAGCGCTGGTTCTTCCCCTTTGTCTTTCATCCAATGGTGTTCAGGGGATTTGAGCCAATGGAGAGAAAATTAGGCTTGTAGGGGACAATGGTCCTCAGCGACCCGCTTGAGTAACAAGTTGAGGCCATGTGTGCAAACGGGTTGTGTCAGGCATCTTGGAGGGACCAGTCCGATTCCATTTGGGAGTGAGGAGGGGAAGGTGGTCTTGGGATTTCAGCAGGGATTATTCACCAGAGCCTTAGTAGTTGAAGGCCAGCAGAGAGCGTGCACACAAAGTGAGTTTTCCCTTGAAATGTGATTAGGAGCTTAGTGGGGAACCCCCCTTTGTATGGTATATGGTGGTTCTGGAGCGCTTTTGTTATCGTAGTCAGTTGTCGGCGATTCTCCATTGTAACTTTGGAGGGATCTGTATACAGGGCAATTTCAGTAAAAGGTTCAGGGAGAGTAGAGGTTCGCTTGGAGGCAAGTATAACCTTCTCCTTAGCGTAGAAGTGGATGCGCGCCAATACATCCCATGGTTTTTCTGCTGGGAGGTGGGGAGGTTTTGGGAGCCTATGGGCTCTGTCAATTTCCAAGTCCCTGTCTGTCAAGTCGGGTACTAGTGTTCGCATCAGTGATTGTAGAAATCGTACCAGTTCAGGTTGTTGTATTGATTCTGGTACATTGCAGAATTTAATGATGTTCCTGCGAGACCAGTCCTTGAGATCTGCCAGCTTGGGATTATTTGACTGTATTTCATTTTCGTGTTCTGTGTATACATCCACCATGTCATTGTGGGCAGTGAAGAGGTCAGACATTTTATTTTCTATATGGCGAAGTCTCTGGTCTTGGTGTTGTACCACATTTGCTAGGGAAGTCACTGCAGCTGAGAGGTCTGTGTACAGTGTTTGCTTGAGGGAAATTAGCATGTTCTTCATTGTCTGCTCAGAGATGGGCTGGTCTGAGGCAGGGAAATTATCTATGACTGAAGGCTGCTGGATGTCAGGGGGAGGTAAGGTGAAGGGTATACTGCAGGGTTGTCCTGGTATGTCCTCCTCCCTCCTAGGCTTGGATTTTACTGGAGACGTAGAGGTAAGTGAGCAAGGTGGGGAGTACTCAGTTTGTTGCTGCTTGCGACGGGAGTTCTGGGTGTTGTGGTCCGCCGCTGCCAGCGCAAGGAGAGATCTGAACAGCATGCCTGTGTGGGCTGCTGGTGCCATCTTAGCCGCGGTCTGCTCTGGCTGGTGGGAGGAAACTTGTTCGCTTTTGAGACATTTTTAGCTCTTCCCTTCTCTTGGACATTGTGCCCCAGTGTTGTCTGACCCTCTGGGGAGAGTTGGGAATGTCTTAATTTCAGTTCATTAAGCTGTGGAGCCGCTGTAAGTTTGGTGCTGTGAGGAGCAGTGAGATCAGGCAGCCATCCTCGATGTGGGCAAGCCACCCATTGCAACTACTTGGTGGATTATACTTTGTTTTTTTCAGGACAAATTGGGCTTTCTTTTGGTGGTAAATGGTAACAGATTTCTCCTGATTTCTTTTTTATTATCATTGGAGAACTAGCTCAAAATAATAACAAAAAAAAAAAATGTGTTTTTAATTTTGTCCATATATTTCTTGCTAAATACCATAATGCATCACCAAAGAATACCCCAAAATAAATTCTGCTGCTCCAGCGATTATACACACGGCTATGTTATTTCATGTTTGTACCCGTAGTACGGCCCAGAAACAAATAGTGCACATTTAGTTTTTTTTCTTATCCTACCTAAAAACACACGGACTGTAATTAAAAAAAAGTATTTAAAAAAAAAAAATTCCTACCAGTAATATACTGACCCTAAGGTCTCTTTCACATGGGCGGTGCACCCGAGGAAGTCTGTTCTGCTCAGCGGAGGATCGATCCGCCGATCCCCACTGAGCAGGCGGATGACAGCTCCGTCTCCGCTCTGTGTGCAGAGACGGAGCTGTCAGATCCCCACTGTCCTCTATGGGGAGATCGGATGAGAACGGACCGCCTGTCCATTCTCATCCAATCCCATCCTATCCGATCCTCCAGACGGATGGAAAATAGGGTTTCCATCCGTCTGGATTTCAAAGACAGGATCGGATAGCAGCGGGTGTCAGCGGAGAGGTCTCCTCCAGACGGATGGAAAATAGGGTTTCCATCCATCTGGATTTCAAAGACAGGATCGGATAGCAGCGGGTGTCAGCGGAGATGTCTCCTCCAGACGGATGGAAAATAGGGTTTCCATCCATCTGGATTTCAAAGACAGGATCGGATAGCAGCGGGTGTCAGCGGAGATGTCTCCGCTGCCCCATAGGGATGCATCTGATCAGGTCTGCTTGAAAAACTGACAGGCAGATCGGATCGCCCGTGTGAAAGGGGCCTAACTAATGACCTAGATCTATCCATCTGTTTTTTTATTTATTTAAACAATTCTGTTTGTTTACTTCTTCCTCTCCTGCAAGGAGAAGACGATACAATGTATCTTTCCCTCTATTCAGAAGTGGAAATAAACAAAGGGGCGGGCTGCATGGTGACTGATTACTGTGGTGGCCAAACAGATGCTATCACCACAATCAGCTGACCTGGAACTGGGAGTCCCAATCGTTCTTATGGGACCTGGTGAGAGCCCGGCCCCTGTGCTGGGAGTACGCTGTGCTGCGCACTCCCAGCACAAAGGTATAATATATTATATTATTATTATTGTCATGACATTTGGCCCCCCATATCCTGACTTATTGCTTCCCCCACAGCCCTAAATCCCTCTCCCCCTAGAATACTCTCAGTACAGACCCCCTCTTCAGTACATGGAGGCAGCTGTACTGTATGTGTACTCTGATGCCATCAACTCAACTTTAAGGTTTCACGTTATTCAAGAATATCGGGGACGAAAAGCAGCATATGGATCTACCCTACAGGGCCTAATATCCCGCCCATCACCAGATCAACCCGGAGCAAGCCCCGGGCTATCCAGCCATGGTGCCCACAGCTTTTCAAACTTGGCCACGATTCCCCTATGTTGATAAATAACTTTCTCCATTCTCAAAACATTACCTATTGTATTAATCCATTCTTTCAAAGTCGGGGGATCCTCCAATTTCCAATGTACCATAATCAACTTTCTAGCCTGGAACAGGGCTCTATGAATAGCTTATTTCCCATATTTATCCCAATCATAATCACCCAGTGCTCATCCTGTAAGTTGTGTCTCACTAATACTGGAGGTGTCTTACTGACCAGATCATCAGGTGGAAACAGAGTGAGGAAAAAATCAAACAAATGCAACCACCACATCTAATGACGGATCGTTGGTACATTATTGCTGATCTGGTCTCTAAATGCAGATAGCTGGATCCTCCCCATGAGACTGGAGATGTGTGAAGTAGATGCACACGCAACGGTATATGCGCAACAAACAGCAGTGAGAGACCGTGCAGACATCAGTGAGAGGGAGAAACAGCCACACCAGGGGAACAAGGGAGAGTCCCTTTGGTAAGTGCTTTACCTGGCATTAGCACTTTCAGCACGCGCAAACAAGCGCTATTCACTTCCACTCCTTTTGAGAAAATTGATTTTATATTGTATCTCATTTAACACCTATCACGGATGTTGGTTTCCCCTGTAATAGGAGGTCACATTCAAGGTTGTAAATATTGGTTTTGCACATTTGCACTTTGGCACTGGTCACCTAATTTATGGTTGCTTTTCCATCTGATGAATGACACATAGATGGTACAATCCAAATCGGTAATCTAGTACCAATTTTTATGTTTGCACCAATTTGCACAGTTATTTTGTAAAGCACGCAGCACTTTCTATATCTGCACAATATCTGTTTACAAGCAAGCACTGTGCACTTTTAAGTGGGATCACACACAACGAAGTAATTTGCTGTACAAGGTGGTAGCGCCTCATACCAACACCTCCCGACCCCCCACATAATCACCCAACACTCCCAACAGACTTTCTAGAGGAGCAACCGCCAAAGATACTTGGAACACATTTTTAAGACTCTGCACCACGCCCGTCCAGTAGGGATGCAACTTCGGGCAATGCCAAAGTAAGTGAATGAGGTTTCCATGGTCCCTCCACCACCTCGCACAGGCTGGGTCAACTGGAAGTCCCTTCGTGTGCAGTCGGCAAGAAGTGTAGTATACTGTAAGCATTATGTATAATTGTGTCAGTCTTTGTGTAACATTCAGAGAGCAAACCGTAATGGTCTGCAAAGCCTCTTCCCACTGCTCAGTCTCCATGGGACCTACATCCCTCTCCTGTTTTGCCAACATTCCTAGTGGGTGTTGTTTCAAGTGTATTTGTAGCAATTGAGCATAGCACTGTGAAATAAAACCCTTAGTGTTAGGATCTTTACTAGTATGGACTGGGTAATGTGTTAGGATCTATACTGGTATGGACCATTGGACTGGGTAATGTGTTAGGATCTATACTGGTATGGACTGGATAATGTGTTAGGATCTTTACTAGTATGAACTGGGTAATGTGTTAGGATCTATACTGGTATGGACCATTGGACTGGATAATGTGTTAGGATCTATACTGGTATGGACTGGGTAATGTGTTAAGATCTATACTGGTATGGACTGGATAATGTGTTAGGATCTATACTGGTATGGACTGGGTAATGTGTTAGGATCTATACTGGTATGGACTGGGTAATGTGTTAGGATCTATACTGGTATGGGCTGGGTAATGTGTTAGGATCTATACTGGTATGGACTGGGTAATGTGTTAGGATCTATACTGGTATTGACTGGGTAATGTGTTAGGAATGAAAGGATGCCACATTGTTTGATGGAAATGAAAATTATCACCCTACAGAGGGCTGAATTCAAAGACACCCTGAAAAATAAAGTGAAAGAATGATGCAGAAGGCGAGTCCATTTTGTTGAAATGTCATTGCAGCAACTCGGAATGGTCCTCAGTAGTTTGTACGGCCCCCACGTGCTTGTATGCATGCCTGACAATGTGGGGCCATGTTCCTAATGAGACGACGGGTGGTGTCCTGGGGTATTTCCTCTCAGATATGGACCAGGGCATCACTGAGCTCCTGAACAGACTGAGGTGCAGATGGACTGAAACATAATGTCTCAGAGATGTTCTATTGGATTTACGTCAGGTGAGCGTGGGGGCCATTCATTGATATCAATTCCTTCATCCTCCAGGAACTGGCTGCATACTGTCATCCACCAGGAGGAACCCAGGACCCACTGCACCAGTGTAGGGTCTGAAAATGGGTCCAAATATTTCATCCCGATTCCTAATGGCAGTCAGGGTGCCATTGTCTAGCCTGTAGAGATCTGTGCATTCCTCCATGGATTTGCCTCCCCAGATCATCACTGACCCACCACCAAACCAGTCATGCTAAATGATGTTACAGGCAGTATAACGTTATCCACGGCTTCTCTAGACCCTTTCACGTCTGTCACATGTGCTCAGGGTGAACCTGCTCGCATCTGTGAAAAGCACAGGGCGTCAGTGGTGGACCTGCAAATTCTGGTGTTCAATGGCAAATGGCAATCGAGCTCCACAGCGCCGGGCAGTGAGTAAAGGGACTACTAGAGGACGTTGAGTCCTGACTCCTCAGGCCTCCCTCATGAAGTTGGTCTCTGATTGTTTGGTCGGAGACATTCACACCAGTGTCCTGCTGGAGGTCATTTTGTAGGGCTCTGGCAGTGCTCATCCTGTTCCTCCTTGCACAAAGGAGCAGATACCGGTCCTGCTGATGGGTTAAGGACCTTCTACAGCCCTGTCCAGCTCTCCTAGAGTAACTGCCTGTGCCCTGGAATCTCCTCCATGCTCTGAGACTGTGCTGGGAGACACAGCAAACCTTCTGGGAATGGGACGTATTGATGTGCCATCCTGGAGGAGTTGGACTGCCTGTGCACCCTCTATAGGGTCCAGGTATGGCCTCATGGTACCAGTAGTGACACTGACCCCAGCCAAATGCAAAACTAGTGAAAAACACTCAGAAAAGATGAGTAGGGAAAAAAATGTCAGTGGCCTCCACCTGTAAAACCATTCCTGTTTTGGAGGTCGTCTCATTGTTGTCCATCTAGTGCACCTGTTGTTAATTTCATTAACACCAAGGCAGCTGAAACTGATTAACAACCCCCTCTGCTACTTAACTGACCAGATTAATATCCAAGGAGTTTAATTGACTCGATGCTATACTCTGATTAAAAAGTTTTCCTTTATTATTTTTTTTTTTTGAGCAGTGTATATTTGGGGGGGAAAGTGGGGGAAGGGTGGATTATATGTATATTTTGGGGGGAGGGGTGTGTTATATGTATATTTGAGGGGGGGGAGTATGGGGGAAGGGTGTATTATATGTATATATAGGGGGCATATCATATATATTTGGGAGGGTGTATTTTATGTATATTTGGGGGAAGGGCGTATTATATTTATATATGGGGGGCATATCATGTATATTTAGGGGGGAGGGGTGTATTATATGTATATTTGGGGGGTGTATTATATGTATATATGGGGGGTGTATTTTATGTATGTGTGGGGTCGGATGTATTATATGTACTGTATATATGGGGGGGTCATATTGTGTATTTGGGGGGAGGGGTGTATTATATGTATTTTGGGGGGGATGGGTGTAGTATATGTATATTTGGGGGGGTGTATTTTATGTACATATGGGGCCTGCTGGGCCCCTCCCACAGCTCTGCTCTCTCTCCCTGTGCAGGGGGACTGGTCTTGTCTCCGCCCCATCCTGTAGTTTTCTGCAGTCAGCCTGTAGTGGGTGAAGCCTGCTGGGCCCCTACCTCAGCTCTATTCTCTGCACTGGCTATGTCATTGCTACATTACAAGGTAATATCTGAGTTTGTAAAGGCATATGGTGCCCACAAAGTGGATTTATATCTTATGTGGCTATTAGGAATATATTTAAATAAACGTTTTTGTGTCCGGAGTTCTGCTTTAAGTGGTGTCTATATCAGAGATCTCACTCTGCATGGAGTAGATTGTCAGTGGAAGATATTTGGTCCTGGCCGAGTGTTGTCACTCCAGATACCGTCCACACGTCACTGCTTTGTATCCTGCCCTTGGGAAGCCAACACATTTCTGTCATTCCTCTGCATGAGGAGCCAAAGCTGTGACTGCCAGAGCGAGGAGGGCACAGCTACTACTCATCAAAGAGCCAGAGCGAGGAGGGCACAGCTACTACTCATCAAAGAGCCAGAGCGAGGAGGGCACAGCTACTACTAATCAAAGAGCCAGAGCGAGGAGGGCACAGCTACTACTCATCAAAGAGCCAGAGCGAGGAGGGCACAGCTACTACTAATCAAAGAGCCAGAGCGAGGAGGGCACAGCTACTACTCATCAAAGAGCCAGAGTGAGGAGGGCACAGCTACTACTCATCAAAGAGCCAGAGCGGGGAGGGCACAGCTACTACTCATCAAAGAGCCAGAGCGAGTGGGCACAGCTGCTATTCGTCAAAGAACCGGAAAGAGGAGGCACAGCTACTACTCATCAAAGAACCAGATCAAGGGGGCACAGCTACTACTCATCAAAGAACCAGAAAGAGGAGGTACAGCTACTACTTATCAAAGAACCAGAGCAAGGGGGTACAGCTACTACTCATCAAAGAGCCAGAGCAAGGGGGCACAGCCACTACTCCTCGAAGAGTGAAGGGGGACAGCCTGCTACTCGTCAAAGAGCCACAACGAGGAGGGCACAGCTATTACTCTTTAAAGAGCCATAACGAGGGGGCACAGTTACTACTCATCAAAGAGCCATAACGAGAGGGCACAGCTTCTACTCATCAAAGGGCCATAACGAGGAGGGCATAGCCATTTCTCCTCAAAGAGCCATAACGAGGGGGCACAGCTATTACTGATCAAAGAGCCAGAGCAAGGAGGGCACAGCCACTACTCCTCAAAGAACCAGAACCAGGAGGCACAGCTACTACCCAGTGAAGAGCCACAACGTGGGGGCACAGCAAAGAACCAGATCAAGTGGGCACAGACACTAAGAGCAAAGAGCTAGAGGGTACCAACACTACTCATTAAAGCGTCAGCCTTACAAGGTAAGCTTTTCCCCAGTCTGGGGTAAATGTGCCTTCTTCAGTTGTAGTATCCACTGAATGTGACCTATTCAATTAACCCCTCAGGCCCCCCCCAATAGCATGCCACAACCACATGCATGTTTGTGGGGTGTTTCCAGGGTGGCCCCAGTGATTTAAATGGGTTGCATTCAGCAAGTGTTATGCCTGCTGAAAGCGACAGGGGGAATAATTCCTTTCGGGGGATGTGTACATCCCTGGTCACTGCCTCTGCAGCTAAGCAGAGTAGTATGTGGGGTAGTAAAAGTGGGGGTTTTACTCCACCTCCCCACCCCCCCCCACCCCCAACCACCAGTGTGGACTAACCCTTAAGCATTTTTCATATGCTTCCACTGAAGTCTATGGGGCCAAAAACGCACCAATAGAAGCGTCTTGACTGAATGGGCCCCATGGACTTTAATGGGATTCCTCTTGTTGTGCTTTTGTCGCTGGACAACCAATGAATAAAAGATTGCACAGGTGTGAGTGAGGACTGGCCCCATGTCTCACCTGAGCGATTTGAACCGTGTTTACCCAATTTCCATGATATTCTAGTGTGCCGGATTACATCCGTCATTCAATGCTCAGAAAAAGTACAGGAGCTCCTTTGGGGCATGGTCATGTGTTTTGGGCTCTAGTAGACTTCAATGGGAGCCCCATGCATAAGGCACACCATTTCATGCGACTTCACACTTGGGGCAAGGATAACTTTATAGAGATGACTTCACAGGGAAAGTTCAGTTTCCCCCCTAGACTTTATGTCTTGTTGATTTCAAGGGCTCAGTGATAGGGGTCACTCTATTTTTTGCACCCTTTCTGATTTTAAAAGATCACCCCACCCATAAGTGGGTGGAATGGAAGGTTCTCCTCATCATACCCGCCAGCCCTGCTCCCTCTACCCTGTACTCCCTCTGTGTCCCGCCCCTTCTGTTGCACAGACCAATAACTACTTGCTGACCAGACCTTTTTCTGAAACCTTTTATTTAAATCAGTATTTTTTGCTAGAGAATTACGTAAAACCCCCAAAAATTATAATTATATATATATATATACATATATATATACTGTGTGTGTGTGTATGTGTGTATATATATATATTTATAATATAGGAAGAGGCCCTAGAGAATAAAATGGCAGTCTCCACTCTTAAATGAATTAAAAAAAAAAAAAAAACACATAGTATTTATATTATCATACAGGATTTACATAGCGCCAACACTTCACGTAGCTCTTTACAATAAATAGGGGGGCCATAGAATTACAATACAGTTCAATGCAGAAAGAATCGGAGGGCCCTGCTCGTGGAGCTTACAATCTAAAGGGAGGAAGAGGTGGTACAAAAGATAATGGCTGCATGGGAGGATGTAAATATATATCCCATTTTCTTTATAATATGAAAGATGATGTTATGGCGAGTAAATGGATACATAACATGTCATGCTTTATAATTGCGCACACTCGTGGAATGGTTACAAATTAAGATACTTAAAAATCTCCATAGGCGACGCTTCAAATTTTTTACAGGTTACCAGTTTAGAGTTACAGAGGAAGTCTTGTGCTAGAATTTTTGCTCTTGCTCTAGCGTTCGCGACGATACCTCATGTGTGGTGCGAACCCCATTTACATATGTGGGGGTGACTTACGTATGCGTTCACCACTATGTACGAGCTCGTAGAGACGGGGCGCTTTAATCACTTAAGGACCGCTCCATGCAGATATACTGCATGTCGGCTCTATACCTGTATGTCGGCTCTTACGCGTGCGTGTGCCGCTGGTGACCCACCGATCGTTCAGTGGAGAGGCAGAACGGCGGTCTGCCTATGTAAACAAGGCAGATCGCCGTTCTGTCAGAGAAGAAGATAGAGATCTTGTGTTTCTGCTAAGCAGGAACACGGATCTCTGTCTTCCCCCAGTTAGGCCACCTCCCCCACACAGTTAGAAAGCACTCCCGAGGAGCAACACTTAACCTTTTGATCGCCCCTAATGTTAACCCCTTCCCTGTCAGTGTCATTAGTACAGTGACAGTGCATTTTTTTAGCACTGATCACTGTATTGGTGTCCCTGGTCCCCAAGGTGTCAATTAGTGTGAGATTTGTCTGCCGTAATGTCGCAGTCCCGCTAAAAATTACTGTTTCTCGCTATTACTAGTAAAAAATTAAAATTCCATAAATCTATTGTATAGTTTGTAGATGCTAAAACTTTTGCGCAAACCAATCAATGTACACTTATTGGAATTTTTTAACACAATACAGCAGAATACATATTGGCCTAAATTGGTAAAGAAATTCGATTTTTTACATTTTTTTTTTTATTGGATATGTTTTATAGCATAAAGTAAAGAAAAATTGTTTTTTTCTTGTTTTTTTTTTTTTCAAAACTGTCGGTCCTTTTTTGTTTATAGCGCACAAAATAAAAACTGCAGACGTTATCAAATACCACCAAAAGAAAGCTCTATCTGTGGGGAAAGGACATACCTTTTTTTTGGGTACAGCATTGCACATCAGCGCAATTGTCAGTAAAAGTAACGCAGTGCCGTATTGCAAAAAATGGCCTGTCATTAAGGGGGTAAAACCTTCCAGGGCTGAAGTGGTTAAAAAAAAATGAATATTTTTTTATTTCACTTTTTTTATTTTTACACCATTCCTATAAATTTTTTATTTTTTTCACTTTTATTGCTATCCCAAGAAATGTACACATCCCTTGCGATAGCAATACAGCATGACGGGTCATCTTTACAGAGAGATTTGGGGTGACCCAAAATCTCTCCTCTACCTTAAAAAGCAAAAGATCAAAAAAAATTTTTTTTTTATCTTTTGCTTTAGGAAAAGCAAAAGCCATGGCCTGAGTGAGAACTGCAAGTGACGTTGGCGTCACTCCGGTCCTCCAAGGGCATAGAGATGAGTGGCAGTCATCTTGCCATCACTTATCTCTATGCCAAGCCAACACCGGTGCCGAATGGATTCCTGGGCTAAGCAATTGGTAAGGTAAGCTACATGGCAGATGAGGTTTAATGTTGATAAATGTAAAGTAATGTACTTGGGGGCCAGAAACCAGAAAGCAAGCTACTCACTAGGGGGGGGAACCTCTGGGGGAGTCTAGGATGGAAAAAGACCTGGGGGTACTGGTAGACAACAGGCTTGGCAGTGGCATGCAATGCCAAGCAGCTGCAAGCAAAGCCAACAGAATATTGGGATGTATAAAAAAGGGGATTCACTCCAGAAATAAAGAAATTATTCTACCACTCTACAAGACTCTGGTCCGGCCACATCTGGAGTATGCTGTCCAGTTCTGGGCACCGGTCCTCAGGAAGGATGTGCTGGAATTGGAAAGAGTCCAGAGAAGGGCAACAAAAATAATTAGGGGAATGGAGGACATCAGCTATAAGGAAAGACTACAAGCACTGAACCTATTCTCTCTAGAGAAGAGACGTTTGAGGGGGGATATGATATCAATGTACAAATACTGAGCTCGGAGATCACTTTTATCTGAAAGTTCAATGCCAGAGGGAAAAGTAAATACAGGGGTTATGGCATCTAGCTGCAGCCATATCCCTGGTATTTAACACCAAATAAATGACGTATTTTCCCAGTTAGGAGGTAGGCGCAAGTGGTTAAAACATCCAAACACAAAAAAGCGTGACTTCATCGTAACGGTCACAGCAAGTGTTCAGACCTGGGAATCAAAGTGTATTTATCTCACTGCTGGAGTACCTGGGGGGGGGGGGTCTAAGAAACCTCTAGATCAGTGGTCTCCAAACTGTGGCCCCTGGGCCAGATGCGGCCCTTTGCTTGTTTTCATCTGGCACTTGGAACATTATTTCCCCCACTGTCAGCAGCAGTGGGGCATAGTTCCTCCCACTGACACCAAGGATGGGGCACTATTGATCTTTTATTGAAAAGAATCAAGCAACATATTTTATACAAAAGTAAAAAACAGAACTATAGTACAATATTCCAACAAAAAAAAAAAAAAAAAACAAAGGAATTCACATCCATGTGCAGAATATATACAATATATACATAATCCACTTCCAACATTCTTAGAAAACTATTTACATAAAGCAGCAGAGAGGGCCTAAGAGGCACAACCCATCACCTATGTATGCAGCCATTTATCAAAAACTGAGCATTAAGAAAAAATCTAGGGTGATAAGAGACAGAAAGCCACACCCGGGAAAGAGACTCCTGGCAGTCAGGGAGGCTTGAAACCCCTCCACGCCTTCAGCCAAGCCCTGTGACCCCACTTGTCTCTCTCAAGCGCCCGAATCTTCCCCACCTCATGCAGAATGTCACACACCACCACCTGAACAGGAAGGATTTTACGCCGAAGGGTGACCTGACACCGTGCGTTCCATGTGTAATAACGGACTACTAAACTAACTAAAAAAAGTGTATCCAAACAAAAGCCCCCACCAGTATTGAATGCTCCGTACACCCACTCAGCATAACCCAGCCTGGAGAGGAAAGGAACACAGAGGGCCCGCCCAACCTGTTTGTATACCTCTATGTTAAAAGGGCAACGAAGCAGAAAATGGTCCATAGTCTCCTCCTCACCTGCACATTCCTCCCGAGGACAACCACGATCCATCCCACTGCGGAATTTCAAATTGCCCCGAACATAGAGCCTCCCGTGGAAGCACAACCAGGCCAGATCCCTGAATTTAAGAGGGACTCTAGCCAAATTAATCAATCTTAACCCTTCCCTCAAAATTGGGCCTGGGCAATCCCTTAAGGCCAGTGGGTCATGAAAGACTTCACTCAAGACTCGGCTCATAAGGACTTTCCTCGGAGCGGATCTGAGATCTTCAGCCGACAGTCGCCACTGCCGCAGCAACTTCAGACACGGAGCGACATAGGCTGGGAGCTGACCACGATGACCCCTGAGATTCTTCACTTGGCCACCTTCTTCCCAAAGTCGCAGAAAAGGCCTAAACCAAGATCTAAACATGCCTGCCCATCCAGGAGGTTCCACTGCAAGCATACTACCAATGTTAAACTTGAGAAATAGCAGTGAAAAGAAAAGAACGGGGTTGACCATACCTAAGCCACCCTCCCTCCTGGATAGATAGGTGACATTCCTCTTGATGGGGTTCAGTCTGTTCCCCCACAGCATCTGGAAGAACACACTATAGATCCTAGCATAGAGAGACACTGGCAAGATGCAGACAGGGCTGACATACAAGAAGATCGGTATCAGGTAAGTCTTAATCAGATCAACCCTTTCCCTCAGAGATAACTTCCATCTCTTCCAGCTGACCACCTTAGTATTGGCAACTTCCAGCCTGCCTTCCCAGTTTTTGAGGCCATAATCGCCAGGTCCAAATTCAATGCCTAATATCTTAATTTTTTCCTGGGGCACTGGAAAAGTGTCCGGGAGATCAAACCCCTCACCTTCCTTTCCCATCCAAAAAACTTCACTCTTTTCCTGATTGATCTTGGAGCCTGATGCTTCAGAGTACCGTGATGTCAGAGAGACCACCTCCTCCGCTTCATCTGTCCCAGTGACAATCACTGACACATCATCCGCATAGGCAACAACCCTCAAAGGCGGCTCACCCGGGATTCCCACTGGTACCCCACACAACATGCTGCTCTCTAGCCTCCTGATGAAGGGGTCGATTGCAAACACATAGAGCAGGGGACTCAGCGGACAACCCTGGCGCACCCCAGAACCAACCTCAAAGGACTGTCCAACCCAACCATTAACAAGAGGGAAGCTTTCTGCCCCCTTATACAAAACTTTTAACCAATCGACAAAACCACCCGGCAGACCGTACTTACTAAAGAGCAACCACAGGTACTCATGGTTGACACGATCGAAAGCCTTTGCCTGATCCAATGCCAGTAGATACTTTCCCCAGCCTGCAGCCCTGCACTGCTCCAAGGCCTCCCGGACAGCTAAAACCGCTGTGAAGGTGCTCCTACCCTGGATCGAACAGTGCTGATGGCGAGAAAGCAAAGACTCTGCTACTGCCGATAGGCGCCAGAAAAGTATCTTCGCCAGCACCTTTCTATCGACATTGAGAAGGCTGATGGGGCGCCAATTCTCAATCATCGAAGGATCTTTACCTTTTGAAAGAAGAATCACAGCTGAGTGTCTCATGGAAGGGGGAAGCACCCCCTCAGCAAGACAACTGTTAAAAATCTCTACCAAATGTGGGGCCAGAATAGACTTAAAGGCTTTGTAAAACTCAGCCGTCAGACCATCCGGTCCAGGTGACTTCTTGATGGCAAGCTGTTCAATTGCCCTCGTCACCTCTTCAACTGTGATCTCTTCTGTCAAATTCATCAAAGGGACATCTCCACCATTTAGACCTGGAATAGAGTCCAAAAAGCTTTCCATCTTGTCTCGGTCAAGCTCCTTCCTCCCAAGAAGTTCAGCATAAAAAGACCTCACGACCTCCAGGATCCCTGACCTGGACTTTGTCAAGGAACCTGTACTATCCTTAAGGCCAACGACCATCTTAACAGCTACACCCTGTTTGCAGTTCTGGTAAGGGTCAGGCGAGTGGTATTTCCCATAGTCCCGCTCCAGAACCAAAGAGGTATGCCGGTCATATTGACACTTCCTGAGGAGGATTTTCACTTCAGAGATTGCCCCAGGATCTCCTCCTCTCGAGACAAGAATATCCAGCTTCCTCCGCAAACGTTGGTAGGTCATGTATCTATTAAACTGTTTTTTATTGGCTAGGCCCCTGAAGAATCCAGCAATCCTCTTTTTGGTCAGCTCCCACCACTCAGCCTTGCTGCTACAAAAGTCCAGGATGGTCACCTGTGCCTGAAAGAATTCCTCAAAGGATTGTCTAACATGTTCTTCCTCAAGGAGAGTCGAATTTAATCTCCAGATGCCTTTGCCCCTCTGAGGGAAATCTGAAGCATTCAAGACCACAGATAGCATACAGTGATCAGAGAACTCCACCGCCTGCACCACTGGGGGTGAGAAAGCAGAGGCCTCCTTCAAAAAAAACCTATCTATCCTACTCTGACTATTACCTCGATGAAAGGTGAACCCTGTGTCATCCGGGAGGTGCTTAATGTGCACATCCACAAGACCAGCATCCCTAACCATACTATTTAAAAAAACGCTATCATATCCCAGCCGGTCATTGAAGTCCTTCCTGTCCTTGGGCCTAGTCACAGTATTAAAGTCACCTCCAAAAACCACTTGCCGGGATGTAAAAAGAAATGGCTTGATCCTTGTAAAAAGGCATTTCCTGTCCCACTTTGTGTGCGGCCCATAAATATTAATTAGGCGCAGGTCCTGCCCTCCCACAAGAACGTCTAAGACCATACATCTCCCAATCTCCACCTCAATAACCCGCCGGACAGTTACCATGCCGGTTTTAAACAACACCGCCACCCCGCCGTAAGGCTCGGCCGCAAGAGACCAGTAAGATGGACCATACCTCCACTCTCTCTTGGCCATATGAATATCTGCCAAGGAGGTGAGCCTAGTCTCCTGCAAAAATAAAATTTCAGCATCTAATTGGCTGAACAAAAATAAGGCCATAGAACGAGCTCTTACCGACTTAATGCTGGCGACATTTATTGTCACCACTTTTAACGGAGGGGGAACCGCCATTTGGGTTATTGGGTGGATTGCTTCTTAGCTCCCCTCTGCTGCTCATCACCAGAAGCCTCTCTCTTTCTTGAAGCCTCCTCCAACTCCATTTCAATTTCTGAATTCTGCTCAGAAGAATCCCCAGATGAGGAGATATCCCAAGCAGAAGCCCTAGAACGGTTGGAGACAGTCACTGAGGCATCCTGTCCCTGTTCCGTCCTCACCGTCTGTCTCTTCCGCCTCACAACCTTCCTTCTCTCCTCCAGGTACTGAAGGTCAGATTCAGAGATGCTTTCATCTCTTGTTTTCTTCTTCTTCTTTGAAGTCTTCACAGAAGACTTCTTTACAGAGGAAGCCGCAGCAGCACCCTTTTTGGTACCCTCTACCACTCCTGGTGGGTGGGGGGCTTCTTTAAGGTCACACTTAGGAAGGGAAGACTGATCGGGAATAACTGACTCAGGGGGCACAGACTTGGCAGATTCTGACACAAGAGGAGCCGGTACAGTAGGCTGGGGGGACACAGGGACAGACACAGAAGGAAAACTTACAGATACAGGAGGGGTGGGCACAGGGACTAGGGAGGGATCCTGCACAAGACCAGGGGGGTCAGTCACCGCAGAGGAGGGTGGTACAACAGGGGCCTCATCCTCCATCCTGTCCAGCCTTAACAGATCATCTATCACCTCTCTATCCATATTATGCCAGGCTTCAGGACATCGGCTGTAGGGGTGGCCAAGGCGCAGGCACAGGTTGCACCTTATCGCCTGGGTGCAGTCCCTGGCCACATGACCCTGTCCCCGACACACTGAACAGATCAGTGCTGAACAAGAGGAGCTAAAATGCCCCTTTTCTCCACAGCGGTGACAGAGTTTTGGCTGACCGGGATAAAAAATAGTCATCCTATCCCTCCCTATAAAAGCAGAGGAGGGCAGGTGACGGACAACATTGCCATCCCTAGCCAACCTGACCGTTACCGACCAACCCCCGGTCCAGATGCCACGCTCATCATGAATTTTATCCGGCCTGGTCAAAACATCCCCATAATTTCTCAACCAGACCTCTAAGTCCCGAGTAGGAACACTCTCATTTGTAAGGACAATAGTAATTTTCTTCACTGTTGACCTTTGGGAAACTGCCACTGGCACCAGACCTTCCCATTCGGGTCTTGACCTGCACCGAGCCATATATCGTTCCCAGAACAAGTCAAGACCCTCTGGTCTGGTGAAACTAACTGTGTATTCCCGGCTTCCAGCCACATGTATCAGGGCATATAGGTCATTAGCCCCAAAACCCATATCTAAGATCAGGTCCACCACCATACGCCTTGCTAGAGGGACTGCACCACCTTCCCATTTAAGGAGGACTACGTTCCGCCTTGGACCCCCAGCAGAAGCCATAGATCCAATACCAGATCCAATGGTGCTCATAGTGGCAGCCCGCGAGGGAAAACCCTGATTAGAAGCAGAGCTCATCCTAGATTGTATCCCTGGCTTGGTGATATTGCCAGGAGAACAGCTTACCACCTGTGCAAATGTAGGCTTATTAGGGCCAAGACCCCACACTGATGTCACATTATCAGGTACTCTACTATTATTATTTTTACCAGCTTGGCCTAAACAAGCAGCATTATCAGTTCCACATATAATGGTGGGATCCACCATGCCTGCAATGTTATTAGGGATAACTGTTTCTGATGCAGTACCAGATGTTTCCTGCTGCTGCGCTGTAGAGTCCTGTTCAACAGTGGCTGAAATAGTTTTAAGCTCAGCAGAAGGGGGGTTAATCGGCTCTTCTGGGTTTTGTGGTTCTTCAGCAGAAATGTCATTTTTTAAACACAACTTTTCCTGTTTAGAGACATCAGCAGCAGGCACAACATTGCTGAGCATAGGGGAATCACCCGGAGTGTCATTAGGAAACCCATCATTAGGCAAGGTGCTAAAAGGCACAAAAACTGTTTTATCTGTAAGCTGGGGCTTTATATACTTTACTTTATCAGGCACACTCTCAGGTAAGTCCTCCACATCACCAAACACCAGCTGATCTTCCTGCATTGGAGACTCCATTACCTGTATAACTTTCAACATGCCTCCTGAGCCCTGAGATGGCAATGGGCTGCTTACCTCACCTTGAGGGGGAAGGGGGTCAGAACCGGGGGTCTCCTCCTCCACCTCCATCTTTGCAAACCTCCGTTCATTGCAAAACTTCTCCCTGAAGGGACCATCCCTGCCTTCCATCATGGCCACAATAGTTTCTTGATGATCCACACGGACTTTCGCTAATTGGACCTCTGAATCCATTGATCCACGGTTCTTGCTGAACAAGCCTTCACGCTGCTTTCTCAGGCGCTTTAAATCCGCTCTAAGCTTGTAGAGCTTGTCTCTCTCCTTATTGAGGACTTTGATCCTGGCCACCACTCGCTCCCGAATGGATCCAGCATCTTCATCCTCACCAGGTGCAGAGAGATCACCAACCACGGGCTGCACAGGAGCAGGGGTGCCATCCATCCGCCCAGGGGATGTCTGAGAGCCTCCAGCAGGAGAGGCCCTGCTGGCCTCCATGGCTTCCCCAGAAGGGGGCCAGGAGAGCTGGGAGGGATTTCACCTCACACCCTCTTACACAGATCACCTGGAGCAGCAACAGACACACAGCCAGAGAACCTTCCAGCAGCCACACCCGAAGCTGAATGATGGGAAACTACTCCTCCCACTGACACCAATGATAGGGCACTATTCCTCCCACTGATACCAAGGATGGGGCACTATTCCTCCCACTGACACCAATGATGGGGCACTATTCCTCCCACTGACACCAATGATGGGGCACTATTCCTCCCACTGACACCAATGATGGGACACTATTCCTCCCACTGACACCAATGATGGGGCACTATTCCTCCCACTGACACCAATGATGGGACACTATTCCTCCCACTGACACCAAGGATGGGGCACTATTCCTCCCACTGACACCAATGATGGGGCACTATTCCTCCCACTGACACCAATGATGGGGCACTATTCCTCCCACTGACACCAATGATGGGACACTATTCCTCCCACTGACACCAATGATGGGGCACTATTCCTCCCACTGACACCAATGATGGGGCACTATTTCTTCCACTGACACCAATGATGGGGCACTATTCCTCCCACTGACACCAATGATGGGGCACTATTCCTCCCACTGACACCAATGATGGGGCACTATTCCTCCCACTGACACCAATGATGGGGCACTATTCCTCCCACTGACACCAAGGATGGGGCACTATTCCTCCCACTGACACCAATGAAGGGACACTATTCCTCCCACTGACACCAAGGATGGGGCACTATTCCTCCCACTGACACCAATGATGGGGCACTATTCCTCCCACTGACACCAATGATGGGGTACTATTCCTCCCACTGACACCAATGATGGGACACTATTCCTCCCACTGACACCAATGATGGGGCACTATTCCTCCCACTGACACCAATGATGGGGCACTATTCCTTCAATTGACATCAACGATGGAGCACTATTCCTCCTCCTAATACCAATGATGGGGCACTATTCAGTTTCACTGACGTCTGGGCATTTTCTTCTACCACTGGCCACAGTTCAGCCCCCTTAAGTCAGAAGGACACTAAATTGACCCTTTGTTTGGAAAGTTTGGAGACCAACCAGGCTGCCCAGAAACTCCGGGGTGCCTTGAGGTTTCTTCAAGAGTGCCTTGGAAAAGTACCAAATAATGTACCAAAAATGATATACAATCCAGAAGGTGGATGAAGCCTTTTACACACAAAGCCACAGGTTTTCATTTTGCACCATTACGACTTTAACACCTTGGAGCCTAAGCCTTTTTCTGACATTTGCTGTTCACAAGTTAAAATCAATATTTTTTGCTAGAAAATGACTTGGAACCCCCAAACATTATATATATATTTTTTTAGCAGAGAGAGATCCTAAAACTACGGCCCTCCAGCTGTTGTGGAACTACAAGTCTCATGAGGCATTGTAAAACTCTGACATTCACAGACATGACTAAGCATGATGGGAATTGTAGTTCCTGAACAACTGGAGGGCCATAGTTTGAAGACCCCTGCCCTAGAGAATAAAATGGTGATCGTTGCAATATTTTTTGTCACACGGTATTTGCACTGCTGTCTTTCAAATGCAATTTTTTGGAACAAATACACTTTCATTACTTAAAAAATAAGAAAACAGTAAAGTTAGCCCAATTTTTTTGTATAATGTGAAAGATAATGTTACACCGAGTAAATAGATACCTAACATGTCACGCTTTAAAATTACGCACACTCGTGGAGTTGCGACAAACTTCGGTACTTAAAAATCTCCATAGGCGACACTTTAGAAAATTTTAATGGTCACCTGTTTAGAGTAACAGTTGTGCTGGAGTTATTGCTCCCACTCTAGCGATCGCATCGATACCCCACATGTGTGGTTTAAACATCGTTTACATATACAGGCACGACTTGCGTATGCGTTTGCTTCTGCACGGAAAGACGGGCACGTTACATTTTTTTTTTCTTAATTATTTTATTTTTACACTATTCATTTAAAGACATCCCTTGTGACGGTAATAGGCAGTGACAGGTACTCTTTATGAAGGGATCTGGACTACACTTAAAAGCATTCAAAACGGCAAGTTTGGCTGTTTTGAATGCTATCATTTTTTTTTTTTTTTTAAATCTGTACCCGGAAGTGATGTCATGACATTGCTTCTGGGTTTTGACATCGGAGACCCGATCAGTGCCGAATTCAGCTTTGTTCGAAACTTCGGCCACCCGGCGGACATGCCGGCTGGTGGTATGGGTCTCCCGGTGGGGCGGGAGACCCGGGTGAGCCGTGGAAGGTAGCAGGAGCGAGGGGGCCCTCCCGCTCCTTGTAATGACAGCTGATTGGCTGCCCAGCTGCATTGGTTGTCATTACAAGAAAGCCGACCGTCTGCTTTAACCACTTGCCGACCGCCCACCGACTTTTTACTGTGGCAAGGTGGCTCGGCTGTGTTCCGTGACTGGGGTGCATGTGGTTCCGGCGGCACGAGCCGCGCTCCCGCTGGGTTTAGACACAGCGGGAGGTGGGCCGCGGGAGGAGAGGCGGTGATTGCCGCTGCCCTCCCACGATCGTCCAGGAAACAAATGTAAACAAAGCAGGTGAATCTTCTCTCAGACAGGCAGGGAGAGATCAGCAGTTGCATCTAAGCTACAACCCTGATCTCTCTGTGCCGGTCACAGAACCCCCCCCCCCCCCCCCCCCACACACACACACACACACACACACACACACACACACACACACACACACACTGATCACCCTTAATCCCCTTTGATCACCCCCAGTATTAACCCCTTACCTGCCAGTGTCATTTATACAGTAACAGTGCATATTTAGCACTGATTACTGTATTAGTGTCACTGGTCCTCAAAAGCAAAAAGTGTCAAAAATGTCAGTTAGGGGTCCGATCTGTCCGCCACAATGTCGCAGTCCCGCTAAAAATCACAAATCGCCGCCATTACTACTAATAAAAAATGAATAAAGTCCAAAAATCTATACCGTAGTTTGTAAATGCTATAAATTTTGCGCAAACCAATTACAATACACTTTTTGGGATTTTTTTTACCAAAAATATGTAGAAGAATACAAATTGGCCTAAACTGATAAAAAAAAAAAAAATACATTTTTTTATTGGGAATGTTTTATAGCAGAAAGTAAAAAATATGGTGTTTTTTTTTTTCAAAATTGTCGCTCTTTTTTTGTTTATAGCGCAAAATCTAAAAACCGCACAGGTGATCAAATACCACCAAAAAAAGAAAGCTCTATTTGTGGGGAAAAAAGGACATCAATTGTATTTGGGTACAGCGTTGCACGACCACGCAATTTTCTGTTAAAGTAACACCGAATTGCAAAAAATGACCTGGTCATTAAGGGAGTAAAACCTTCAGGGGCTGAAGTGGTTAAACAGTACCAGGGTGACGCCTCTAGCTGCAGGCATCACCCCAGTTCAACCCCCTGAAGCCGAGGCCGAATATTTGAGTTCCATCGGCACTAAGGGGTTAAAGACACTGGCATCCTAACAACCAATAACCTCATCGGTTAATAAGGAGGATGTCTGTTGCTTCCACAGCATCCAACTTTGACCCTCCTGTGCTCTTCTCCCTCAGCACTGGGGTCACATTAGCTGAGTGATGAAGAGAATTGAGGGAGAAGAAAAACATAGGCATACTTGTCAGTTCCAGTGTTCAAAAGTGTATTAGCTTTGGAAGAATAAATTCCCTCTAACATTGGGTGTTCTATGTGTGGTTGTTGCTGCATTGTATAAAACTATTAGAATGATTTTTTTACATTTTAGAATGGAACGTGGAAGAAGGGGTTTGGGACTTTATATGAGACTCATGGCCAACAGAGTCTCCATCCCTAAATGCATACAAAAAAAAAACAAGAACAATAAAAACTTGGGACTTTATATGAGGTGTGACCAGCTACTAATGTAGGGGTAAAATTTAGTAAAAGAAAAAGATCCAATATAAAATAAATAGTAAATTTATTGGTAGAACCAGTAATGCTGAATATATAGCCCCAAAATATGGGAGAAGCCATGAATGATACAATCGTAAATATATAGGACCGTAACAATGGTACATGGTAATACAATAATGTCATGGTAATAACATAAATAAAATACAAAAATGGGAAATAATGTATACAGTCATAAAACAGTTGATCGCATGTAGAAACTTGTAAAAAATGGCCTGTAGAAGACAATGCGTTTCGTGAACAAATTTCACTTCGTCAGGAGTAGGCATAGTATAAGTATCTAGAAAGAATATACATAGATAAACAACAGTATATGCCCAATAATCACAAGGTCTCAAACCAATCAGAGTGTAACTTACAATATGATATCAAATATAAAATGATTAAAGGTAACAGGTCATTCAAGGGTATGTCCAGCCAGGGAACTGCGGGAGCAAGGCACGTGTGTGTCAAGCAGGCTTGATGAATTGAATTGTGCAAAACAGCTCTCCAAAAGGGGATCTCAGACCCTTCACTCCTAGAAGTATATATCTATAAAATTTTGAAATGGGTCGCCTTGTGACTGTCCATAAGTTTAAAGGGTGATTTGACTTAAAAAAAAAAAAAAAAGGTTGAGAAACACTGATCTAGATGGTTTGGCTCTCCAGCAGCTGTCACACTAAAATATACTGGGTGGAGTAACCCTTTAAAATGAGGATAGGTGGGACAAATAGAGTGACTCATACACCTAGCATGGTGGGAACCCTAGACAATCAAAAGCTTTCAAGAAGACGTCTAGGTGATATGAACTATTAGGAGTTTATCATTTGGTTAGCGCTCTTTTTGCCATAACCTTTTTTTTTTTTTTTTTTGTATAAGGTGCTCAGTGTCTATAGTTTTGTCCTATAAAATGTTCTTATGTATCTGTAGGGGATATAGTGTACAGTATTTGTTTTGTATTGTGTTCTCATGTATTTGTAGGTGATATTCTGTATTTGTTTTGTATTGTGTTCTCATGTATTTGTAGGTGATATTCTGTATTTGTTGTGTATTGTGTTCTCAGAGATGTCTGGAGGGATATTCTCACCCCTGGAAACCCTGCAGGATCTGGACAAGGCCAGCTGCCACCCCCTGGCATGTTACCTGTGCCACGAGCAGTATGAGCACCCGTGTCTGCTGGACTGTTATCACAGCTTCTGTGCCAGCTGTCTTCGGGGCCGGACCACGGACAACCGACTTACCTGTCCTCTCTGTGGGTAGGTGGCTTCGATTACAGTACTCACCTAGATGTAGGGAATTCTTGATATGAAAGAACTAGTTTGTGCCACAGGTTACTTTATAGATTCACTATAATGCCAAAAGTATTGGTACGCCTGCCTTTACACGCACATGAACTTTAAAGCGGTGTTCCACACATACACATACAGTAGCTGCTGACTTTTAATATTAGGACACCTATCTGTCCTTTAATCCAGCGGTGTTGGCCCACCGCCTGATGTTTCTATCGGCTTTCAGGTGCTGTCACCACCATAGCCTGTAAGGGAGACCGGCAGTGAAGCCTTGTGGCTTCACAGACGATTCCCTACTACGCATGCGTGAAGTGGGCTGCACTTTCTGAATGGCCCGGCGGGCAAGGAAGGAGGAGGTGGGAACCGAACATCTGACGTCCGACAAAAGTGGGGGCAGTTACCTGTCAAAAACAGGTACCCACTCCCCCCAAAATGTGGCACCGGAGGAGGAGGGAGGGGGTGTAGACAGATAAGTGAAGCTTCCAAGCTTTATTGGCATCCCAGTCTTGGTCCCTAGGGTTCAATATTGAGTTGGCCCACCCTTTGCAGCTATAACAGCTTCAGCTCTTCTGGGAAGGCTGTCAAGGTTTAGGAGTGTCTATGGGGATGTTTCACCATTCTTCCAGAAGCGCATTTGTGAGGTCAAGGCACTGATGTTGGAGGAGAAGACCTGGCTGGCAGTCTCCGCTCTAATTTATCTCAAAGGTGTTCTATCAGGTTGAGGTCAGGACTCAGGTTGTGCAGGCCAGTCAAGTTCTTCCACCCCAAACTCGCTCATCCAGGTTTTTATGGACCTTGCTTTGTGCACTGGTGCGAGATCATGTTGGAACAGGAAGGGGCCATCCCCAAACTCCTTCCACAAAGTTGGGAGCATGAAATTTTCCAAAATGTCTTGGTATGCTGATGCCTTAAGAGTTCCCTTCACTGGAACTAAAGGGCCAAGCCCCACCCCTGAAACACAACCCCCACACCATAATCTCCCCTCCACCAAACTTTACACTTGAAATAATGCAGTCAGGCAAGTACGGTTCTCCTGGCAACCTCCAAACCCAGACACGTCCATTGGATTGCCAGACAGAGAAGCATGATTGGTCACTCCAGAGAACACATCTCCGCTGCTCTACAGTCCAGGGGCGGCATGCTTTACACCACTGCATCCGACACTTTGCATTGCACTCGGTGATGTAAGGCTTGGATGCTCTGGCTCGGCCATGGAAACCCATTCGGTTAAGTTCTCAATGCACTGTTGTTGTGCCAATCTGAAGGCCACACGAATTTCGGAGGTCTCTAGCTATTGACTCTGGAGAAAGTTGGTGACTTCTGCGCACTGTGCGCTTCAGCATGCGCTGACCCCACTCTATCATTTTACGTGGCCTACCACTTCGTGGCTGAATTGATGTTGCTTCCACTTTGTTATAATACTACTATCAGTTGACCGTGGACTATTTAGTAGCAGGGAAATTTCACGGATGAACTTATAGCAAAGGTGGCAACCTATTACAGTACTATGCTTGAATTCACTGAGCTCCTGAGAGCGACCCTTTCTTTTACAAATATTTGTAGAAGCAGTCAGCATGCCTTGGTGCGTGATTTTATACACCTGTGGCCATGGAGGTGATTGAAACACCCAAATCCAAAGATTTGGAAGGGGGTCCCAATACTTTTGGCAATATAGTGTATCAATAAATACGTACAAAAAATGTATCAATGTGCAAAAATTCATACCTCATGAATAAAGAAAATCAATAAATAATCAAATTCATCAATAAGTGTAAACATAAATCATCCACATGTAAAGTCTTCTGTGAATCAATATGTATAAAATTGCAAAAATATAAAGTCTCTCCTAAAAAGTTTAAAAAGGCAATCAATAATTTCAAAAACTTTGGGGCAAAAGATTAATTTTCAGACACTGCAATTTAACTTTATTTGGACTTTTATATGAAATTATTGATTGCCTTTTTGCACTTTTTATGAGAGACTTTATATTTTTGCACTTTTATATATTGATTTACAAGGGACTTTACATTTGGATGATTTACACTTATTGATGAATTTGATTATTTATTGATTTTTCTTTATTCACAAGAGATGTACTTTTGCACATTGATGATTTTTTTGCACGTATTTATTTATATGTATTAGACCCCTTTCACACTGGCAGAGCCTGCCAGCGGATCCGCCTGTTCAGCGGGTATCTCTCTGCTGATCCCTGCTGAGCAGGCGGATGACAAGTCCACTAATGTAGAGCAGACACGGACACAGCCTGCTTTTCTCTATGGGCAGTCGGTTGGGAAGGGACCACCTGTCTGTTTCTAACTGACCTGATCCACCATACGGATGGGTAATGCATCCTCATCCGTCTGTTTTTACCGGACAGAATCAGATCTGAAGTCGGCGAGTGTCAACAGATATATGTCCATTGACATCCACCGCTCCATAAAGGACAATGGGTGGTTCAGTCGGGTCCGCCTGAAAAACTGACAGATGGACCTGATCAATCCGTCAGTGTGAAAGATGCCATAAGGTCCCATAGTAAAGTGCGGTATCCCTAGCATATTGTAATGCATTCTTTTATTTCCGAGCATGCACAGACTTGATCACTCAATTTTTCATGAACGAATACTAAACCGATTTAACGAAAAATGTTTGTTCGGTTATTTTACAAGAAAAAATGTTGTGTTTGTCCCTTCGAATAATTCCGCTTGAACTGTTGGGACTGCTCTTGAAGTCTGTGTACTAATGATCAGATTATCAGACGATCGCTCAGAAAGCGGCGTTTTTCATCCGATTTTCTCATTATGTATTCGAGGCATCAGCCTATATTCAGTTATCCAATCGGATACAATCAGGGGTCGAGTCCTGCAGGAACGCATGGGAATGACGTTCCCACACTATTTCTACAGCAGGAACGCCGTTCCCATTGCTCCAGTCCTCCTGCAGGACAAGGGCAGCCAGAAGGCAGAACAGTGAAGGCAGCCGCAGCTGCTCGCGGTGCCTCTACAAACAGGCCGGCAGAGAGGGGCGTGCACAGCGGGATGACGTCACTCCAGCAAAGGGAGAGTGCACAGCAAGCAACACCAGCCCAGGCCTAGAGCGCGCGTGGAATGGACAGGCGTGGGCATGGCCTGACTGGAGTGGAGTGAGTCGGTCGGTGAGGCGGCGAGGCAAGGTGAAGGCAGCATATGCCAGAAGAAAACTGCAGGTCAGTTTTAGAAGTGGCACTGTGGCAGCCTGCCTGGGAGGTGAGTCACTGGAGCAGTGAGTCCACAGTCCACTCACTGCACATTTGCCTCTCATACCGTCCCTCACACTGTAAAATTCTGTCAGCATGTCAGCCACATTGTCATTTTCAGGAGTGTGTGACTCACACACCCCTGAAAATGACAATGTGGCTGACATGCTGACAGAATTTTACAGCTGAACTGCTCCACTTACCTTACCTGCCACTTCTAAAATCGAGGCTCCCGGGCCTGCTCTTTGTGTGCTGGCTGTGTCTGGTTCCTTTACCGCGTGCTGCTGCCTCGCCTTACTGGTGACTCCACTGATGCTGTCCACACACTCTGGGCCTTCAAATGCATAAACATGAAATATTCGTGGCCAATTTGTCACAAATGTTTCATGTTTATGCATTTGAAGGCCCAGAGTGTGTGGACAACATCAGTGAAGTCACCGGTAAGGCGAGGCAGCAGCACGCAGCAGAGGAGCCAGACACAGCCAGCACACAAGGAGCAGGTCCGGGGACATCGATTTCAGAGGTGCCAGGTAAGTGGAGCAGTGAGTCCACTGCGCATTTGCATTCTCGTGCCACCCTCACACCCTGGAAATGACAATGTGGACTGACATGCTGACAGAATGTTACAGTTGAACATGGCAAACATGTATAATACATTGTCATGTAACATTTATGCTTTTAATATCCATTGTTTCTTGACAATGGGAATCAAATGCAATAAATGTTGCATTGTATTTTCTGTGAAATATATGAGCGTACATTTTTTTTTGGGGGGGGGGGGTGGATCTTGGGAGAGTTCCCACACTTTTTTCCCCAGGACTTAACCCCTGGATACAATATAGAAGAGCCAAATTGAATTTGCCTCTGTCAATGTATTTCTACATATTCAAATAGTGTTGGTGTGACCAGCAATGGGGTTTCAATTTTTTATACCACTAAATGTATGAATTGTATAGAATGGGGCAGAATAAAAGTAGCCGGGGGGAGGGGGGGGGCAAATAGGCAGAAACCAGTTCTTCTTTTACATGCAATACTTATCTGATTGGTCGATGTGAATAGTTTGCAGTTTCTTATTGGATGAACATAGAAGGGTTGAACGCTCCCCGTGCACCTTCCCCTATTGTTACATTATATAGGAAAGGGGGGTCATTGTGCGGATTAAAATGTTGGTGGGTGATAGTAAGTTCAGAGGATGGGAGGAATATACACTCAGTGCCGGATCGCTCTGCCTGCACCCACCAAACACAGTCTCACCGATCACAGAGGATTTAGCTGCGGACAGCTGCAGGACAAGTGCTTCTACTTATAGCTCAGACAGAATGTGGGACAAAGGCTGCAGGGACAGGAACTGATAACAGGGACCCGCTATTGTCATCCTGGAAGCTGCTGATAGCGTCTACTTTTATAAAGCACACGTCCAAGAAATATAATAAACAAATTATATATATATATACTGTATATATACACACTTTTTTTTAATCAAATGCCTTTTGTTTAAAGAGTTTTACAGGGTTTAGTCATATTTATTGAATCTGGAATACAAACACATATTTCATGTTTCATCCCTTTAAACACGCTGCTACTACAGAAATTAATTGTTCATGTGCCAGAAATATAGAGAGCTCCAACCTTCCTATCTGACATGGCGACACGTGGTGTCAGCCCTGCCTACGTAATTTCTGAAGTGCAAAGAACACAGACACATCCTTTTCTCCACCTCCTCTTCATTTTCTTCCACCCTTGTCTCAGTACCAACACCTCCTCATTTCATCCCATCCACCTCCTCATCTACACACCCTCACCTCGTCATCTTATCTTCCTTCTCATCTCTATACCCTCACCTTCTCTTCTCCATACCCTCATCTCCATACCCTCACCTCTTCATGTCTATGCCCTCACCTCCTCATCTCACTCCCTTCCTCATCTCCATACCCTCACCTCTTCATCTCATCCCCCTCCCCATCTCCATACCCTTGCCTCCTCATTTCATCCCCATCCTCGTCTCCGTACTCTCACCACTTCATCTCATCCCCCTCCTCATCTCTATACTCTCACCCCCTCATCTCAACCCTGTCCTCATCTCCATACCCTCACTTTCTCATCTCTTTGCCCTCACCTCCTCATCTCACCCCCTTCCTCCTCTCCATATACCCACCTCTTCATCTCATCCCCCTCCTCAACCCCATACTCTTGCCTCCTCATTTCATCCCCATCCTCATCTCTATACTTTCACCTCTTCATCTCATCCCCATACTCTCACCTCCTTATCTGTTCCCCATCCTCATCTCCATACTATTTCCTCCTCCTCTCCATACCCTTACCCCCTCATCTCATCTCCCTCCTCATCTCCAAACCCTCACCTCCTCATCTCCATACCCTCACCTCCTCATCTCATCCCCCTCCTTATCTCCATACCCTCATCTCCTAATCTCCATACCCTTACCCCCTCATCTCACCCCCCTCTTCATCTCCATACCCTCACCTCCTCATTTCCATTTCCTCACCTCCTTATCTCACCCCTTCTTCCTTTCCATACCTTCACCTCTTAATCTCATCCCCCTCCTCATCTCCATACCCTCGCCTCCCCATTTCTTCCCCATCCTCATCTCCATACTCTCACCTCTTCATCTTATCCCCCTCCTCATATCCATTCTCTCACTTCCTCATCTCATCCTCCTCCTCATCTCCATACCCTGACCCCCTGATCTCATCCCCCTCCTCATCTCCATACCCTCACCTCCTCATCTTTATGCCCTCATCTCTCCCCCTTGCTCATCTCCATACCCTCACCTCCTGATCTCGTAACCCTCCTCATCTCTATACCCTCACCCCCTCATCTCATCCCCCTCCTCATCTCCATACTCTCACCTCCTCATTCCCGTGTCCTCACCTCCTTATCTCACCCCTTCCTCATCTCCAAACCCTCACCTCTTCATCTCACCCCCTCCTCATCTCCATACCCTTGCCTCATTTCATCCTCATCTCCATACTCTCACCTCTTCATCTCATTCCCCTCCTCATCTCCATATTCTAACACCCTCCTCTGCATAATCCCACCCCCTCATCTCCATACTCTCACCCCCTTATCTCATTCCCCTCCTCATCTCCATACCCTCACCTCATCTCCCCCCCTTCCTCATCTCTATACTCTCACCTCTTCATCTCATACCTCTCCTCATCCCCATACTCTCAGCTCCTCATCTCATCCCCATCTTCATCTCCATACCATCTCCTCCTCCTCTACATACCCTTACCCCCTCATCTCCATACGCTCACCTCTTCATCTCATCCCCCTCCTCATCTCCATAATCTCATCTCTATGCCCTTAACTCCTCATCTCATTCCCCTTCCTCATCTCATACCCCTCCTAATCTCCATACCCTCACCTCCTCATCTTATCCCCCTCCTCATCTCCATATCCTCAACTCCGTATATTACCCCCTACTCATCTCCATACTCTTACACCCTCATCTCATCTCCCTCCTCATCTCCATACCCTCACCTCCTCTTTTCCTTGTCCTCACCTCCTTATCTCACCCCCTTTCTCATCTCCATACCCTGGCCTCCTCATTTCATCCTCATATCCATACCCTTACCGCCTCATCTCATCTCCGTCCTCAACTCCATACCCTCATCTCTTCATCTCATCCCCCTACTCATCTCCATGCCCTCATCTCCATACCCTCACCTCCTCATCTCTTTGCCCTCGCTTCCTCCTCTCACCCTCTTCCTCATTTCCATACCCTGACCCCCTCATCTCCATACCCACACCTACTCATTTCACCGATCTCCTCATCTCCATACCCTCACCTCTTCATCTCATCCCCATCCTCATCTCCATTCCATCTCCTCCTCTCCATACCCTTACCCCTCATATCACCCCCCCCCCCATCTCCGTACCCTCACCTCTTCATCTCATCCCTTTCCTCATCTCCATACTCTCACCCCCCTCCTCATCTCCATACCCTCACCTCATCTCACCCTCTTCCTCATCTCCATACCCTCACCTCTTCATCTCATCCCCCTCCCCATCTCTGTACCCTCGCCTCCTCATTTCATCCCCATCCTCATCTCTATACTCTCACCTCTTCATCTCATACCCCTCCTCATCTCCATTCCCTCACCTCTTCATCTCATCCCCATCCTCATCTCCATACCCTCTCCTCTTCATTTCATTCCCCTCCTCATCTCCATACTATTACCTCCTCTCATCGCCATACCCTGACCCCCTCATCTCATCCCTCTCCTCATCTCCATACCCTCACCTTCTCATCTCTATGTCCTCACCTCTTCATCTCACCCCCTTCCTCATCTCCATACCCTCACCTCTTCATTTCATTCCCTTCCTCATCTCCATACTATTACCTCCTCTCATCGCCATACCCTGACCCCCTCATCTCATCCCTCTCCTCATCTACATACCCTCACCTTCTCATCTCTATGTCCTCACCTCTTCATCTCACCCCCTTCCTCATCTCCATACCATCACCTCTTCATCTCATCCCCCTCCTCATTGCCATACCCTCACATCCTCATCTAATTCCCTGTTTTCTTTTCCGTGCGACCTTTTTTTCCTCTTTTCAAAGTTTGTTCCAACAACAAAGTCTTTTTTAAACAAGTAAACATTTCTGAAGCCTAGATCCTGACATATTGACTTCTCATCTCTATAAAAGTTCTCCATGGCCAGGACGGGTGACCCTCCTGTTGTTCTTTTTTAAGGCTGGGTGGATTAAAGGCTTCACAAAACTTATTAGATTACTAAGCAGACTGCGTTAGAGGATATATGACCGACTCTGTGAAACACAATATCTGAGAAGTGAAGCTTACATGCAGGTGCTCCTTCTTTTATTAACACCACATATTGCTCACTATGCGGAGTAACAAGGAGATGATGATGACCCAACATTGCGCTGAAGCCTGCGTTTTTGAACATTTCCTACGTTTTATATTCTCTCCAGCTCAGCCACACTGACCTCACTTCACCTTACTCCAAGACATTGTCTCATTATCTCAGGATGCTGATAAGTGATGCAGAGAGCACGTAAGATGTGTGCTGTCAGCATAGAAACCAAATAGATCTTTCTTTTATATCTTTCATATATTCATCCGTTTGTCTGTCAGTCAAATGTCTTTTATGGGTGAAAAACGTTCCAACTAACGACACCTTATCACTAGGAGCACTTTATGGTGTTTACTGTAAAAGTTTTTTTTTTTTTTTTTCTCCAGATTTCATCTTTATTTTACTATAGGGTGTTCTATTGTTATTATTGTCACCATAATTAATACTATTTATATTTATAGTTTACATTGATTTATTGTATTTATTTTATTTCTATTATTCAGCCAATGCCCATTATAAAAGAGCTTTCCCCGTATTTCGCTTTTAGAGACTTTGATCAACTGGGTTAGTGAAGTGTAAGATATACACTGCTCAAAAAAATGAAAGGAACACTTTTAAAACACATCAGATCTCAATGGCGAAAATATCATGCTGGATATCTAAACTGATATGGACTGGGTAATGTGTTAGGATCTATACTGGTATGGACTGGGTAATTTGTTAGGATCTATACTGGTATGGACTGGGTAATGTGTTAGGATCTATACTGGTATGGACTGGGTAATTTGTTAGGATCTATACTGGTATGGACTGGGTAATGTGTTAGGATCTCTACTGGTATGGACTGGGTAATTCGTTAGGATCTATATGGATCTTGTATGGACTGGGTAATGTGTTAGGATCTCTACTGGTATGGACTGGGTAATGTGTTAGGATCTATACTGGTATTTTTCTCTAAAAGATAATAAAAGTACAAAGGGTGCACCAGCCTAGCGCATTACCTTTGCAAAAATGTATTTAAAAAATATATGTACATCATACTCACAAACAAAGGACTTGTTCAAGCGTGATAAAATATATATATATATATATATATATATATATATATATATACACACAGTATCTCACAAAAGTTCGTACACCCCTCGCATTTTTGTAAATATTTTATTCTATCTTTTCATGTGACAACACTGAAGAAATGACACTTTGCTACAATGTGTCCAAAGTGTCGATATTTAGTGTGGCTGCCATTATTTTCCAGCACTGCCTTAACCCTCTTGGGCATGGAGTTCACCAGAGCTTCACAGGTTGCCACTGGAGTCCTCTTCCACTCCTCCATGATGACATCACAGAGCTGGTGGATGTTAGAGACCTTGCGCTCCTCCATCTTCCATTTGAGGATGCCCCACAGATGCTCAATAGGGTTTAGGTCTGAAGACATGCTTGGCCAGTCCATCACCTTTACCCTCAGCTTCTTTAGTAAGGCAGTGGTCATCTTGGAGGTGTGTTTGGGGTCGTTATGTTGGCATACTGCCCTGCGGCCCAGTCTCCGAAATTAGGGTATCATGCTCTGCTTCAGTATGTCACAGTACATGTTGGCATTCATGGTTCCCTCAATGAACTGTAGCTCCCCAGTGCCGGCAGCACTCATGCAGCCCCAGACCATGACACTCCCACCACCATGCTTCACTATAGGCAAGACACACTTGTCTTTGTACTCCTCACCTGGTTGCCGCCACACATGCTTGACACCATCTGAATCAAATGAGTTTATCTTGATCTCATTAGAACACAGGAGATGGTTCCAGTAATCCATGTCCTTAGTCTGCTTGTCTTCAGCAAACTGTTTGTGGGCTTTCTTGTGCATCATCTTTAGAAGAGGCTTCCTTCTGGGAGGACAGCCATGCAGACCAATTTAATGCAGTGTGTGGTCTGAGCATTCACAGGCTGACCCCCCACCCCTTCAACCTCTGCAGCAATGCTGGCAGCACTCATACGTCTATTTCCCGAAGACAACCTCTGGATATGACGCTGAGCACGTGCACTCAACTTCTTTGGTCGACCATGGCAAGGCCTGTTCTGAGTTGAACCTGTCCTGTTGAACCGCTGTATGGTCTTGGCCACCGCGCTGCAGCTCAGTTTCAGGGTTTTGGCAATCTTCTTATTGCCTAGGCCATCTTTATGTAGAGCAACAATTCTTTTTTTCAGATCCTCAGAGAGTTCTTTGCCATGAGGTGCCATGTTGAATTTCCAATGACCAGTGTGAGAGAGTGAGAGCGATAACACCAAAATTTAACACAGAAGCTCAGGGGGTGTCACCATCACAATTAATGCCTGCACAAGATTGCAATTTGCATGTTTGCACTTTTCAAGAGTAATTTTTTCAGATGGAGGAGTGTTAGAAGATATAATAAGGACTGAGCACACATATTGAGTTTGGACTTTTTTTCATTCATTTTTTGATTATAAAGTTGATTGTAATTATTTATATATATATATTCACGCATCTGTCACCTCTGCACTGGTATACTTGCAAGGATAGTCTGTTATACTTCATTATTGTGCTTGTGGAAGGCTGTATTAGTAAAAACTGGAATCAGACCTCGCAGATGGATAATAGTAATGCATCAGATGGTTAATACATACCCTATATACCATGGTGTCAGAGCGATGTACTATGTTTTATTGTATTATTTTTGTATTACTACTGTATGTATTATTTTAAATATATTTTTGCAAAGGTAATGCGCTAGGCTGGTGCGCCCTCTGTACTTTTATTATCTATTAGAGTTCATCTGGGTTCCCTGGCCTGTTTGGAGTGGCAGCACAGCCGAAACAGCGGTTAGACAAGAGGAGTTAGAAACATTTACTCCTCCACGCAACCAACTGCTAGCAATTCTCAAGCGAGGGAGGAGCATTCTCTTTGTCTTTCTCATATAATGGTATGGACTGGGTAATATGTTAGGAAGGAAAGGATGCCACATTGTTTAATGAAAATGACAATTTCAACCTATAGAGGGCTGAATTCAAAGACACCCCAAAAATCACAGTGAAAAAATGATGCAGCAGGCTAATCCATTTCACTGAAACTTCATTGCAGCAACTCAAAATGGTCCCCAGTAGTTTGTATGGCCCCCACGTTCTTGTATGCATGCCTGACAACGTTGGGGCATGCTCCTAATGAGATGACGAATGGTGTCCTCGGTATTTCCTCCCAGATTTGGACCAGGGCATCACTGAGCTCCTGAACAGACTGAGGTGCAACCTGGCGGCATCGGATGGACCGAAATATAATGTCCCAGAGGTGTTATATTGGATTTAGGTCAGGCGAGAGTGGGGGCCATTCAGTGGTATCAATTCCTTCATTCTCCAGGAACTGGCTGCATACTCTCGCCACATGAGGCCGGGCATTGTCGTGCACCAGGAGGAACCCAGGACCCACTGCACCATTGTAGTGTCTGACAATGGGTCCATAGATTTCATTCCAATACCTAATGGCAGTCAGGGTGCCATTGTCTAGCCTGTAGAGGTCTGTGTGTCCCTCCATGGATATGTCTCCCCAGACCATCACTGACCCACCACCAAACCGCTCATGCTGAATGATGTTACAGGCAGTATAACGTTCTCCACAATTTCTTCATACCCTTTCACGTCTGTCACATGTGCCCAGGGTGAATCTTCTCTCATCTGTGAAAAGCAAAGGGCACCAGTGGCTGACCTGCCAATTCTGGTGTTCAATGGCAAATGCCAAATGAGCTCCACAGTGCCGGGCAGTGAGCACAGGGCTCACTAGAGGACATCGGGCCCTCAGGCCCCCCTCCTGAAGTCTGTTTCTGATTGTTTGGTCAGAGACATTCACACCAGTGACCTGCTGGAGGTAATTTTGTAGGGCTCTGGCAGTGCTTATCCTGTTTCTCCTTGCACAAAGGAGCAGATACCGGTCCTGCTGATGGGTTAAGGACCTTTTACGGTCTCGTCCAGCTCTCCTAGAGTAACTGCCTGTCTCCTGGAATCTCCTCCATGCTCCTGAGACTGTGCTGGGAGACACAGCAAACCTTCTGGCAATGGCAGGTGTTGATGTGCCATCCTGGAGGAGTTGGACTGCCTGTGCAACCTCTATAGGGTCCAGGTATGGCCTCATGGTACCAGTAGTGACACTGACCCCCCTCTATAGGGTCCAGGTATGGCCTCATGCTACCAGTAGTGACACTGACCCCAGCCAAATGCAAAACTAGTGAAAAACAGTCAGAAAAGATGAGTAGGGAAAAAAATGTTAGTGGCTTCCAACTGTAAAACCATTCCTGTTTTGGAGGTGGTCTCATTGTTGCCCATCTAGTGGACCTGTTGTTAATTTCATAAAAACTAAAGCAATTGAAACTGAATAACAGCCCCCTCTGCTACTTAACTGAACAGATCAATATCCAAGGAGTTCAATTGACTTGATGCTATACTCTGATTAAAAGGGGTTTCTTTAATTTATTTGAGCAGTGTGTATATATCTATATCAGTGTTGGGGTAGTTACTCAAAAAATGTAACTAGTTACTAGTTACTTCTGTAAATTGTAATGAGATTACTTTACTAGTTACTGCATTTGAAAAGTAACTTCACTACTTATTACTTTACTTTCCTCTTTCTTAATTGACCGTGTAGAAGAAGATACATGACACACTTTCTGCATAGAGTTTATTGTATAAACACAGGCTTTGGGAAACATGAGAACAAAACCTGAAAAAACAGAATAAAACAAAGTGCAACAAAAAGTCATAAACTTCATCTCTCTCTATTCTTCGAAATAACGATTGTATCGCACGGCTTGGGTAACGCAGGAAAGCGCGTTCCTATAGCCTAGTAAAGTAGTGTAGTTACTTCTTATAGCCTAGTAAAGTAGTGTAGTTACCAATATTAGTATTGTAACTAGTTACTTTACTTAGTTACCAAAAAAAGTAATTTAGTTACTGTAATTAGTTACTTTGTAACTAGTTACCCCCAACACTGATCTATATATATATATATATATATATATTTTATTTATTTCAGGTACTTATATAGCGCTGTCAATTTACGCAGCACTTTACGTATACATTACACATTCACATTAGTCCCTGCCCTCAAGGAGCTTACAATCTAAGGTCCCTAACTCACATACATACATATATAGTAGGGCCAATTTTTATACAGGATCCAATTAACCTACCAGCATGTCTTTGGAGTGTGGGAGGAAACCGGAGTACCAGGAGGTAACCCACGCAGGCACAGGGAGAACATGCAAACTCCAGGCAGGTAGTGTCGTGGTTGGGATTCGAACCAGCGACCCTCTTGCTGCTAGGTGAAAGTGCTAACCACTACACCACAAAAGATAGTGCACACTTACAAAAGGAGTAACTTTCAAATATTACAAGGCTATTGAGACCTGATCAAAATGAGTAAGAATGGGGATTTGGTCACACCATATGGCCATATCGTGCTTAAGCCCACCACTACGTCAACGTACCCCATTATCAGTGGGTCCTACACTATCCATAGAATGAATGATAAATCCCACCTCTCTTAACCATGGGAGATACTCCTTACATGGGAGATATATGCTAGCTGCAGAAAACACTGCTTACTGCACTATACAGGGACTCCTCCTATATCTGCTTACTAGTGGACACTGATAATGAAGTACTGGTGTGGGGAGAGTGGGGTGCTCCACCCCAGGAGTCTGGTCATGACTCAATGTGTAACAAACAGACAAAGGGTTGGGTGGGCACACTCTAAACATACATTTCTAAAGCTGGTGCTGCTATAAAGACCAATACACATATGTAACCACAGAGTATAGTGCACACATACAAAATGAGTAACTTTCAAATATTACAAGTCTGCTGAGACCTAATCAAAATGAGTAAAAATGGGGATTTGGTCACACCATAGGGCCATATCGTCCTTAAGCCCACCACTGTGTCCACCGTTGGTCTTTATAGCAGCACCAGCTTTAGAAATGTATGTGTAGGGTGTGCCCCCCCAACCCTTTGTCTGTTTATCTATATATATATATATATATATATATATATATATATAATTTACACCTGTGTGTATATATATATATATATATATATATATATATATATATACTTGTATATACAAACTGTATACAGTGCCTTGAAAAAATTTAATTTTCCAAATATTTTCATGTTACAACCAAAAACGTAAATGTTTTTTATTGAGACTCTATGTAATAGACCAGGGCTAGACAAACCCCAGGCGCCAGGTCGCATTGGCGACTATAACTAGCGACCTGGCTTGGGCTGCACTGCATGAAATGTCTTATACCAGTGCGCCCCCTCATCCCCCCCGCACGCGGTTGTGCAGACTAGGATGCCGCACCGGCCGGTAAGTGAGGCCGCGGCTTTGTGGCCTTCTATGGTGAGATGCTTCTATCAGGAAACTGGGGCCCTCCTGTGGTGGCCAGGGGTGTGACAAGCATGTATTATTTTTCTACATTAGTTGGACAGCAGAAGGAAAGTGGAAAGTAAAGGTTGTAAATGCATCCTCTCCACATGACAGGCAGAGATCAACTCAGCACAACATAAAATAGGATGTGACCCAGGGTGGGAACTGTTAACGTGGAACTAAACCCACTGGTTTAACTCTCCAAAAACAGTTACAATCAAGGCATGCCTCACAGTTGCCAGTGTGTTTATGATGGCTCTCACCCAAACTTTCCCAGAATGGCTGGTGTTAGAGCCGATCACAAGGCAGCAAATGAAATGTAAAATATCGAAATAGAGGTAAAGATGACACAATCTTAGGATGTAAAAGATAGGAGAGTTTAGTTCAGGGCTCGACAAACCCCCAAGCGCCAGGTCGCATTGGCGACTAGAATTAGCGACCTGGCGCCTGGGCTGCACTGCATGAGGTGTCTTGTCCACGTGCAACTGCCCCCCCCCCCCCCCCCCGCTTTTCCACAGACTTAAGATGCCGTGCTGGCCAGTAATTGAGGTTGCGGCTTTGCAACCTTCTTGAGTGAGATGCTTCTATTGGGGAACTGGCACCCTCTTGTGGTGGCCGGGGGTGTGACAAGCAGTCACTAACAGCGCTGAGTGTTTCTCCTGCCTTTTCTCACTGCCCGCCCATCGACTTCCCAAGAGGAGAAGAGCCTGAAGTTGTTGCAGGCTTCATCTGGTGCCCTTTACTTAATGGTAGGTGGACAGGGAGTGTTGGTTGGAACAGCATCAGTTCTATTCACACCCTCACAAAAGATGGAAACAGTTTATTCATTTTTTTTAATTAAAATACATTTTTTATTATTTTTCATCATCTCCCTGCCATGCCACAGCCACACAGCTGAAGGCCCCTTTCACACGGGCTGTCTAATCAGGTCCGCCTGTCAGTTTTTCAGGCGGACCTGATCAGACCCTTCAGACGGATTGTGGTCCCTATTTTCCATCCGTCTAGCGGATCGAATCAGATGGAAATGGACAGGCAGTCCATTTCCATTGGATTGCCCCATAGAGGAGAGTGGGACTGTGTCAGTGTTCGCTCTGCATGAGTGGACAGGACCTGTCATCCGCCTGCTCAGCTAGGATTAGCGGGAAAATCCCCGCTGAGCAAGCATATTCTGTTTAGCGGAGATGCGCGTACGAAAGGGGCCTAAGGTGGGATGAGTTACTGGATGTAATGCCCTCACCTTGCTGCACTGTCATTCCCTAGTGAGCCACTGCCCATCACACCATCAAGCCAAGTACACACGGGCCGAATGCCGGGCAACATCAGCTGGTTCAATAAAAACTGGCCACCATTCAGCCCGTGTGTATGGCAGCCGGTCCGACAGAAGCCGGCCATTGAGCATGCGCGAAAAAAAATAAAAACTGGCTCCTAACTTTTTTAGCTGGCTTCTAGATTTCAAGCACATTTGTCAAGCCCTGTAATAGACCAACACAGAGTGGCACATAATTGTGAAGTGGAAGGAAAATGATAAATGGTTTTCACAATTTTCTGCAAATAAATATGTGAAAAGTCAATAGTTTGTAGATCCGCCTTTCCCTGCAATTACAGCTGCAAGTCTTTTTGGGGATGTCTCTACCAGCTTTGCACATCTAGAGAGGACATTTTTGTCCATTCCTCTTTGCAAAATATCTCAAGCTCTGTCAGATTGGATGGAGAGCGTCTGTGAACAGCAATTTTCAAGTCTTACCACAGATTCTCAATGTGATTTAGGTCTGGACTGTGACTGGGCCATTCTAACACATGAATATGTGTTAAGGCAATGTGTGAATTGTAGCCTCAGTTTTCTGTTCTTAGCTGACAGGAGTGGCACCCGGTGTGGTCTTCTGCTACTGTAGCCCATCTGCTTCAAGGTTGGATGTGTTGTGCGTTCAGAGATTTTATTCTGCACACCTTAGATGTAAGGAGTGGTTATTTGAGTTACTGTTGCTTTTGTATCATCTGGAACCAGTCTGCCCATTCTCCTCTGACCAGGGCAGCCATCAGAAATTTTGGGGCCCCTTACACAGCTTAAGGCCTGGGCCCCACCGGGCCTGACCACCAACATTCCGCAGGGCCCGCCCTCTGGCCGTCCCACCGAATCCGCCCACTGGCCATCCCACCGAGTCCTTCAGTGCACCCACTTCTATTTTAACACTCTTACAACTTAAGAGTCAACGCAATCAAGCAAAGAGACATCCCTTCAGCTGCATCGGCTTACTCTGCAGCCGCTATGCTTTAGCAATTGCTAGTTACTGCAGCTGCAACTACTCGGTCTCCTTGGTTGGGGCCTGGGCAGCCGGGCCCCTCGGAACGCCTGGGCCCCTTACATGTGTATGGGCTGTGCCCCCCTGATGGCTGCCCTGCCTCTGACATCAACAAGGCATTTTCCTCCACACAACTGCCACTCACTGGATATTTTCTCTTTCCCCCCCCCCCCCCATTCTCTGTAATCACAAGAGATGGTTGTGTGTGAAAATCCCAGAAATACTCAGACCAGCCCATCTGTCACCAACAACCATACCACGTTCAAAGTCCCTTAGATCCCCTTTCTTCCCCATTCTGATGCTCAGTTTGAACTTCAGCAAGTCGTCTTCACCACGTATAGATGCCTAAATACATTGAGTTACTGCCATGTGATTGGCTGATTAGCAATTTTGTGATACCAAGCAATTGAACAGGTGTACCTAATAAAGTGGCTGGTGAGTGTATAGCGCTGAGGAAAAGGGCGAGCTTGAAGGCCATGAAACACGTTGGCTCCACCCATCATCTAGATGTATATTGGAATAAATATATAACAGATCCATTCATTTTTACAAAACTGATTGTGCCTGATATAGACATTTGTATTTCTCTTGCAGGCAGCAGTCCATTGTAAAGGGGAATAACGGATTACCCCCTGTGGACCGGTTACTTAAATTCCTGGTGGACAGTTCCGCTGACTCGGAAGAAGTTATACAATGTGCCAACTGTGACCTGGAATGCAAGAAACAGGTGACTTCACACTGCAGGTATCTGCAGGAAATGTGTACCTAATACTGTCTGGGTCCACCTTAGGCTCCATTCACACTTTGCTTGTCGTGAACTCGCATTCCAGCTCATGTTTTTGTGTATGGGCGATTTTCATGCGATTCCGTGTGTCGCACATAGGAAAGCCCATTTACTTCAATAGGTTTCCCTATGTGTGTTTGCCATTCAAAAGGAGCTCCTGCTCCTTTTTTGGGTGAAACGATCAGAGTAATTCTCTCCCACATCAATCACTGCAAAATCGCATCGTGTTTCATGTGCCATTTGGAATAAATGGCACCCAAACACACATTGTAGGTTTTGCAGTGTGTGCCAGGTGATTTGGAATTGCGGGCAGAATTGTATCGATTCTGCTCACAACTCCAAATCGCCAAGTGTGAATGGGGCCTCAGGGTTACCAGGGTTGCTTAATTAGAGTGTGAGGGGCTTGCGCTTAGGAAACCTCGGTTCGGTGAATATAAATAAAATTAATAACTAAGTAATAAATTAATAAATTAAATGCATCAGCTGCTGCTAGGTAGAGAGGTTGATACCTTTCAAACAATGCTAAAAAACTGAGTACCTGCGCTGCTTAAACCGAAACCATAAACATAAATATCAATTGTGCTAATAAATAAATAACATCATAAAGTGCTCGTGCAAATAACTGTGCAACTGTGTATATAAATATAGTAAATATAACAGCATAAATATTATACATAAACTGTGCAACTGTGTATATAAATATATAACAGCATAAATATTAGCAATAACTCATATGTGTGACATATCATATATCAAAAGTAGTTATAAATATAAAGTTCATAGCAATAAATCTCTTCCAAACTGAATAGAGTACAAGTCTCTTGTGCTACTAAGAGTGCTCCGTGCTCAAGGTATATAAATAAAGTGCCGGTGCTCAGTCCTTGTGAGTTAGTGCTCCCCTCTCGGTCCCACACTCACCAGAAACAGAGAGTAATATCGCCTTAAAAAATGGCTGGATAAGGTAACCGCCTCTTATGGATCACCAACAGGTATAGGCTGTAGATCTCCTGTGCCTCTATATCCAGATAAATATCCAGGTGATGCTCCCCAATGTCATGAAAAGAAAAGGGCCATCATCGTGCAGTATATTCTAAAAGGTTTATTTTACACGCAATAAAAAGATACACTTACAAAACAAAAAGAATCAATCCGCCTTTAGCAAACCCACGGGACGCCAAACGAATGGCCGTGCGTTCCACCCGTGTAACCGGAAGCCGGAAGAGGTTGCAGCCGGAAATGACGTACTACGTGTTCGGACGGCTTGACGCGTTTCGCTCCGCCAATCAGAGCGTTCTCAAAAGCGAGGGCGTCACGAACACGTACTACTATATATATCATTCACAATTTAAAATTACCATAAACACCTGCGTCGGACCGGAAATGACGAAAACCGGAAATGGAACGCCGCCATCTTAGTTCACCCCATTTTGCCGACTGTCATACTCCATCTTAGTCCACCCGGAACCAAAGCCGTATATAGTGGAAATATGCAAAATGTATATATATATGTGGCTAAGCCAACCCAGCCACGTATATGATGTGTATAATATACTGAACGATAAACTAATCCAAAATCAAAAAATCAAAAAACGTCCAGTTCCGGTTCTCATTCCTGATTGTCCCTATACATATACATTACATACAGAAATAAATACAACACACCTACATACAGAAATAAATACAACACATCTACAATATATTATCAACATACAATAATAATGTTATATTGCACCATAATATCCTAGCAGCCTATCATATAGTTATTATCACCCATATGTCCATATCGGACTCTAATTTGGATCCCAATACAAATTTTATACAGTACTCAGCCACATATGTCGCTAGCTCATAAATCAATTAATAATTATCCTGTGTAAATTCCACTTAAAGATCATAAAGTGATGTGTGCTGAGTTGGTGATCTACAAACTCCAACTATATAAAGATATAAAAGTGTAAATATATAAAAATATATAAATTAAAAATCATTTATAAAACAATTAATGTCTAAATCTACATTAAGGCCTGAGGGGACCATGCTCTTAAGCTGTTGGATCCACCAAGTTTCATTTTGAGAAACAGCTCTCCTCATGTGTGTTCCTCTCCAATGTGCATTGATTTTATCTATGCCACAAAAAATTAATTTAGAGGGATCTTTGTTGTGAAAAAGTCTAAAATGGTTCGAAAGATTGTGTTTGCGGAACCCCTTCTTAATGTTACAAATGTGTTCCCTCAGACGTATTCTCAGCTCCCTTGTGGTACGGCCCACATATTGCAGGCCGCATTCACATTGTAACAAATATGTCACATGAGTGCTGCTACAAGAAATAAATTCTTTTATTTCATATTCTTTTTTTGTGGTCCAGGATTCAAATTTCTTTATACTCCTTCTTTTGTCCTTCCGGCAGGTGGTGCAAGCCACACAGCGCCCACATTTATAAAAACCTGTTCTATCCAGAAATGTAACTAATTTCTTTGGGGGGTTGGGAATACTCTTGACAATCCTATCTTTAAGAACAGGAGGCCTTCTGTAAATAAATTTAGGCTTATTAGGCAACATTTTTTTGAAAATAGGATCTCTCAGTAAGATGCTCCAATGCTTCCTTATGCTTTTCTCCACTTGTTTATATTGTTGATTGAACTCAGTGCAGAATGCAATTTCAAAACTCCTATTATTCACAGTTTTGGGTTTATCTGCCAGTAATGTTTTTCTCTCCAGGCCACCCACTTGATTTCTTATTTTTTCAAGGTGTTTTCTCTTATATCCTTTCTCTTCAAACCTTTTAATTAGGACTTCTGATTGTTCCTTAAAATCTGTATCTCTATTACAATTTCTTTTTATCCTCAGCAGTTGCCCTTTCGGCACAGCTGAGATCCATTTAGGGTGGTGACCACTGCTGGTTGGGATGTAGCTATTACGATCTGTACTCTTAAAATAAGTTTTAGTAAAAAGATTGTCACCATTTTTAAAAATTGTAAGATCCAGATAATTTACTTCCTGTGTACTAAAACTTTCAGTAAAACCAATCCCATACCCATTATTGTTTATTTCAGAGATAAAATCCATAAAAGAATTATGTGACCCCTCCCATATTATAAAAATATCGTCGATGTATCTAACATACATCTTGAGAGGGGTATGGGGTTTCTTAAAAATAGTTTCTGATTCCCATTTACTCATAAAGAGGTTTGCAACCGTGGGGGCATATTTAGCCCCCATGGCTACACCTCTGGTTTGATTATAATATTGGCCATCATGCCAAAAATAGTTGTTTTGCATGGCCATATTTAAGATTTCCAATATGAAATTTATTTGTTTCTGCGGGAGTTTATTATCCAATTTTAATGCCCATTCTACAGCTTTGCTGGCATCTTTTTGCTTGATGTTAGTATATAACGAATTAACGTCTATACTAGCTAGAATAGTGTTTTCTGTAACCTTTAAGTCTGCTATACGATTAATCAGATCTTTGCTATCTCTTAGGTATGCCGGGCATTTTTGTGCAAGTGGTTGGAGATGGTAGTCAACATATTCTCCTACCCTAGAGTATACTGAATCCACCCCATTAATAATGGGGCGCCCCGGTGGGTTGACTGTATTTTTATGGATTTTTGGATTCTGATAAATAATAGGTTTTTTTGGGTGGTCTGGTATGAGATATCTGGCCTCTTTTTTATTAAGGATCCCTTCTTTTTGTGCCTTCTTAATTTTCTTTGTCAACATCGCTTTCAATTTCTTAATTGGATCGCCTTTTAGTTTGGTATATGTCTCTTTATCTTCAACTAGACGATTGAGCTCTTTAATATAATGTTCTTTGTCCATAACCACAATTCCCCCCCCCCCCCTTGTCCGCAGGTCTTATAATTATGTCATTGTCTTTTTCCAATTTCTTTATGCTCTGCTTAATTACTTTACTACCTTTTATGGGGTGTATTGATATATTCTCTAAATCCTGTTCCACCATCAATTTAAAGACTTCTAGACATTGGTTTCTGGGGTTCTTGGGGTTAAAAGTGGACTTGTTTCTTAAACCACTATGGGTGTATTCATCCTCTACTAAAGTGCTAGTGACTGGTTTATTAAAAAAATGTTTTTTAATATTTAAAACTCTAACAAACTTATGTAAATCAATAAAAACTTTAAATTTATTTAACTGCTTAGGAGGTGCATATTTTAATCCTTTATCTAAAATCTCTAATTCCTCCTCATTAAAAATCTTTTTACTTAGGTTAAAAATACCCGCGCCTATACATCTCTTTTCCTTTTTCTTCTGTCCTCCCCTGCATCCTCTCTTCTTACCTCTCCTCCTTGTGGGGGGTGTGTGTTGTGTCCCCTGTACGGGCCTCTGTATGGGCCTCTCGGTCTCCAATAATTCTGTCCCCTCGGAGGGCCCCAGTATTGTCCCCTTCCTCTGTAACCACCTCTTCCTCTCCCTGGTGGTCTCCCTTGTCCTTGATCCCAAAAATCCCCTCTGTAGGGCGGTCTATATTGCTGGTCATATAATCTCTGATCTTGATAATATTCTCTGGGAGCAGGGCTAATAGGTGAGATGGGGTCGTACCTGTTGTGTGTAGGGACATTATATCTAGGGGACTGTTGGTATGGGGTATCATTCCTATTTACTCTCACCGGGGTTTGTGGAGTGTTTTCTGGTGTCCTAGTAGGTGTCTCAGAAGGGAAAGTAAAGGTAACCTCTCTTTCAGGTGTGGTATCTCGGGATTGTGTATTGGTTTCAGTCTCATCTTCCTGCCATTTATACACATTCCCCTGTTTATAATCATTACAATCCCTGTGAAATTTTTTTATCTTTTTCTTTTGTGTATCTTTATCAAGTTTAGCTATATGATCCTGGATATTTTTCATTTTCTCTTTATACTCTGCATTATCTAAAAAAGGCTCCAAAATTTCTTTCAGGCCCTTCACCTTGTTTTCTAGCATTTCAAGTTTGGTTTTTCTCCTTGAAATGATTAGACCTAATAATTTCTGTTCGCAGCCATTGAAGAAGTTATACCAACTATCTTCTAATTCTTTCGTCTCTAGACCATCATTAGGGGCTATATCCCACCTAAGTCGTCTAGGTGTGATGCCCTCCTTTAAATATTGACTTAAGGTGGTAATGTCCCACCAAGATCTAATTTGTTTGTCTAGAGTGCTGCGAAGTTGTTTAAGGCTACGATCTACATCCATATTAATTGTGCTTAATGAGAATATCTCTTCAGAATTAATATTCTTTTTGCTAATCAAACTAAATAAATCCATAGCTGCAGAGCCAAAAAAATATATATAATATTTTTTTGAAAACTAGAGTGTGAGGGGCTTGCGCTTAGGAAACCTCGGTTCGGTGAATATAAATAAAATTAATAACTAAGTAATAAATTAATAAATTAAATGCATCAGCTGCTGCTAGGTAGAGAGGTTGATACCTTTCAAACAATGCTAAAAAACTGAGTACCTGCGCTGCTTAAACCGAAACCATAAACATAAATATCAATTGTGCTAATAAATAAATAACATCATAAAGTGCTCGTGCAAATAACTGTGCAACTGTGTATATAAATATAGTAAATATAACAGCATAAATATTATACATAAACTGTGCAACTGTGTATATAAATATATAACAGCATAAATATTAGCAATAACTCATATGTGTGACATATCATATATCAAAAGTAGTTATAAATATAAAGTTCATAGCAATAAATCTCTTCCAAACTGAATAGAGTACAAGTCTCTTGTGCTACTAAGAGTGCTCCGTGCTCAAGGTATATAAATAAAGTGCCGGTGCTCAGTCCTTGTGAGTTAGTGCTCCCCTCTCGGTCCCACACTCACCAGAAACAGAGAGTAATATCGCCTTAAAAACTGGCTGGATAAGGTAACCGCCTCTTATGGATCACCAACAGGTATAGGCTGTAGATCTCCTGTGCCTCTATATCCAGATAAATATCCAGGTGATGCTCCCCAATGTCATGAAAAGAAAAGGGCCATCATCGTGCAGTATATTCTAAAAGGTTTATTTTACACGCAATAAAAAGATACACTTACAAAACAAAAAGAATCAATCCGCCTTTAGCAAACCCACGGGACGCCAAACGAATGGCCGTGCGTTCCACCCGTGTAACCGGAAGCCGGAAGCCGGAAGAGGTTGCAGCCGGAAATGACGTACTACGTGTTCGGACGGCTTGACGCGTTTCGCTCCGCCAATCAGAGCGTTCTCAAAAGCGAGGGCGTCACGAACACGTACTACTATATATATCATTCACAATTTAAAATTACCATAAACACCTGCGTCGGACCGGAAATGACGAAAACCGGAAATGGAACGCCGCCATCTTAGTTCACCCCATTTTGCCGACTGTCATACTCCATCTTAGTCCACCCGGAACCAAAGCCGTATATAGTGGAAATATGCAAAATGTATATATATATGTGGCTAAGCCAACCCAGCCACGTATATGATGTGTATAATATACTGAACGATAAACTAATCCAAAATCAAAAAATCAAAAAACGTCCAGTTCCGGTTCTCATTCCTGATTGTCCCTATACATATACATTACATACAGAAATAAATACAACACACCTACATACAGAAATAAATACAACACATCTACAATATATTATCAACATACAATAATAATGTTATATTGCACCATAATATCCTAGCAGCCTATCATATAGTTATTATCACCCATATGTCCATATCGGACTCTAATTTGGATCCCAATACAAATTTTATACAGTACTCAGCCACATATGTCGCTAGCTCATAAATCAATTAATAATTATCCTGTGTAAATTCCACTTAAAGATCATAAAGTGATGTGTGCTGAGTTGGTGATCTACAAACTCCAACTATATAAAGATATAAAAGTGTAAATATATAAAAATATATAAATTAAAAATCATTTATAAAACAATTAATGTCTAAATCTACATTAAGGCCTGAGGGGACCATGCTCTTAAGCTGTTGGATCCACCAAGTTTCATTTTGAGAAACAGCTCTCCTCATGTGTGTTCCTCTCCAATGTGCATTGATTTTATCTATGCCACAAAAAATTAATTTAGAGGGATCTTTGTTGTGAAAAAGTCTAAAATGGTTCGAAAGATTGTGTTTGCGGAACCCCTTCTTAATGTTACAAATGTGTTCCCTCAGACGTATTCTCAGCTCCCTTGTGGTACGGCCCACATATTGCAGGCCGCATTCACATTGTAACAAATATGTCACATGAGTGCTGCTACAAGAAATAAATTCTTTTATTTCATATTCTATTTTTTTGTGGTCCAGGATTCAAATTTCTTTATACTCCTTCTTTTGTCCTTCCGGCAGGTGGTGCAAGCCACACAGCGCCCACATTTATAAAAACCTGTTCTATCCAGAAATGTAACTAATTTCTTTGGGGGGTTGGGAATACTCTTGACAATCCTATCTTTAAGAACAGGAGGCCTTCTGTAAATAAATTTAGGCTTATTAGGCAACATTTTTTTGAAAATAGGATCTCTCAGTAAGATGCTCCAATGCTTCCTTATGCTTTTCTCCACTTGTTTATATTGTTGATTGAACTCAGTGCAGAATGCAATTTCAAAACTCCTATTATTCACAGTTTTGGGTTTATCTGCCAGTAATGTTTTTCTCTCCAGGCCACCCACTTGATTTCTTATTTTTTCAAGGTGTTTTCTCTTATATCCTTTCTCTTCAAACCTTTTAATTAGGACTTCTGATTGTTCCTTAAAATCTTTATCTCTATTACAATTTCTTTTTATCCTCAGCAGTTGCCCTTTCGGCACAGCTGAGATCCATTTAGGGTGGTGACCACTGCTGGTTGGGATGTAGCTATTACGATCTGTACTCTTAAAATAAGTTTTAGTAAAAAGATTGTCACCATTTTTAAAAATTGTAAGATCCAGATAATTTACTTCCTGTGTACTAAAACTTTCAGTAAAACCAATCCCATACCCATTATTGTTTATTTCAGAGATAAAATCCATAAAAGAATTATGTGACCCCTCCCATATTATAAAAATATCGTCGATGTATCTAACATACATCTTGAGAGGGGTATGGGGTTTCTTAAAAATAGTTTCTGATTCCCATTTACTCATAAAGAGGTTTGCAACCGTGGGGGCATATTTAGCCCCCATGGCTACACCTCTGGTTTGATTATAATATTGGCCATCATGCCAAAAATAGTTGTTTTGCATGGCCATATTTAAGATTTGCTTAATTGCCATACCATGCTTACTTGCATCATACATATATATATTTATATATATATATTTCATGCAATGTATGTGTACATGAGGTTTGAGTAAGCACTGACTTTAGTAGCGCAAAACGCGTTTTTTGTTTCAATAAATTTTTATTCGAGAATAGCAAGTACAAATAGTAACTGGAATGGTACAGAAATGAAAACTGAAATACAACATGCGGTAGTAGAAATATGAAGTACAGCAATATGGGGAGGGTATGCAACAAGCAATGCGTGTATATAAAATCCAGGAATAGGTCAGGGTAAGTGGGACCAATACTTGACCCAGAAAAGCCTAAAAAGTGGGACACTAGCTAGCGGATAACAGGGGCGACCCCCAATGGTAGAGCTCCACCCTCGAGACACCCCGAAAGGGAACATACTGTGCCTCGAGGTAAGAGCACCCAACCAATATCATTGAAACGTGTGGAATCCCAATCACCAGGACTCCAAAGGAGAACCAGTTATAGGTAAGCAAATCCCAGTCCCTCGCTAAATCAGAGATGGACCCGTATTCCCGACCATAGAGAAGAGCAGAGGGATAAGAAAGTATCGTTATCAAAGACCCATTCCAAACATTTGGCAGGGGCTCCGGGCCTAAACCAAGAGACCCCACCAAGCGAAGTTAGCAACCAAACTCTATGAGTACAACATAAACCATATGTGAGCAATCAAGAGGAAAAAAAGAAAAGGAAAGAGAAGAAGGCAGAATAGATAGGAAAGGAAACCTACAGGCATCAAGAGAAGAGAGGAAAGAAAGAGAGGAAGAGCAAGAGGGAGTAGAAGGCTCCAGCGGTCCGAACCCGGTTAAACAGTAACGTTAACATAAGCCGCCCAGGGTTCCCAGATCTGCTCGAATTTCACTCTGGAGTCGTCAAGAATGCTATAAATCTTCTCCTGTGCCATCATCCATGAAATCTTACGCTTAGCCAGCTGCAACGGAACTGAAGGCTTTTTCCACTGCCTGGCTATCGCCATTTTGGCACCGAGGAAGATGTAGAAAATGAGGGCCTGGGTGTGTTTGGGAATTGTAGGAATGCGTTGACCCAAAAAAGCATGCGAAGGAGACGGATGTACCGCAAGACCAGTGATTCGCCTGACCATACCATAAATGCGTCCCCAGAACGTCCGCAGCCTTGGGCATTCCCAGAAGATATGGAGGACCGTTCCCGTCAGGGTACAATCACGAAAGCAAGTGGGTGGCGTGGAGGGGTAAATGGCAGCCAGCCTAGCAGGCACCATGTACCATCTCATGATTACTTTTAGGTTAGCCTCCATGAGCCCACGCGTTACCTTTTATGTTGCTGTCATACCTGTGATGTGATTTTAATACTTCAATAAAGTTACCAAGGAGTGCAGCAGTATGCTCGGCACGAGACCCGGAAGCTAGTGGAGACTACTATAGTAGCAGTGTCCTCTACAGTGGTTTTTCTAAGTTCTATGGGGATACCACATGGCACATACATACTTACATTGGTCCAGCAGCTTGACTAATTTAACTTATGTAAAAAAATGCCATACCTGGACTTCAGCTTTATGCATCTCTTTTGAACCTATGAAACAATAACTTGGCTTTGCACTGTGCAGGCAACACCCCAATATATGGTTCTGCTGAAGCTACTTGCAAATACAAGGTAATCATCTTAAAGTGATGAACCAGCCTCTTTTGATTTCTTTAACAGACTTTACAACTGAGCAGGTTCCAACCCAATAGTCACACTCCACAGGCTCCAAACAAAATGGGACTTGTGACGGTACTAGCCGTCACTATGGGTGACGGATCACCCTGTCCCTGGATTGTAAACCCCTTTGTGTCATTTTCTTATGAGTTGGGACATTGCATTTTATTTTCCCTTTATTCATCCTCTGAACAACTGACTCATGGCATTGAGTTAATGTAATGTAATGTTACAACCCATCCCCCCCCCTCCTGTTTCTGTGTCTAAGTGTGTGGATTCATGGCAGACAATGGTCTGAGTTGGAGACATCTCTCCGCAGGGGGTGTGTATTAAGACTGCTTGTTTCAAATGTACAAATGTTCAGTTCTCATTGGTTGGTTCCCTTCCCCCCTTCTGTGGAAAGGCTAAGGGGAGTTTCCCTAACTGTATGTAAAACTGTTGTCTTGGAATGTAATAAACAGTTTAAGCTCTGGATGGTTAACCCTCAACACCTGTGTGGATTGTCTCGTGATTGAGGGGTTACGGGCTGGATATGGCTTCTCCGCAGGCTGTGGGTGCGTTTGGAGGACAGGAGACACAGTTTGGGCGGATGTGCCCAGCTGGGGTACAAAGATCCGTTACATTGGTTGGCAGCGGTGGGATGTCTCCTGCAGTCCAGGACATCCAAACCACCACCAGGATTCAAGATCTGGGCAGCTGCCGAGGAGTGATACGGGGACCAGCCAGCATGAGAGCGGAGTTCGGGAGGAGGCTGCAAGGCATGCGGAAGCAACATCGGGGACCAGCGACAGAGCACACCAGGCTCGGCTGGGAGGATGTGATCCGCCGGCAACTCTGGCATGAGGCGCTAAGCCACGAGCGGCACCATCAGGGGAAGATCCTTCCCTCCTCCACAGAGATGTACCGGAAGCAGTACCGTGCGCGAGAGGTGTTCCTGAGGGAACGACCGCGAGATGAAGGGAAGACGGAGCTCGGAAGATTGGTCCAGGAGGAAATGAGGCTGGACGCCAGCTACAGAGCCCTCTGGTGGTTCGCGGCTCAACTGTGGCCAGGTACAGCAGATGGCAGCCCAACAGAAGGCGTTGGCTATGGCGGCGTGGGGCTGCTCCATCAAAAAATGTACGGAGACCCAGACTTTGGGAGCGATGAGGAGTGGCGGCTGGAACACATTCTGGATTTCCGAGATGAGGTGCTGGACCTCCCCGACGAGGCGTGTGACCTGGAGGAATTGGAGTTCCTGGTTGAGCAGGAATGGGAGCTCGAGATTGCCTACAAGCGGCTGTTTGACGGTGATCAGCAGCCTGGCATGGCTCCCGTTGCCTGGGACTGTCCGAGAGAAATAGCAGACAGTCACGAAGATGAGAAGCAAATGGGGCCAGGGGTGACCCTGCGTTTTCCCGTACTAACTGCAATGGAAGAAGCAGCGATGATACAGAGGGCACTGCGAGCGCTAGAATGCCGGAACGCACCGGAGGTCCACCAGGCAGCGAGACAAGCTAATAGCATGAAGGTCTCAGAAGGGGGAGTTGAGACAGGCGCTGGAAGGCTGGGAAATGGTGATCAGCAGCAAGTCCAGAGTATCTCATCTGGTGCCCCAGCAGAAGCATTGGCTACAGGGCAGAGTGCCCCTGGCATCTGCCCAGCATCAGAAAAAGAGTTGGATCCGGAGAGTCTGAGAGAGGATCTGCGTGAGCTGTTTTCCCAACAGCAGATACCCCCACCGGGAGTAGAGGAAGCAATTCTCCCTCCCCAACAATTGGACACTACCCCGGTGTTTATCCCCCCAGCAGAAGCGCTGGCTACGGGGCAGAGTGCCACTGGCCTCTGCCCACCCTCAGAGGTAGATCCAGGGAGTCCGAGGGGTGACCTCAGTGAGCCGTTTCCCCAGCACTTGGACACTACCCCAGTGGTTATCCCCCCAGCAGAAGCGCTGGCTACGGGGCAGAGTGCCGCTGGCCTCTGCCCACCCTCAGAGGTAGATCCAGGGAGTCCGAGGGGTGACCTCAGTGAGCCGTTTCCCCAGCACTTGGACACTACCCCAGTGTTTATCCCCCCAGCAGAAGCGCTGGCTACGGGGCAGAGTGCCGCTGGCCTCTGCCCACCCTCAGAGGTAGATCCAGGGAGTCCGAGGGGTGACCTCAGTGAGCCGTTTCCCCAGCACTTGGACACTACCCCAGTGTTTATCGCCCCAGCAGAAGTGCTGGCTACAGGGCAGAGTGCCCCTGGCATCTGCCCAGCATCAGAAAAAGAGTTGGATCCGGAGAGTCTGAAAGAGGATCTGCGTGAGCTGTTTTCCCAACAGCAGATATCCCCACCGGGAGTAGAGGAAGCAATTCTCCCTCCCCAGCAATTGGACACTACCCCAATGTTCATCCCCCCAGCAGAAGCGCTGGCTACAGGACAGAGCGCTGATGGTCTCTGCCCAGCATCAGAACCAGAGATGAAGAATCCGGGAGACAGTCCCTGCAAGATACCTTCTCAGCGGCTCGTAACTACACCAGGAGAAAAGCAAGTACCTTTTTCTCCCCAAATGCATAGCCCTACCAGCCTACATTCCCTACCAGCGGAAGCGCTGGCATCAGGGCAGAGAATTATTCAGCTCCCCCCAATATCTGCAACCCTGCCCTGGATCAGAGGAGTGCAGACAGCTGTTCCCACTCTGCAGCGGCTGTTTTTATTCATGGGAGACCCTATGTGCCGTGTTGCTCCCCAGCGCCAGAGTCGTTCTTTTACTTTTCCTGGTTGCCTGGGGTGGAAGTTTGTGACTAACGCAGGTCCAGACCAGTTGAGGGTCAGGAACCTCGTTAGCCTGTTTTTAAAAGGGGAGAAATGTGACAGAACCCACTGTCACTGTGTGTTTTGGAGGGGACTGTGCGCAAGCCTCCTACCGACAGATTATGGGCCAGAAGCTACTGGAGTTTGGCGCTGCAGCCTTTTGACTTTACCATCCACTACTGCCCTGGGAAGCAACGCCGACGAATTATCCAGGCAAACAGACATTGACTCTTTTTGGGATTTGTTACCCGACTAATTCAGGCACAGACCAGTTGGAGGTCTAGTACCTGGATTAGTCTACCTTTGGGGGGAAGAGATGTGACGGTACTAGCCGTCACTATGGGTGACGGATCACCCTGTCCCTGGATTGTAAACCCCTTTGTGTCATTTTCTTATGAGTTGGGACATTGCATTTTATTTTCCCTTTATTCATCCTCTGAACAACTGACTCATGGCATTGAGTTAATATAATGTAATGTTACAACCCATACCCCCCCCCCCCCTCCTGTTTCTGTGTCTAAGTGTGTGGATTCATGGCAGACAATGGTCTGAGTTGGAGACATCTCTCCGCAGGGGGTGTGTATTAAGACTGCTTGTTTCAAATGTACAAATGTTCAGTTCTCATTGGTTGGTTCCCTTCCCCCCTTCTGTGGAAAGGCTAAGGGGAGTTTCCCTAACTGTATGTAAAACTGTTGTCTTGGAATGTAATAAACAGTTTAAGCTCTGCATGGTTAACCCTCAACACCTGTGTGGATTGTCTCGTGATTGAGGGTTTAAGGGCTGGATATGGCTTCTCTGCAGGCTGTGGGTGCGTTTGGAGGACAGGAGACACAGTTTCTGCGGATGTGCCCAGCTGGGGTACAAAGATCCGTTACAGGACTCATATTGATTTGGGACCTGCACAGTTGGATAGGGGTTCCAGGGACAAACCCCTCAAAATGGGGACTGCCTCCAGCAAACAGAAACAAAAGGAACCAAACTTCATGTACAGGTGCATCTCATAAAATTTGAAATTTCATCAAAAAAGTTAATTTATTTCAGTAATTCAATTAAAAAAATGAAACTCGTATATTTTATTGGTGCGTTACACACAGAGTCATATATTGCATGCATTTCTTTCTTTTAATTTTGATGATTATGGCTTACAGCCAGTGACACCCCAAAATTCCGTATCTCAAAAAATTTGAATATTACAAAAGAACAATTAAAAAAGGGATTTTTAATACAGAAATGTTGGCTTACTGAAAAGTCTGTCCATGTACAGTATAGGATGCACTCAATACTTGGTCGGGACTCCTTTTGCATGAATTACTGCATCAATGTGGTGTGGCATGGAGGCGATCATCCTGTGGCACTGCATTGTTGGGTCTGGTGTCTCAGCTTCCTCTTGACAATACCCCACAGATTCTCTATGGGGTTTAGTGGACCAACACCAGCAGATGACATGGCTCCCCAAATCATCACTGACTGTGGAAAATTTTGCATTTCAATTTTGCATTTCATTGGAAATCAAGGTCCCAGAGTCTGGAGTAAGAGTGGAGAGGCACAGAATCCAAGAAAGACCAGGAAAATCCTTCCTTCCCTTATACCGGACAGTGATCTGCACGGCCCAGGGGGTTTGGACTCGCGACGAGTTCGCTCTGCCGATCAACATCCTGGAAATCCAGGCAATCAGACTTTCTCTGTCCCAGTGGACAGATCGTCTACAAGGGTGACCCGTAAGGATTCTATCAGCTAACGCCACGTCCTTGGCATATGTCAATCATCAAGGGGGCACAAGGAGTGACCTTGCGGCCAAAGAAGTGGCTGGTATTCTGAGATGGGCAGAACAACATGTTCCAGCCCTCTTTGTTGTGCACATTCCAGCAGTGGACAATTGTTAGGCGGATTACCTCAGCAGGCAGGCTCTGAGTCCAGGCGAATGGTCTCTCCATCCAGGGGTGTTTCAATAATTGTGCCTCCGGGTGGGGACTGCTGATGTGGATCTACAGGCTTCTTGTCCCAACAGGAAGGTTCGTAGCAAGGTCTCGAGACCCCTTGGCAGACGCAGCAGACGCTCTGGTGGCCCCCTGGGGTCAGTGTCGTCTAATTTATGCCTTCCCTCCGTTACAGCTCCTGCCAAGACTCCTGCATAGGATCAAGGCAGAGGGGATTCCAGTGATCCTGGTGGCTCCGAACTGGCCTCGTCGATCTTGGTACATGTGGTTGGCAAGACTGGTCGCCAACGCTCCTTGGCGGCTCCCTCTCAGAGAAGATCTGTTGTCTCAGATTTCTGCATTTGGCAATTTTATACCAACACCCGTTAGCCTCGAATTTCTTTGTTCACACTTTTGTGCAAGGAGTTCACCATATGGCCCCTCCTGTAAGGTCTCCAGTGCCCCCCTGTGATCTTAATTTGGTGTTATCTGTTCTTCAAAAAGCTCCTTTTGGGAATATTTGCAAGATTCCTTTATTGACTCCCACAGAAGGTGGCCTTCTTGGTGGCCATTACTTCAGAACGCAGGGTTTCTGAATTGGCTGCGTTGTCCTGTCAGTCACCTTATCTGGTGGTTCACAGGGACAAGGTGGTTCTTTGTCCCTGTCAGTCATTTCTTCCTAAAGTCGTCTCGGGCATCCATTTGAATGAGCACATTGTGTTGCCTTCGCTGTGTCCTAAGCCAAAACATCCAAAAGAGATTGCCTTACATTCCTTGGATGTGGTTCATGCCATCAGGGTGTACCTGACGGCGACTGAAACAATTCTTAAATCTGATTCCTTATTTGTACTTACGGATGGATCCCGTAGGGGGAAGGCTGCATCTGCTGCAACTATTTCCAGGTGAATCAGGCAGACGGTGGTGCAGGCCTATTCCATTAAGGGTCAAGTCCCTCCTTTCTCTGTCAAGGTGCATTGTACAAGGGCGCTAAGTGCCTCCTGGGGTTTCTTCATCGGGCATCGGTGGTCCAGGTGTGCAAGGTGGCCACCTGGTCGTCTGTGCATACGTTTACAAGGTGGACCTCCTGGCATCTGCGGATGTTGCTTTCGGCCGCAAAATTTAGCAGGTCGCTGTTGTAGAGGCTGCGGCCTCTTGAGGGTGTGTTTTTTTTTTTTTTTCCGGGTGGTAAACCCCAGTTGTTCCTGGTTGGGCTCCCTATATCCTGGTTGGCTATTTTTTTTTTCTGTTAGGCGTTTTTTTGTTAACAGTTTGCTGTGTGCCCACCCCTCATGATGACACTGCTTTGGGACATCCCAACGGTCAATGAAGATATGAAGCTGTGTCAGGAAACCAGACCACACGAAGATGCAAGTAAAATAAAGCGATTTATTATTGTAACAATAAAAATCCCACAGCAAGAGAGAGGAGCAAAATGAAGAACAGATGGGGTCAAGTTTGGAAGCGGGTAGTCATCCAAGCCGAGATAGAGTGCAGAAGCGAGTAGTCTGCCGAAGCTGGGTCGTCAACCGATGCAAGGTCATCTGATGCGGGGTCGTCTGCCGATGCGGAATCCAGAGCCAGGAAGGTCGACAGCCAAGTCATGCACGGAGAAACCACAGAGACCAGAGGACTGCTAACAATGATGCACCCTGGAGCACAAACGCAAGGGCAAGGTCTGAAAGCCATCAGGGGAGATATATAGTCAGGTGTGCAACATCATCACTGAGCGACGCCCAGGCAGCAGACAAGTGATGATGCAAACAGAGTTTATAAGAGACAGCAGTCTGCACATGTCCAAGATGGCTGCCAACAGGAAGGCAAGGTAAAACCTTGGCAGTCCGTCAATGAACGAAAGAGAAAACTGGATTTTTATCTTACTGTAAAATCCTTTTCTCTGATGTTCATTGACGGAAACAGCATCCACCCTTCTGTAGAGTTGGGTTATGTATTGTTCTGACACTGCTTGTTACAAAACTGACGTCCTAGAGCAGGAAGTGGGAGTATACCACCTGGGACTGCCCATGGGCGTGGTCAAAGTCTTAACTTTTGTTAACCCTTTTCCACCTAGTGTCCTACTTCTAGGAAGAGCAGTGTAACCCAACGGTCAATGAAGATATGAAGCTGTGTCCATCAATGAACATCAGAGAAAAGGATTTTACAGTAAGACAAAAATCCATTTTTTTTTTATTGGTCTTATGTAATACAGATACTCCTCACTTAACGACCAGGTTCCGTTCAAGTGACCAGATTGGTAAAAAGAAATTGTTCGTTAAACGAGGAGTCACAAGTAATCAATATTTTAAGCATTCTTAACTACTGTACTGTACTGTATTCTGGGAAAAAAAGGTCTGAACACAAAACTCCAACTCAATAAAGTTGTTTTATTTGCATAAGTACAAAACAAAAATATAAACAATAAAAATCCTGTACATTACTGTATTGTACAGGATATAATGATGTACAGTGTCCAAAAATGTAAACGTATACTGTACAGTAGACATTTAGAGTAACATTTTAGTCATCAAATCCTTCAAAGGGTAAGGCTCGGTTTCCACTAGTGCGACTTGCGGTGCGACTTGACACATGTCAAGTCGCACAGCAAGTCAAAGCCCATTGTTTTCAATGGGGTACGTTTCCACTGCCGCGGCTTCAGTTGCCGCGACCTCAAAAGTAAATCGTGTACTACTTTTGAGCGCGACTTCCCTCTATATATGAGGGACAAGTCTAACTGAAGCCGCGGTTTACTTTTGCTACGAAGTCGTGCTAGAAGTAGCACGACTTCGTAGCCGCACTAGTGGAAACCTAGCCTAATAGTGCTTCAGGGTCATCAGTGTCATCATTGAAATTACCAGCAGGGTCGACAGTGTCATCATTGGAGTTACCAGCAGGGTCATCTTTGTCATCATTGGAGTTACCAGCAGGGTCATCAGTGACATCATTGGAGTTACCAGCAGGGTCATCAGTGTCATCATTGAAATTACCAGCAGGGTCATCAGTGACATCATTGGAGTTACCAGCAGGGTCATCAGTGTCATCATTGGAGTTACCAGCAGGGTCATCAGTGTCATCATTGGAGTTACCAGCAGGGTCATCAGTGTCATCATTGAAATTACCAGCAGGGTCATCAGTGTCATCATTGGAGTCACCAGCAGGGTCATCAGTGTCATCATTGGAGTTACTAGCAGGGTCATCAGTGTCATCATTGGAGTTACTAGCAGGGTTATGAGTGTCATCATTGAAATTACCAGCAGGGTCATAAGTGTCATCATTGGAGTTACCAGCAGGGTCATCAGTGTCATCATTGGAGTTACCAGCAGGGTCATCAGTGTCATCATTTGAGTTACCAGCAGGGACATCAGTGTCATCATTGGAGTTACCATCAGGGTCATCAGTGTCATCATTTGAGTTACCAGCAGGGTCATCAGTGTCATCATTTGAGTTACCAGCAGGGACATCAGTGTCATCATTGGAGTTACCATCAGGGTCATCAGTGTCATCATTTGAGTTACCAGCAGGGTCATCAGTGTCATTATTAAAATTACCAGCAGGGTTATGAGTGTCATTATTGGAGTTACCAGCAGGGTCATCAGTGACATCGTTTGAGTTACCAGCAGGGCTATCAGGAGTGGTAGATAAGGGAGAAGATGACAAGGAAATGATAGAACTGGTAGGGGTAGCTTGCAAGAAGAATTCTGTTCAGGTGCTTTGCTTTGTCATTTTCTTTTTTTCGTCATAAATTTCAGGATAACATCACATAAGCTCCTTCATCTGCCGTTCCACTTTAGAGAACCTTTCAACATTTGGGTCCATCTCTTCTAACTGTAATAAAGCTGCATTTACTTTTGAGAACACGCCAGCTAACCCCCTGACTGTGAACTTCTTTTGTACTTCTTCCATTGTTTCCTCCTTTTCTTTTTCTTGTTAGCATGTTAGAAGGTTTGAACACTTTTTTCATTTATAACTTCAACATCTGTTTCATCAAACCCTTCACTATTGTTTACAAAACGCTTTAAGCAGTTTTTCCATATACCCTGCATACACTTTTCTGTTACTTTCTCCCAAGCTGATGCAATGTTTTTTATGCAGTGTAAAATGTTGTTAGCTTTCCAAAAATCACGAAGGGTAACTTCATCATTTTCAGTTTCTGCTACAGCTTTGGAAAAGGTGGTGTGCAAATAGTTGGCCTTAAATGTTGCTATTGCACCCTGATCCATGGGTTGTAGGATAGCAGTTGTGTTTTTAGGCAGATACACTACCTTTACATCTGGATGTAGGTCATCAAGATGCTGGGGGTGGCCTGGGCCATTATCAAGCAGGAGGATCATTTTAAAGGGAACACCTTTTTGCACATAATAATGCTTGACAGAAGGTATGAAATAATTGATGAACCAGTCATCAAATAAAGCCTGTATCATCCATACTTTATTTGCACGATAATAAACAGGCAGTGTGTGCTTACTAACCTGCTTCAACGCACGTGGGTTCTGTGAACGATAAATGAGGAGAGGCTTTAACTTGAACCCAGCAACATTTCCTCCCAACAACAACGTGACCCTGTCTTTAAAAGCCTTAAAACCGGGCATTGTTTTATCTTCTTTGTGTATGTAGGACCTTTCTGGCATTTTTTTCCAGAAAAGTCCAGTTTCATCCACGTTAAATATCTGCTCGGGACAGTAGCCACCTGATTCGATGATTTTATCAAATTCAACCACAAATATTTCAGCTGCTTCCACATCTGCACTTGCAGCCTCACCTCTGATACTCCGATTGTGGAGGTTGAATCTTCCACGAAACCTTTGAAACCATTCATGACTTGCTGTAAATGTTTCAGTCGATTCTTCTCCTTTGTGCACTTTCAAACTGTCAAAAATACTGAGTGCTTTGGTTTGAATCAATAAAAGACTCATTGGCATTCTTTTTTTCTTTTTGGTTATCAATCCATACCACCAGCAATTTCTCCATTTCATGAATGAGGCCTTTCCGCTGCCGAGTTATTATGGCTTGATATCCTGTCAATGCTTTTACTGCCTCTTTCACTCTATCCTTATCCTATAGAATTGTTGAAATGGTAGAATGTGCAAGTTCCAATTCACTTGCTATTTCTTTAACTTTCTTTCCAGCCTCATAGTCCTTAATGATCTTCATGTTCATACCAAGATGAATAGATTTTCTTTTTTTCAGAGCACTTTCTGCAGGTGCACACACACTTTTTCTCTTTTCTGGCATGGTGTGGGCAATACCTTTACAGTACAAGCACACATTACATTACTGTATATACTGTAAAGCCATAACAGTACAAAGAACGCTGGAAGTGGTATTGAGGAGAACCGAGTACAGTACAGTACATACCTGTAAAATAGCAGGCCGGGAGTGAGAACTAGGCTGATGCAGTGATGACATGACGTCCTGCGCGGGTCAGGAGAGGCGGTCGTAAGTCCGAACGATCGTAAAACAGGTAAGTCGTTCAACGAGGTGTATCTATATTCTAATTTTCTGAGATACTGAATCTTTGGATGTCACTAGCTGTAAGCCATAATCATCAAAATAAAAGAAAGAAATGCTTGAAATATATCACTCTGTGTAACGCATCTATAGAAAAAATATGTTTCACTTTTTGGATTTAATTACTGAAATAAATAAACTTTTTGATGATATTCTAATTTTATGAGATGCACCTGTTTGTATGTGACCTGTTCCATCAGTCCCATCCATGTAGGGACACCATCAGCCACCTTTTGACCTCATCATGACATTTATATAGAGACAAGGCACTTCTAGTAATACCCCCACCCCCCCAATTGTCACACTGTTCCCTCACACCTCTTTCCTCATTCTTTCCCTTTTTGTATTTCTTATTCTAGGATGGGGACATTATGTATTATTGTAATACCTGCAACCAGCCTCTGTGTGTTAAATGCCGAGAGGAGACACATAAAGCCAAAATGTTCTCCCGCCATGAGATCGTGACTCTGGCTAAACGTGCCAAGGACATCCATAAGAAGTGCCGTAAGTTTCATCTCATCACAGAAGATCTAAATCGTTTTTTCGTTGTATAGAAGGTTTGCTTCTTATGGGATGGTGAGGTAAGGTGGCCACTGGATTTCAATTAGACCTGTTCAGCCGAATATCGATCCATGTGAATGACCAGTGCAAATAAACAGAAGTCAATCTACTAATCCACTTCTGTTCAATTAACCTGTTGGATAAAATCCACTAGATACAGGAGATGGTCAGAGACTGCAGATATGTTACAAGAGATGATCAGAGACATAATACAGGAGGTTGTCAGAGACTGTAGACATGATACAAGAGATGGTCAGAGACTGCAGACATGATACAAGAGATGGTCAGAGACTGCAGACATAATACAAGATTGGGTCATAGACTGCAGACATGATACAAGAGACGGGCAGAGACTGCAGACATGGTATGGGAGATAGTCAGAGACCGCAGCTTGATTTAAGAGATACTCAGAGACTGCAAGATGGTCAGACTGCAGAAATACTACAGGAAACTGCCAGAGACTGTGAACATGCTGTGAGAGTTGTTGGAGACTGGAGATAAATTACATGACACTGCTAAAAATCACTGCTATAACAGGGCAATAAGGAAACACAGATTAGTGTCTGCAGGGCCCGGGGGAGTTAACATTGTTCCCCACTTTCTCTGTATGCTACAGAACACCTCCCTCCTGGGTTATAGAGGGGAGGAGGAGGAGGTAAAATCACTTCTCCTTACTTCTCCTTCATACAATATGATGAGTGATTGTTGTCACCCAGGTACATATAGGAAGTGTGTTAGTGGCAGGATCACCAGGTGAAAATAGGGGTATAAGCCTGAAAATAAAGGAAACTAATGCAGCATGTAAGGACTGGTAATCTGCGATGAACATTTTGGTTGGAGTTGATCTATTGGTGTGCTCTGCACTGATTTACCAATAAATGGATATAGATATATTATTTTACATTGCTGTCTTATATATTTTCAGCTTTACATGAGGAACCCTATATCATGTTTTCTACAGAGAAGAAGTCAATGTTGTGCATCAACTGTTTCCGTGACATGCAAGTGTGAGTGATGGCTTCCATGTTATTCCTCCAGTTCTTAACCACTTGCTTACCGGGCACTTTCACCCCCTTCCTGCCCAGGCCAATTTTCAGCTTTCAGCGCTGTCACACTTTGAATGACAATTGCGCGGTCATGCTACCCTGTACCCATATGAAATGTTTTATCATTTCTTTCACACAAATAGAGATTTCTTTTGGTGGTATTTAATCACTGCTGAGTTTTATATTTTTTGCTAAACAAACAAAAATACCAATAATATTCATAGTTTGTTATAAAAAAAATTTGCAAACAGATAATAGGCTGCACTAATAGGTGGCATTGATGGGCACTGATCAGAAGGCACTGATGGGCACTGAAAGGCTGCACTGATGGCCACTGATAGGCGGCACTGGTTGGCACTGAGGAGGCTGCACAAGTTGGCACTGATAAGGAGGCACTGATAGGTAGCACTGATGGGCACTGATAGGTGGCACTGAGGGGGACTAATAGGTCGCACTGACGGGCACTGATAGGCAATTGTAAGTGACACTGATAGGTAGCACTGATGATGAAGCACTGATGGCCACTGATTGGCAGCACTGATAATTGGCACTGGTAGGCATTGATAGGTGGTACGGGTGGACACTGCTTGGCAGTACTGATAGGCACTGGTGGGCACTGCTTAGCAGCAATGGATGTCCGTGTGCGGAACCGATGTCCCACTTACACAAGCTGGTAATCTGCTTTTGTTTCTCCTCTCTGTCAGCATGAAGGGAAAAAAAAAATCCCATTGCCAGCTTCTGTTTACATCACGTGATCAGCTGTCATTGGCTGACAGCTGATCACATGATAAAGGGCCGGGATCGGCCCCTTACTCCAATCTGTGATTAGCCGAGTCTCATGGACTCGCTGATCACAGAGCGCTCCGCCCATGCCCAGCAGGGAGCAGGCAGGCAGGACATGCACAGGAGTACGTGTATATGGATGCCCTCTCGGCAATTTAGGCCCAGCTATAGCACGGGTGGGAAAAGGTTAAAGTCGTAGTAAACTGCTGGGTGTTTTTAAAAAAAAAAAAAACCTGAAATGCAATGTCATACTGTGCTAGTGTGCAGTGCATACTAGCACATTATCTGAAACTTAGCTGAAAACGAAGCCTTCCAGGGGCATGCTGTCACTGCTGAAGGCACTTCCATCTTCACCCATCTTCCTCCTGACTTTGCAGACTCCGGCTGTGTGAGTGGCCTAAGCCACGATGACGTTACTGCCGCACACGCGTGGGAGCCACCATTTACGGCACAGAACTCACAGGACTCTGAAGGAACGGCACGGGTATTCCGTTCTTTCAGAGCGCATGTGCCGATGATGTCACCGGCTGCACGTACAGTAAATATCTCCTAAACAGTGCACATTTAGGAGATATTTACTATACCTATAGGTAAAATTCATGCATGGGAGTTTACTCCCACTTTAAAGGACAACTTCACTTTCACAAAGAAAATTACATGAAATATCTCACTGTTATGCAACCAGTTTTGTAATACAATGTAATTTAAAATGATCCACTGCTATTAGTAGGAAAGCAGGAAGTCATACACCGATAACATCAGATCCCATCTAACTTTATTAAACCCAGACACGGTGCAGCCCCACCTAGGCCCCCCCCTTCTGCATTTACTATGGCTCAGTTATGAATGAACAGAGTCAGTGATCGGTAAAGATCACTGACTCTATTAGGTGAAGGAAGGGGCCAGTAACTGACCCATTTTCCGCCCCCTTTCCTGCTTTTCATCCCCCACATCCCCCTCAGCAACCGGCTGGGCGGGAGAGGATAGGAATCCGGCAGCACTGCAGGGAATGAGGGGGACCCGGGGGAGTACACAGGAGCCCGATCACAGCAGGAAGTGGATGGGAGGAGCAGCATGTAGAGGAACAGCTGCAGGAGGAAAATGGAGGAGATCGGTTCCTCTATATGCTGCCCCTCCTATCCAAGTGTACAGGGCCGGGTCGTAATTGCAACCCCTACGACCCCTGTACATACGCCCCTGTTTACAAATATTTGTAAAAACGTTCAGACATCTAGTTTATGGCCTACTCAAGACTTTTATACTTTTTGTTTGCTGCACCAGGAATGTATTCAGCTGATTTAAACATTTATTTGGGCTTTAAAAATCAAATTTTTCATATCTGTCATATTATAACTCTTGATCTGAAGGTCTTTTTAAATATTATTGCTACATTTAAAAAATGGTGCGCTTTTTTTTGGCAGGGAGAGCCGCGCTCATTGCATCGATATTGAAACGGCTTATGCCCTGGGATGTGAAAAGCTGGATCAAGCTGTCCTGGTGAGTCAGAAAGTTTAGTAAATATAAACTCCACACCACTGCCCGATCATGTCACCAGTGCCAAGGCAATGGCGATGGTCACATGGCCTGAAAATGGGGGACTTCCAGAGCAATCATTTGCTAAATGTAGGGTCTGTTCTCCCTCCATCCAGCAGGTGGGAATTACATTTTCTAGAGATGGTGCCCTCTTGTGGGTGAAGGGGATTCAGGGACTTACCTGGAAGAAGGTGGAGCTTTATTCATCTACATACATATACTGTACACTACTATGCAAACGTTTTAGGCAGGTGTGATGCTAATGATGTACATGAAGAATTCTTTCAGAAATAGAAATGTTAATCGTTTATGTTTTATCAATTAAGAAAATGGAAAGTAAATGCAGAGAAATCCAATCAATATTTGGGGTGACCCCCCTTTGCCTACTTCTAGGTAGACTTGCACACAGTTGGTAAAGGAACTTGGCAAGTAGGTTGTTCTATATACATCTTGGGGAAATAAGCACAGATCTTCTGTATATGTTGGCTGCCTCCAATTCTTCTGTCTATTTATGTCATCCCAGACAGAATCCATGATGATCAGATCAGGGCTCTGTGGGAGCCAAACCGTCACTTCTAGTTCTTAATGACATTGGCTGTATGTTTGGAGTGGTTTTGCCTGCCTCAGAATAAATTTGGGGCCAATCACAAGCATCCCTTCTTCCTCAGCATTGAGGACACCATTGATCCTGACCAAATCTCCAACTTCATTTGCAGAAATGCAGCCCCAAACTTGCAAGGAACCTCCACCATGCTTCACAGTTGGCCGCATACATTACTTATTATACCGCTCTGCCACCCTTCCCTCAACAAACTGCCTCCTGCTACAACCTAATATTTACATTTTGACTCCTCGGCCCAGAGCACCTGCTGCCAATTTCCTGCACCCAGTTCCCATGTTTTCCTGCATAATTAAGTGGCTTAGCCTTGTTTCCCCGTCTGAGGTTTTGCTTTTTTTGGCTGCAATTCTTCCATGAAGACCACTTCTGGCCAGACATCTCTGGACAGTAGATGAGGGTACCTGGGTCCCACTGGTTTCCACCAGACTTCTCTGGACACTAGATGGGTGTACCTGACTCCCGCTGGTTTCCAACAGACTTCCCTGGACACTAGATGGGTGTACCTGGGTGCCACTGGTGTCCACCAGACTTCTCAGGACACTAGATGGGTGTACCTGGGTCTCCTTGGTTTCCACCAGACTTCTCCGGACACTAGATGGGTGTTCTTGGGTCCCATAAGTTTCAACCAAAATTCTCTGGACACTAGATGGGTGTACCTGGATCCAACTGGTTTGCACCAGAGTGCTCTGGACACTAAGTAAGTGTACCTGGGTCCCACTGGTTTCCAACAGACTTCCCTGGACAGTAGATGGGTGTACCTGGGTGCCACTGGTGTCCACCAGACTTCTCTGGACACTAGATGGGTGTACCTGGGTCTCATTGGTTTCCACCAGACTTCTCCGGGCACTAGATGGGTGTACCTGGGTCTCATTGGTTTCCACCAGACTTCTCCGGGCACTAGATGGGTGTACCTGGGTCTCATTGGTTTCCACCAGACTTCTCCGGGCACTAGATGGGTGTACCTGGGTTCCATTGCTTTCCACCAGACTTCTGTGGACACTAGATGGGTGTACCTGGCTCCCTCTGGTTTCCAACAGACTTCCCTGGACAGTAGATGGGTGTACCTGGGTCCCACTGGTGTCCACCAGACTTCTCTGGACAGTAGATGGGTGTACCTGGGTCCCACTGGTTTGCACCAGAGTACTCCGGACACTAAGTAAGTGTACCTGGGTCCCATTAGTTTCCACCAGACTTCTCCGGACACTAGATGGGATTACCTGGGTTCCGTTGCTTTCCACCAGACTTCTCTGGACACTAGATGGGTGTACCTGGCTCCCACTGTTTTCCAACAGACTTCTCCAGACAGTAGATGGGTGTACCTGGGTCCCACTGGTTTCCACCAGACTTCTCTGGACAGTAGATGGGGGTAGCTTGGTCCCACTGGGTTCCGCGAGCTCTGTGCTGATAGCACTGCTGGTAATCTTCCAATGTGGAAGAGAAGGAAGCATGATGTGTCTTTCATCTGCAGCATTAAGTTTCCTTGGCCAACCGCTGTGTCTACGCTCCTTAACCTTACCCAATTCTTTGTGCTTCTTCCATAGAGGTTGAACAGCACATCTTAACCCCAGTCTGCTTTTAAATCTTTGCCTAGGAGAGACAGATGCAGTATAACTCATTTGTGTCTTGTTGCTGTGCTCAGTCTTGTCATGGTGTATGACCTGTGACATGAAACTGTCTACCACATCTTCACATTAGTAGCAGAGTTTGGCTGTAACTCACCCAGGCTTTCTACACAGCCGTTTCTGTTTTAGATAATGGCTATGTTTCAAACTAATATGACCATATGAAATAATTCATCATGCGCACCTGCTTTGTATAATTGGTTAATCATACACCTGACTCTAATCCTACAAAATCCCTGACTTTGTGTGAGTGCCTAAAATGTGCAAGTGATTTGTGGCTGGTTTGAAGCCAAAGGGTAGTCACACCAAATAATGATTTATTTTTGATTTTTCTCCTGTTTGCTCACTTTGCATTTTATAAATTGATAAAAATAAATAATTAAATTATATTTTTTAATATAACAACAAATAAAATATATATTTTAAAGCATTCTTACTTTACAACATTTCTTCACACCTGCCTAAAACTTTTGCATAGCACTGATGGTCAGTGAGAAGAAAGATCCCCTTAAGCTGGATACACACTATACAACTTTTGTGGTTAGATTTCCTTTAGATTTACCTTTTCTATGTAGTGCAAGGGCCGGCCTGATTGCATACAAATTGAAAGAGTTTAGGTCTGACCTCATATTATATGGTTTTGGTAAATCTAAAGGAAAAAGTCTTCAGAAAATCTTATAGTGTGTATGGCCCTTAAGGCCAGTTCCACATGGGCAGGCTCTTCTGCTCCACTGATGCAGAATGGACACAGACATGGCCTGCTCTCCTCTATGGGCAGTCAGATGTACACAGACTGCCTGTCCGTTTACATCTGACTGTCATCCATGCCAATCTTCCAGATGGGTGGGGAACAGATCCCCATCCGTCAGTTTCTAGTGGATAGTATCGGGTCAGATGTTGGCGGTTGTCAACGAACACGTCTGTTGACACCCGCCACTCCATAGAGGAGTCTGAAGGGTTTGATCGGGTCCGCCTGAAAAACAGGTGGACCTGATAGGTCCCACCTTGCGAAAGGGCCCTTAGGTGTGTATATATACAGGTGCATCTCATTTAGTTGGAATATCATCAAAAAGTTTATTTATTTCGATAATTAAATTCAAAAAGTGAAACTCCTATATTTTATATACATGTGTTACACACAGAGTGATACATTTCAAGCATTTCTTTATTTTAATTTTGATGATTATGGATTACAGCTAGTGACACCCCAAAATTTCAGTATCTCAGAAAATTAGAATATTACATCATTTTCACTAGCTGTAAGCCATAATCATCAAAATTAAAAGAAAGAAATGCTTAAAATATATCACTCTGTGTGTAACACATCTATATAAAATATGAGTTTCACTTTTTGAATTGAGGTACTGAAATAAAATTACTTTTTTGATGAATATTCTAATTTTTTTGAGATTTTTTAGATGAACCTGTAAGTAAATATACAGTGCTCAAATAAATGAAAGGAACACTTTGAAAACACATCAGATCTCAATGGGGAAAAATATCATGCTGGATATCTATACTGGTATGGACTGGGTAATGTGTTAGGGCCTATACTGGTATGGATGGCAGTGGTAGACCTGCCAATTCTGGTGTTCAATGGCAAATGCCAGTCGAGCTCCATGGTGCCGGGCAGTGAGCACAGGGCCCGGCCCATTAGCGGACTTTTGGCCCTCAGGCCCCCCTCCTGAAGTCTGTTTCTGATTGTTTGGTCAGAGACATTCACACCAGTGGCCTGCTGGGGGTTATTTTGTATTACTCTGGCAGTGCTTATCCTGTTCCTCCTTGCACAAAGGAGCAGATACCAGTCCTGCTGATGGGTTAAGGACCTTCTATGGCCCTGTCCAGCTCTTCTAGAGTAATTGCCTGTCTCCTGGAATCTCCTCCATGCTCTTAAGACTGTGCTGGGCAAACCACAAACCTTCTTGCCATGGCACGTGTTGATGTGACATCCTGGAGGAACTGGAGTGGCTGTGCAACCTCTATAGGATCCAGGTATGGCCTCATGCTATCAGTAGTGACACTGACCCTAGCCAAATGCAAAACTAGTGAAAAACAGTCAGAAAAGATGGGTATGATGCCCATCTAGGGCACCTGTTTTTAATTGCATTAACACCAAAGCAGCTGAAACTGATTACAATCCCCTCTGCTACTTAACTGACCAGATCAATATCCCAGGAGTTTAACCACTTAAGCCCCGGAAGATTTTACCCCCTTCCTGACCAGGGTTTTTTTTTGCGATTTTTTTTTTTTTTTACTGCGTGAATTTAACGGACAATTGCGCGGTTGTGCGACGCTGTACCTAAACGAATTTCACATCCTTTTTTTCTCACAAACAGAGCTTTCTTTTGGTGGTATTTGATCACCTGTGCGATTTTTTGATCATGCGCTATAAACAAAAAAAAGAGCATAAATTTTGCAAAAATAACAATATTTTTCCCTTTTTTTTTTATATGAAATTCCCCCCAAAAAATGTAAAAATCAAAATTTTTTAACATTTTCGGCCAATTTGTTTTATGCTAGATATGTTTGGTAAAAAAAAATCGCAAAAAGCGTATTTTGATTGGTTTGCGCAAAAGTTATCGCGTTTACTAACAAAGGGAAAGATTTTTGTCATTTTTGGTGTTTTTTTTTTAACGAGTAATGGCGGCGATCTGCGATTTTTTTTTGCGGGACTGCGACATTGCGGCGGACAGATCGGACCCTTGACTGACATTTTTGACACTTTTGGGGGTACCAGTGACATTACTGCAGTAATCAGTGCTATACATATGCACTGTTACTGTAAAAATGACACTGGCAGGGAAGGGGTTAACTGTATTGGAGAGGGAGGGGTTAAGTGTGTCCTAGGGGCGTGCTTCTAACTGTGATTGGACATGTCTCCTATTGTAAAAACAGAGATCAACGGTTCTACATAGTAGAACCGTCTGATCTCCATTTTTACACAGGGGAGAATGACAGGCAGCTTTGTTTACATAAGCCGCCCGCCTTTCTCCCGCTCTACCGACGATCGTAATGTGACCGGCGGACATCAGGTCCGCCGGTCACACGCCCGGACTCCTCTGTGAACGAGCCGAGGCGGGCGCACGCCCGCTATTGGCTCAAAACCCGGTGACAGGCTAGCGACGTAGATCTACGTCACTCTGCCTGGCCGGGGCTGACTGCTGCAGTAAATATACTGTGCACAGTCGGCAAGCGGTTAATTAACTTGATGCTATACTCTGATTATAAAGTGCTCCTTTCATTTTTTAGAGCAGTGTATGTAGCACCCTCTAGTGTGTGCTAGAAGTGAAACTAGGAAAATTTCATTTAGCTCAGGGCTAAGCCTGAGCTATGGAATCTGGGTCAGGGTTTACTAAGGTTCAGGATTGGGTGACTCTTCCTGGCAGCATTCTGGTGCCTCCCCTGGTCTAGAAGGTTGGAGAATCTAGAATTAGTGGATGGAGGTTAGGAGAAGGGGGCAGTGGGCCGCATTGCCTGCGGTACTGGGCCACAGGTTGGACATGCCTGCTCTAATAAATAACAAAAACAAAGTCATGGACTGTTCTCTGACTCTAGGTGCTTATGAAAATTCTGTGTGCCTGGCTGTGAAGGATTGGAGAATCCAAGTTCATCACTAGTTCCTATGGGGATGTGCTACATACAATGGGAATAAAAAGTCTACATACCCCTGTTAAACTGTCAGATTTCTATGATGTAAAAAAAAGAGAGAAAGGTAAATCATTTCAGAACTTTTTCCACCTTTAATGTGACCTATAAACTCTACAACTCAGTTGAAAAACAAACTGAAATCTTTAAGGGGAGGTAAAAATAAAAAACTGAAACAATGTGGTTGCATAAATATGCAAGACAGAAGCCTTTTCTTCCAAAGAAAAAGATCCAAGCCGGGTACATTTTGCAAGAACACATCTGAAGTCTCCCAAAAGCATGTGGGAAAATGTGTTCTGGTCTGATGAAACCAAGGTTGAACTTTTTGGCCATAATTCCAAAGGTAATGTTTGGCGCAAAAACAACACTGCACATCACCAAAAGAACACCATACCCACCGTGAAGCATGGTGGTGGCAGCATCATGCTTTGGGGCTGTTTTTCTTCAGCTGGAACAGGGGCCTTAGTCAAGGTAGAGGGAATTATGAACAGTTCCAAATGCCTGTCAATATTGGCACAAAACCTTCAGGCTTTTGCTAGAAAGCTGAACATGAAGAGGAACTTCATCTTTCAGCATGACAACCACCCAAGCATTCATCCAATTGCGCGGTCGTGCGACGCTGTACCTAAACGAAATTGATGTCCTTTTTTTCCCACAAACAGAGCTTTCTTTTGGTGGTATTTGATCACCTATGTGATTTTTATTTTTTGCGCTATAAACAAAAAAAGAGCGACAATTTTTTGAAAAAAAAAAAAAAAACAATATTTTTCACATTCTGCTATATAACATTCCCCAAAAAATTAAAAATCAATTTTTTTTTTAACATTTTAGGCCAATTTGTTTTCTGCTACATATTTTTGGTAAAAAAAAATTGCAATAAGCGTATTTTGATTGGTTTGCACAAAAGTTATCGCGTTTACTAACTACGGCAAAGATTTATGTCATTTTTTTTTTTTTTACTAGTAATGGTGGCGATCTGTGACTTTTTGCAGTGACTTTGACATTGCGGCGGACAGATCGGACCCCTAACTGATATGTTTGACACTTTTGGGGGGACCAGTGACATTACTACAGTAATCAGTGCTAAAAATATGCTGTTAACTGTAATAATGACACTGGCAGGGAAGGGATTAACACTATGGGTGATCAAGGGGTTAAATGTGAGCCTAGGGGAGTAATTCTAACTGTGGGGGGGGGGGGGGCGTGTATTCTGAAATGATCATAGACATGTGCTCCTATATAGAAGGATTACATGGGCTCTATGACCATTCCAGGGAGAAGAACAATCGGCTGTGTTTACAACATCCGACCGTCCTTCTCTCTCAGCGGGGAGCGATCGCCGGTGTCGGGCAGCAATCGGAGCCACCTGACACACGCATCAGCTTCCCTGCTGAGAGAGAAGGACGATCGGCTGTTGTAAACACAGCCGACTGTTCTTCTCCCTGGAATGGTCGCCCCCTAGCTGCCACCAAGCAAACAACATATCCATACATTGTTTTGCCTTTACGAGCCACCCTGCCGCCGATATATATATATATAGTAAGCGGTCAGCAAGTGGTTAAGGGCGTGCACGCTTATGCAACCATATTTTTTTATTTTTACTTCCCTCCATCTAAAAGATTTCAGCTTGTTGTTCATCTGAGTTGTACGGTTTATAGATCAGATTAAAGGAGGAAAAAGTTCTGAAATGATTTATCTTTGTCTCATTTTCTACATCACAGAAACCAGACATTTTAACGGGTGTGTAGACTTTTTATATCCACGGTATAAATGTAGCATTTGCATAGCCCTTCAGCCAGCGAATTAGCATATACATTTGTTCTGTGTGAACTGGGCAAAAACCAATGTTCTGTCGGCAATTTTCTCTACAGAACGAATGTTTTTGTTAAATTTGGGCAGTAATAAAATTCTGCATTGTGACCACTGGATGGAACATAGGAAATACATGTTTGTAACAAATGATACGTTGTAACCGTTTTATAGAATGCTGGAAGGAATTAGAAAATATGATTGTACGTTTATTTGTGTGTGCTGAATATAGACGGTGAAGGAGTTGCAGACTTCAACCCGAGAGGCGATTGTTCTTCTGAAGGCCATGATCGAAGAAGTCCACAACAGCGCTGAGGAAGAGGAGACGTCAATCAACACTCTCTTCAGCAGCATGCAGGTATCCTGGAGCTCCTCGATGGCTCACTTTGTTTTGGGATTCACCCAGAATAAGAGTCACAAACTCGAAATCCCTGACACTTCCTCCCATTTCTCAGCCAATCCGAAACCCACAAGACCTAAAACAGCTATTCTGTGGGATTGATCTACTAAACATGGAGAGAGCAAAATCTGGTGTAGCTGTGCAAAGAAACCAATCAGCTTCTAACTTCAGCTTGTTCAGTTAAGCTTTGACCAAAAAAAATGGAAGCTGATTGGTTTCTATGCAGAGCTGCACCGGATTCTGCACTCTCCAGTTTTAGTTTATCCACCGCAGTGTGTATTTCTATTCAGTTGTCACTAGGTGGCACTAAACAGCTAATATTAGTTATAAGGATGGGGATTTACTTTTAGGATAACGCTGACCGCACATCTGTTTATTACATTATGGGATCCACTTATAGGCTTATTTACAGAGAAATGCAAAGTTTATTCGGCTATAATTTTTTAAAATATATATATATAACCAAAAGTATTGGGACGCCTGCCTTTACACACACATAAACTTTAATGGCATCCCAGTCTTATGCTGGGCATACACTAGCCGAAAAATTGTTGGAAAATCTGTCATTTGGTCCGTCCATTCGTTTTTCCTCCAGTTAATGGGCACAAATAGAAAATCGGTTTTAACTTTTCAGAGATGAAAAATCAAAGGAACAGTTTGGAAAATTCTGCCAAACAAACGATAAATTGAAAGGTTAATGTGTTTCTCGCCCGAACTGTTTGCACTACACATATGTGACAAAATGCGAAAGATGGATTTATGTCCAATGAATGATTTATCTTTCAAAATTTGGTCATTACGTGACGGCACGATCGTCTGCTCGTCTTTCGAAAATGAGTTTGAACAATTTTTCGTACAGTGTATGGCCAGTCTTAAGCTGGATACACACTATACAATTTTCTTTAGATTTTTTCCTTCAGACTTACCAAAACCATATAATATGAGGTCAGACCTAAACACTTTCAATTTGTATGCAGTCAGGCCGGCCCTTGTACAACATAGTTGAAGGTAAATCTAATGGAAATCTACCAACAAAAGTTGTATAGTGTGTATCCAGCTTTAGTCCGTAGGGTTCAATATTGAGTTGTCCCACCCTTTGCAGCTATAACAGCTTCAACTCTTCTGGGAAGGCTGTCCACAAGGTTTAGGAGTGTGTCTATGGGAATGTTTCACCATTCTTCCAGAAGCACATTTGTGAGGTCCCAGGCACTGATGTTGGATGAGAAGGCCTGGCTCGCTGTCTCCACTCAAATTCATCCCTAAGGTGTTCTGTTGTGTTGAGGTCAGGACTCTGTGTAGGCCACTTTTGCATTTCATTTGGAAATCAAGGTCCCAGAGTTTGGAGGAAGAGTGGAAATTCCAGGCACAGATTCCAATTTGCATGAGGTTCAGTGTGAAGTTTCCACAGTCAGTGATGATTTGGGGAGCCGTGTCATCTGCTGTTGTTGGCCCACTGTGTTTTATCAAATCCAAAGTCAGCCCAGCCCTCTAGCAGGAAATTCTAGAGCCCTTCATGCTTCCCTCTGCTGACCAGCTTTATGGAGACGCTGATTTCATTTTCCAGCATGACCCCATAGAGAATCTGTGGGGTATTGTCAAGAGGAAGATGAGAGACACCAGACCCAACAATGCAGAGGAGCTGAAGGCCGCTATTAAAGCAACCTGGGCTTCCATAACACCTCAGCAGTGCCACAGGCTGATCGCCTCCATGCCACGCTGCATTGATGCAGTAATTCATGCAAAAGAATCCCCAACCTAGTACTGACTGCATACTATACTGTACATCAGGGGTGGGGAACCTATGTCCCGGGGCCGTATGCGGCCCTCGACGCCCTCAAAGTCATTTGGTCCGGCCCCCTGTGCAGCGGAGTCTGTGTCTCTCAGCTGATCTGTCAGAATGGAGCCAAGGCTCCATTGTGACAGTCTGAGTGAGTCACAGGCGGAGTGATATCAAATGCACTCTGCCTGTGACCAATACAGGAAGCATCCCCTCTTCCTCCAGCGCGGCACCGTTGCTAGCCAGCATTTCCCACCAGCAGCACACACAGCAGTACCAGCCAGAGCCAGCAGCACTCACAGCAGTATAAGCCAGAGCCAGCAGTACCAGCCAGAACCAGCAGTACCAGCCAGAGCCAGTAGTACTCACAGTAGTACCAGCCAGAGTCAGCAGTACCCACAACAGTACCAGCCAGCAGTACCTGCAGCACAGTACCAGCCAGCAGTACCCACAGCAATACCAGCCAGCAGTACCCACAGCAGTACCAGCCAGTAGTACCAGCCTGAGACAGCAGTACCCACAGCACAGTACCAGCCAGCAGTACCAGCCTGAGCCAGCAGTAGCTATAGCACAGTACCAGCCTGAATCAGCAATACCCACAGCAGTACCAGCCTGAGCCAGCAGTACCAGCCAGCAGTACCCACAGCACATTACAAGCCAGCAGTACCAGCCTGAGCCAGCAGTACCCAAGGCAGTACCAGCCAGCAGTAGCTATAGCACAGTACCAGCCTGAATCAGCAATACCCACAGCAGTACCAGCCTGAGCCAGCAGTACCCACAGCACATTACAAGCGTGCAGTACCAGCCTGAGCCAGCAGTACCCACAGCAGTACCAGCCAGCTGTACCCACCAGCAATACCAGCCAGCTATGCCCACCAGCATTACCTGCCATCAGTTATTTTCAAAACTTCCACCACAAAGTCGACTGCGCTCCAGACTGACCGACGCAAACCTGGAAAACCAGTTGCGAGTAGCAACATCATCAATACCAGCTAACATCACACACCTCACTAAAGAAGCAGTTGCAGCCATCACATTAGGGGTGAGTTAATGTGCCTGTTATATTTGGTCAAACATTTAATTAAGTTGATAATTTTGTACGGCCCCCGAATGATTTTATAAATACCCAAATCCCTTGGCAGAAAAAAGGTTCCCTGCCCCTGCTGTACATGGACAGACTTTTCACTAAGACAACATTTCTGTATTAAAATCCTTTTTTTATTGGTCTTATGTAATATTCTAATTTTCTCAGATACTAAATTTTGGGGTGTCACTCGCTGTAAGCCACAGTCATCAAAATTAAAAGAAAGAAATGCTTGAAATATATCACTCTGTGTGTAACACATCTGTATAAAATATATGAGTTTGATTTTTTAAATTTAATTACTGAAATAAATTACCTTTTTTGATGATATTCTAATTTTATGCGATGCACCTGTACAGCGCTTCCAGAAATTATTCACAGCGCTTCACTTTTTTTACATTTTATGTTACAGCCTTATTCAAAAATGGATTACATTTATTATTTTCCTCAAAATCCTACAAACATTCCCCCATATTGACAACGTGAAAGAAGTTTGTTTGAAAGGTATTTAAAATTAAAAATTAAAAAATCCCATGTACATAAGTATCACACCCTTTGCCATGACACTCAGAATTGAGCTTAGGTGCATCCTGTTTCCACTGATCATCCTTGAGATGTTTCTAGAACTTGATTGGAGTCCACCTGTTGTAAATTCAGTTGATTGGACATGGTTTGGAAAGGCACACACCTGTCTATATAAGGTCCCACAGTTAACAGTGCATGTCAGAGCACAAAACAAGCCATTAAGTCCAAGGAATTGTCTGTAGACCTCAGAGACAGGATTGTACGGAGGCACCGATCTGGGGAAGGCTACAGAAACATTTCTGCAGCATTGAAGGTCCCAATGAGCACAGTGGCCTCCGTCATCCATAAATGGAAGAAGTTTGGAACCACCAGGACTCTTCCTAGAGTGGGCCGCCCGGCCAAACTGAGCGATCGGGGAAGAAGGGCCTTAGGGAAGGAGGTGACCAAGAACCCGATGGTCACTCTGACAGAGCTCCAGTGTTTCTCTGTGGAGAGAAGAGAACCTTCCAGAAGAACAACCATCTCTGCAGCACTCCACCAATCAGACCTGAATGGTAGAGTGGCCAGACCAAAGGTACTCCTCCTGGAGTTTGCCAATAGGCACCTGAAGGACTCTCAGGCCATAAGAAACAAAATTCTCTGGTCTGATGAAGCAAAGATTGAACTCTTTGGCCTGAATAGCAAGTGTCATGTCTGGAGGAAACCAGGCACCGCTCATTACCTGGCCAATACCATCCCTACAGTGAAGCATGGTGGTGGCAGCATCATGCTGTGGGGGATGTTTTTTAGTGGCAGGAACGGGGAGACTAGTCAGGATCGAGGGAAAGATGAATGCAGCAATGTACAGAGACATCCTTGTTGAAAAACTGCTCCAGAGCGCTCTGGACCTCAGACTGGGGTGAAGGTTCATCTTCCAACAGGACAACGACCCTAAGGACACAGCCAAGATAACAAAGGAGTGGCTATGGGACAACTCTCTGAATGTCCTTGAGTGGCCCAGCCAGAGCCCAGACTTGAACCCGATTGAACATCTCTGGAGAGATGTGAAAATGGCTGTGCACCGACGCTCCCCATCCAACCTGATGGAGCTTGAGAGGTCCTGCAAAGAAGAATGGGAGAAACTGCCCAAAAATAGGAGTGCCAAGCTTGTAGCATCATACTCAGAAAGACTTGAGGCTGTAATTGGTGCCAAAGGAGCTTCACCAAAGTATTGAGCAAAGGGTGTGAATACTTATGTACATGGGATTTTTTTGTATTTTTATTTTTAATAAATTTGCAAAGATTTCAACCTCCTTTCACTTTGTCATTATGGGGTTATGGTGGTTAAACGGCGACACATACACCGGAATGTGCAGCTGTCATCCATCGGTGGTGAGATCAGGACTTGGTATTCCTACCACAATATGATGTATACTGCCTAAATACAGATTTTATTTGTGTTAAATGTGAGCAGCTCTTTTATAAGTATTTTTTAATAAAATGTTATTGATTGGGTACTATGCCATTGGAGGTTTCCCCTTTTTTGTCTTACATAATATTGGAGCAAAGGATTTGATCTATATCTTGGAATTGTTCAATCGATCAATAAGCAATTATGCCGACCATGCGAATGGAAGGCAACATTAGCTGGTGAGTTTGTTATCCATTGGGAGCGGGATCACTTGCACCTGATTTGGTGGTTTGAAACTGGCTCTTGGAATAAGGATAATACCGCTACATTTTAAAAGGGTCTTCACCAGTCTTTCTTATGAAGATTAACATTGGGTGTTTATGTGGTACCCCTAAGCCCCCCCTTTTCCATTTCCACTGAGGGGGCTATATTATGTGTTATTTGATTTATTCAATGTGATTTTATGCTTTGTATTGTTCTTACATTTCATGTTTAATATCTCCATTTATTGGAGGTTTTTTAACATTCATTTAATAAAATAATTACATTTTATATAGTTGGGATTTATTATTACCCGACGTGGGAGATCAACACCTTTTTAAAGTCCCGATTTTCCTCCTTTTCCATTGTTTTTTGACTACCCTTGGGATGTGGTGTTGACAGGATTGGCTCTGGCATTTTCTTTTCTTGTCTGGATGTTTATGGACTTTTTGTTTTTATACAACCATCATTTTTGAACTTTATGGACTATTATTGCATTTCATTGGAATGCTAGTAACCTTTGTTTTGGTGTTCACAGCTCTACCTTTAGGCTACGTTCACATGTTGGCGTAGCAGATCACAGGCAGAATCACCGCGATTCTGCCCGCGATCCGGAATTCATTGCAAATCGCGGGACGCCTGTGCGTTGCCATTGATTTGCAATGGCACCGCAAATGCTGTACGATGTTGCCGTGATTTCCGCCTGCCGAATCGCGGTAACATCGCGCAAACAAAATCGCGGGTCGCATGACACCCAAAAAAGGTACAAGAGCTTCTTTGGGGTGTCATGCGACCCGCGATTTTGTTTGTGCGATCTTACCGCGATTCGGCAGGCGGAAATTGCGGCAACATCACACAGCATTTGGGGTGCCATTGCAAATCAATGGCAACGCACAGGCGTCCCGCAATTTGCAATGAATTCCGGATCGCGGGCAGAATCGCAGTGATTCTGCCCGCGATCTGCTACGCCAACATGTGAACGTAGCCTTAGACCCGGTTCACACTACTCCGACTTGGGGTGCGACTTGTGCGACCTCAAGTCGCTTGTCATTACAAATTCAATGTAAATTAATGAGAGCCGCTTTAATATGCACTACTGAAGTCGCTCTGACTTCAGAAAGGTTCCTGTACTACTTCAAGGTGACTTCTATCCGACTTGTGCACATAGACTTCAATGGGAGTCGCCTCTAAGTCGGACCCTTATCTATTTTCAAGCGACTGTGTTCAGACTTTCAGGAAGAAGAAAAAGATTAGCCAGGCATTCCCCACAGACAAAGTCGCCTAACATTTAAGTCTCTTCAAAGTCACGCTAAAGTCGGGCTAAAAAGTCGCTCCTTCATGGGGCGACTTTCTGGCCGCGGTAGTGTGAACCGGCTCTAAAGTATTACACTGTTACTTTTATTGCATTTTTGTTCGATTTGGGATATATGGTGGCAGCAGTGTTTTTTTGTGCATTGAGTGTATTGCATGCACTTTATATATACATATTTAATTGTATTTGCTTCACGTTTTATATACACAATTTCATTTCTCATAGCGCAGAGTACACAACTGTTTATCATTATGGGGGATTGTTTGTAGAATTTTGAGGAAAATAATAAATTTTGGAATAAAGCTGTAACATAAAACAATGTGGAAAAAGTGAAGCGATGTGAATATTATCCGGATACACTATATGTACGGCCCCACGGAAAAAAAAGCTTAGTCCACCGAGGGTGCATAAATGCATACTGTAGACAGGAAGGGGTTAATAAAGTGTATTGCAGCTGTCAGTTTATTTGAATTCACAAGCTGCCGAATTCTGGTAGGTGGTAGATTTTTGGAGATTATTTGAATCAAATTTGCAATTCCCAGTGCCTTTTTAAAGCATCAGAAGTTGAAATCATGATAATGGCTCTAGATCAGACAATCTAAAACAAGAGAAGAGGATACAAATGTCATGTAATTAGTTATCACTGAAGGTCTCCCCTTTACCCCTGGAAGCCTTTTATATATTCAGTTGCAGCAGCTCCACCACTGGGATAAAACCATTATAATTCGTGGAAACTTGTGTCTGGTTTTCTCAGGATTCGTTATGTTATTACTGTTTTAAAAACATTTTTGTTGAACTTTTTACAGGAAAAGCTGGCAGAACGGAGAAAGAGTCTATTGAAAGCTGTCCAATGGTAAGACTCTAATTCTTAACCACCTGACCTCCGGAAGGTTTTAACCCCCTTCATGTCCAGGCCATTTTTTGCTATTCGGCACTGTGCTACTTTAACTGGTAATTGCGCGGTCATGCAACGCTGTACCCAAACAAAACAAAAATGTAGCGAACATGCGGGCAACCTAATCCCGGAACTAGGCAAGTAGGCAGCGATGTACGGATGTACAGGTACATTGCTTTTTCCTTCGGTAGCCATTGCGGGTGGGCGGCCGCCAAGTGGATAATATAAAGCTCCTAATTAGGAGCCTCCCCCTGCCACTAGTACTGTCTCTACCAGACAGGGTACCTTTCCCTACGGGGGGTAGCCAACATGCGTTCACCCTAAACCTGAAACTAGGCAAGTAGGTAGCAATTTACAGGTGCATTGCTTTGCCTACAGCGGCCATTGCATTTTGGGTGGCCGCCTAGTGGCTAATATAAAGCTCCTCATCAGGAACCTCTCCCTACCGCTAGCACTGTCTCTACCAGACAGGGTACCTTTCCCTATGGGGGGTGGGGGGGGTTGCGAACATGCGTGCACCCTAAACTCGGAACTAGGCAAGTAGGCAGTGATGTACGGGTACATTGCTTTGCCTACAGCGGCCATTGCTGGTGGGCGGCCGCCAAGTGGCTAATATAAAGCTCCTCATCAGGAACCTCTCCCTACAGCTAGCACTGTCTCTACCAGACAGGGTACCTTTCCCTATGGGGGGTGGGGGGGGTTGCGAACATGCGTACACCCTAAACCCGGAACTAGGCAAGTAGGCAGCGATGTACGGGTACATTGCTTTGCCTACAGCGGCCATTGCGTTTTGGGCGGCCGCCTAGTGGCTAATATAAAGCTCCTCATAAGGAACCTCTCCCTACCGCTAGCACTGTCTCTACCAGACAGGGTACCTTTCCCTATGGGGGGTTGCGAACATGCGTCCACCCTAAACCCGGAACTAGGCAAGTAGGCAGCGATGTAAGGGTACATTGCTTTGCCTACAGCGGCCATTGCTGGTGGGCGGCCGCCAAGTGTCTAATAGAAAGCTCCTTATCAGGAACCTCTCCCTACCGCTAGTACTGTCCCTACCAGACAAGGTACCTTTCCCTACACTATCTACTCACATAAAGCGCTTCACATTTGGGAGCTAAGACCCTAAGTAGGCTCTGCCTGACCTAAGATGGCCGTCAGAGTCACATGCAGCAACAGCATCTAACCCGATTGCTTACCCAGTAAAACCATAGAGACACCATGTTTCTCATGATTTCCCCTCCAGCTGCAGAGCCATTACGGTTTAGCGCCACCTGCGGTGGAGAAAATAAACTGCACCTGCCTTCATACTGCTGAGGAGTAAGAAGAATTGTAATACTGTTATCTTAGATTCTAAATATCAGTATTTTCATTGTTTTATTTACAGTATATTTATTCTAAATGTATGTGTTTCTGCATTGGGTTTCAAGTCAACATGAAGAAAAGGAAAAGGCATTTAAAGACCAGCTCTCCCACCTGGCTTCTCTATTACCCACCTTGCAAGTAAGGATCTATTTATTAGGGTTACATATTCATTTACAGGGAAAATAAAAACAGAATAAAGATGACCTGTAGCTGTCTAGAAAGTGCTATGAAATACAGCTGGTGTCTTTAAAGAGTAACTCAATTTTCATGGAGGAAAAACTATCAAATAAAGAAATAATAATCTTGTTTATACAATTGGGACACAAATCATATTGTAATTGAATGCTACTAAAAATGACCTTTCCTTTTCAATCTGCAGCCACTGTAATTTTCTGAAAATGCAATATGGCCACCTGGAGGTGTTCTGTACGCCGATGGTATACAGAGCGCCCCATAGAAACGTAATTTCCTGCTTGTGTGATTGGCTCACCAATTTTCCCAGATGTCTGCCTAAGATAAAAGTCAGATTTCTGGCATCCCCTGCAACACAAATGTCATTTTTGGTGAGATCCTCAAAATAGGAATACGTCTAATAGACTGCAGACCCAACAGACCTCCTCATTAGTGCTCTGCAGCTGCACAGCTGATTGATAATGATTAAACCACTCCCATTAGATTAAGGGAGCACAGAGAAAAAAGCAGCGATTTCTGCAGAGTAACAAAAGGAAGGAATCTACAACAAAGTTTGTTACAATCCTTGCAATGTACAGAGATCACCCAGAGGGGAATGTTTTTTTCTCAACAAAAGTGGAGTTACCCTTTGAGCCAAAAAGCTTGGCCTGAACCAATTCCTGAACAGAAACTAAAGCCTAGTACACACGCAACGAATATCGGCCGACCGATCGTCCGTCTTTTGTCCAGAGTTGTGTTTTGTTGGTTGGAATGTGCCTAGACTGCACACGAATTTTCTCGCCCAACAAAATTCTACTTCAGAAGTGATGTCATGTGTTGGATTGCTTTCTTTGTGTTCTTTCTTCTCTGAGCATGCCCAGTCTTGCTCATTAGATTTTTCCCTGTCGAAATCTGTACTGACTGCACGAAAATCGGCGGCGGACAAAAATTTGCACACCAGATTTTTTTCGGCTGAAAAGTCGGAGTCGGTTGTCGGAAGCATCATACTAACAAGCCGAAAATCGGCAGATCGGTCGTCGGACGAAAATTCCCTGCCGATTTTCGATGCGTGTGTACGAGGCTTAAAGCCAGGAAAAGATAAAGAATTAACATGGCAAAGATTTTTTGTTAAAGGGTGACTCCACTTTTGTTGGTGGAAAAAACCCTCTGGGTGATCTCTGTACATTGCAAGGATTATAACAAACTTTGTTGCAGATTCCTACCTTTTTTTATTCTGAAGAAATCCCTGTTTGTTCCTCTGTGCTGAGTGGGTCTAATGGGAGTGGTTTCATAATTATCAATCAGCTGTGCAGCTGCAGAGCACTAATGAGGAAAGCTGCTGGGCCTGCATGCATTTGGACGTGTTCCTATTGGGAGTATCTCACCAAAAATTACATTTGTGTTAGTTAGACTTCTGGGAAAATCGGTGAGCCAATCACACAAGCAGGAAATGATGTTTCTGGGGGTGTGGTCAGTACACATTCTGGGGGTGTGGTCAGTATACATTCTGTGTACAGAACAGCTCCAGGTGGCCATATTGCATTTTCAGAAAATTACAATAGCTGCAGATTCAAAAGGAAAGGTCATTTTTAATAACATTCAATTACAATATGACTTCTCAATTGTATACGCTATATTATTTTTTTCTTTATTTGCTATTTTTTTTCCCACAAAAGTGGAGTTACCCTTTAAAAGTTGTAATGCAGACACTGGCGTGTAGGAGGGATTTAGGAAAACCTGCTACACACACTTTGTACCACCCAATAAGGGCTTTCTTGGAGCCCTGTGCCGCAACCACATGCATCCGACGCAGTTGCAGGGTGGTTGGGTGGTACTTCATGTCAAAAGTAACCTGTGCTTTCATTTTTGCTGTGGTCAGGATGCAAAGCATTGGGGGCGAAGCATGTGTACCACCCCCATGGCAACCATTTTATGTTAAGGGGGGGCAGTCGGGGAAGGTGAATATGCGGATTAAGCCTTCCTCCAAAGACCTTCACCATTGGGCCCTGCCCAGCTCCCCACAGCCTTTGCAGAAAAGATGTGTACAAAGTCCAATAAGAGCACCAATTAGTGTGAGAGTCCAAAAGTACATAATAATACTATTGGTTTACAAGCAGCAACACAGAATAGTTAACACGTTTCAAGGGGGTCAGAGACCTCTCCCTTCATCAGGGCTACAACACACATATGAATTTCTATATTTGTCCATTTAAAGCTAAAGTTTATTTATTATTTAACAAACATATAGTTACATATGTTCATATAGTGGTAAAAAAATAAAAAGAAGATTATTGAATAAAAACGAAATGCTTAATAAATGAAAAATCGCTTTTTCTTTTCGTACATCATGGGACACAGAGCCATAAATCATAACATATGGGTTATATAGCCACCTACAGGTGAAGGACACTGGCAACCAATCAGAAAGGATGTCCCCCTATATAACCCCTCCCCACAGGAAGTACCTCAGTTTTTTCTAAAGGTGATGGTCATGGTGGAGAGTCTCTCCACATATTCTTAAAAGAAAAAGAAAGAAGATTATGCTATATACCCAATCAAAGTTCACTGAATCTAAGGGGTTAGCTATCAGATCCATCTAAAAAAGTCAATGGACTAAAATGATAGTACCTGAGCCCCGGGAAGCAGATACAAGGTTTTGCCTGTAATGTCCTTTTTAGTCGCTGGACCCTGGGATCCAGACTCTTGGTAATACCAAACCCCAAAGGCGCTCCGTGCAGGGTGCTCTACAGGTCAAAGGCCATGGCCCCTCTAAACCAAGGGGACCCAGTCCTTGAAGGTCGCCAAGACAAAGCTCATTGTGATGGGTGAAGATTGGATTCCTGTTTCAAACAGAATCCTGCAGCAGGACTGGCAAGTCAAATTTAAAATATTTGCACACACAACAAACGTAAATAATTTATGTACTGTTCCCTTTAAAAGATAACAGTGACCGAGTGCCACGTGGATCTCCACATGAGACTATGGATGTTAAGCATAGGCAAAATACATCTTGTTAAAAGCTCTGGCCTTTCCTCAGGGATTAAATGTGCCAATTGTGATTATATGAGCTTGTGCAGTTTTGGGATTGATGTAAAGTTTGTTAAAACATTATTTCTTTGCTTATTGTTTGACACACTGTTTTTATCCTGGGCTGATCACCTGAAAAGTATCAGCTGTGACAAACAAGATTCAGCCTAAGCTGTTCTCACCCCATGTTGCTGTTTTCGCCTTGGCAAATAAGCGCCTGCGTGTTCATCTCCTCCCTTGATAGCGTGTTTGCGGCGAAGGACCATTCGCGTGCACGGGAATCTTCACCTTTTACATTTTTTTAATGTTTGAAAGCAATTGGTGTGCATGTGGACGCCACGTAGCATGCCGCGCATGCGCAAAACAGCATAAGAGGGTGCGATTTATAAGGAACTGTTTTCAACGCGCTAGCCTCTGTCAGAGGCTGAAGGGGACACAGAGCAGCAGCAGCTGGGTTGCGTGAGTCACTGTGGGAGTATGTTACTGGCACAAACAGGTTCTGTATCTTTGGGATAATCAGTGCTGTGTGTGATAAGCTGTATAGTTAGTACCTCAAGTTTGTCTTATTATAAAGCAATGTCTGCCTGAAAAAGGGCTGGGGGGGCACAGTTGGAAGGGGCATTGTGATGCCACTGTCAGGCCTTGAAGATCCTAGCCATGCTTCCTCTGTGTCTACTCCCCTTGATGAGCCAGGGGCGACTAGGCAATCTGAGCCATTACGGTTGTCAGGCATAGAAGCTACTCCAGGTGCTTCTGCCGCAACCTATTTCACTAAGGACGATTTGGTATACAGCATTACATAAGATTGCTGGCATGATTGCAGTATCTTAAGGAGAGAGGAAACGTGATGGATCCCCCTCACCTGAGCCACCCCCTGAATCAGTTCAGGATTGGACAGAGGATGTGGAAGACGTAGCTGATGATGACCCTATGGATGGTCAAGCTGAGGTTTCCACTTCTGGGGAGTCAGGGTCAGAGAAGTCTCTATCAGCCTTTCAAACCCAGAGATTGTTGGTTCAGTCTCTTAGTGAAATGGTACAGTCTGGATAGAAATGTCCTCCCTTAGAGATGGCTGAAGTCTCTTTTTACTCTCTATGCTCATTGCGCCCTTCTCATAGTCCTCGGACATTTCCCATACATCCACTCATGGAGCAAGAAATATATAATGATTGGGATCATCCTGATAGGATTTTTGTTCCTCCTAAAAGCTTTTCACTATTGTATCCTATGGAGGAAAAGTTCACTAAGAAATTGAATATACCCTCTGTGGATGCTGCCATTTCTTTGGTTAACAAGAGTTTAACCTGCCCTGTGGATAATGCCCAGGTTTTTAAAGATCCAGCAGATAAAAAGTTGGAATCTTTATTGAAAGCCTCCTTTTCCATTGTAGGATCTGTGATACAGCCAGCAGTAGCAGCCATAGGAGTTTGTCAGTCTTTAAAAGACCATATGAAGCGAGTGTCCAAGACAGTTCCTTCTCAAGGAGAGTCTGTGGAAGATCTGTCAGATCTTTGTTTCACAATGGATGCTCTTATGGACTCCATAAGACAAATGTCACGGTTTGCTCTGATGACCGTGCATATGTGCAGAATCCTTTGGTTAAAGAGCTGGTCTGCGAAATTGCCATGTAAAAAGTGGCTGGCTGGCTTCCCTTTTCAGGGAGAACGCCTTTTTGGTGATGATCTGGATAAGTATGTCCAAAAGAGCTTGAGGTGGAAGAGTACGTTGCTACCTGTAAAAAGGAAGAGCAAGCATCCCTCTTTTAAGAATGCCAGCACTCATACTACCAGTGCTTCTAATTCCAGAAGATGACGATGGCCTCCGCCATCTGGGTCCGGAACTGTAACCGGAGCCTTCAGGGGCAGGGGCAGAAAAAGCCCTGGGCCCAGAGATCAGCCAAGTCTTCCTCTAAGCCTACTCCTTGAAGGGGCGCCCCCACTCAATTGGGTGGAGGGAAGCTGCTTCAGTTCTCGAAGGTTTGGGTGGAAACAATCCAAGACAACTGAGTTATCTCCACCATCTCGCAGGGGTACAAACTGGAATTTCTGGTGTTCCCACATCCTCGGTTTGTAAAGTCAAGTATACCAACAGATCCCCTAAAAAGATCTCTCTTTCTGACGTTGCACCAGCTGAGGGCCCAAAGAGTGATAATGGAGGTTCTGGAGATAAAAAGGTTCAGGGGTTTGTACTCAAACCTGTTCATAATCCCCAAACTAAATGGGGACGTGAGACCTTTTCTGGATCTCAAAGCTCTAAACCAGTTTTTGAACATTCATTATTTCTGTATGGAGTCAATTAGTTCAGTCATAGCCTCTCTGCAGGGAGAGGAATTTCTAGCATCCATAGACATCAAGGATGTATATCTTCACATGCCTATATTCCAGGCTCATGAAAGGTTTCTATGCTTTGCAATAGAAAACCGTAATTTTCAGTTTGTGGCCCTGCCCTTCGGGTTAGCCACGGATCCAAGAGTGTTCACAAAGATCCTAGCTCCAGCATTGGCTATCCTAAGGTTCAGAGGGATATCTGTAATAGGATATCTGGACGATCTATTATAGATCGATCAGCTTCGGCTCTAAGCTGAAATGTGCTCTAGACAGTACAGTTCCTAGAATGTCTGGGTTGGATACTGAACTTGGCAAAGTCAGCATTACAGCCGGTCCAGCGTCTGGTTTGGTATGCACAAAGGTTGGCAGTAACAAGGCCTTCGGCCCTTCCACTGCATCTGGACCTACTCTCTCAAGGTCTGATATTCCACCCTGCTGTACAGTCTCTAAATTTGACAGCTTGCCTATTGAAGCCTTAATCTTGAAGGAGCGGGGTGTATCTGGCCCTGATAAATGCTAGGAAGCCAGTCTCTAGGAACATTCATTACAGGTCTTGAAATCCTACATTACCTGGTGTGAAACCAGGAAATGGCATCCCCGCAAATATATCATCGCGAGAATTCTAGCTTTCCTTCAAGCAGGGTTAGCTATGAAAGTAGGCTTGAGCACTATTAAGGGGCAAATTTCAGCCTTATCGGTTTTCTTCCAATGCTTCCCATTCGTTGGTTCGGACCTTCCTTCGGGGAATGTTACGTATGCTTCCACCTGTGAAGCCACCATTATGTCCTCGGGATTTAAATTTGGTGCTGGCAGTTTTACAAAAACAGCCTTTTGAACCTTTGGGGCAGGTTCTCCTGGTTCTTCTGACCAGAAAACTGGTCTTTTTGATTGCGATAACTTCAGCTAGAAGGGTATCGGAACTAGCAGGTCTTTCTTGTAAAGAGCCATTCTTGATTTTTCATCAAGATAGGGTGATTCTACATCCACACCCAGGTTTTTTGCCCAAGGTGGTGTCCGCCTTTCATTTGAATCAGGACATTATACTACCTTCCTTTTTTTCAGATCCTCTCTCAGAGGAGGAAAAGTTACTGCATTCTCTTGATGTAATGCGTGCATTTAAGATCTATTTACAGGAAACAGCTCAGATTCGTAAGAACGAGAGCTTGTTTGTTCTGCCAGAAGGGCACAGGAAAGAGGTTGGCAGCATCTAAGTCTACGATTTCTCATTGGATTCTCCAGGTTATTACCCAGGCGTATGGTTTAGGTCCCGCTTTTTCCTGTAAAGGCACATTCTACCAGAGGAGTAGGTGCCTCTTGGGCACTTCGCCATCAAAACTCTATGGCTCAGATTTGCAAGGCCGCTTCCTGGTCGTCGGTGCATACGTTCACTTGTTTCTGTCAAGTGGATGTTGGAACCCAGGAAGAATCTGCTTTTGGCCGCAGGCGACGGTTTAATCCTTCTTGTGGTCGGACGGCGGTATTTTTTGGTGTCCCCTCCCCTCAGATGCATTGCTTTAGGACATCCAATATGTTATGATCTTTGGCTCTGTGTCCCGTGATGTACGAAAAGAAAACTTGATTTTTTTTAATACATACTTACCTATAAAATCCAATTTTTGAAGTACATCATGGGACACAGAGGTCCCTCCCCTCTTCTATGGGGTCTTTTATTGCTTGCTACAAAACTGAGGTACCTCCTGCGTGGGAGGGGTTATATAAGGGTACATCCTTTCTTATTGGTTGCCAGTGTCCTTCACCTGTAGGTGGCTATAGAACCCATATGGTATTATTTATGGCTCTGTGTCCCGTGATGTACTTTAAGAAATGGATTTTACAGGTTAGTATTAAAAAATCAATTTTTTAAATTTATTATCAATATCATCATTGGCTACAATTGAAAATGTGATTATATTTTCATGGTTTATTGCATGATTTTTATATTTATTCTTATACATACACTCACCAGCCACTTTATTAGGTACACCTTGCTAGGACCGGGTTGGACCCTTTTTTGCATTCATACTTCGTGGCATAGATACAACAAGGTGTTGGAAATGTTCCTCAGAGATTTTGCTCCATAGTGACATGATAGCATCACGCAGTTGCTGCAGATTTGTCGGCTGCACATCCATGATGCCAATCTCCCGTTCCACCACATCCCAAAGGTGCTCTATTGGATGAGATGTGGTGAGTGTGGAGGCCATTGGAGGACAGTGACCTCATTGTCATGGTGAAGAAACCAGTGGTGAGATGATTGGAGCTTTGTGCCATGGTGCATTATCCTGCTGAAAGGAGCCATCAGAAGATGGGGACACTGTAGTCATAAAGGGGTGGACATGGTCAGCAACAATACTCGGGTAGACCGTGACAATTAAACCATCCTCAATTGGTACTGAGGAGCCCAAAGTTTTCCAATAAAATATCCCCCACACCATTACACCACCATCCTGAACCGGTGATACAAGGCAGGATGGATCCATGCGCCAAATTCTGACCTCACCATCTGAATGTCACAGCTGAAATCCAGACTCATCAGACCAGGCAACGTTTTTTCCAATTTTGGCGATCCTGTGCGATTTGTAGCCTCGGTTTCAAGGTTGGATGTGTTGTGCTTTCAGAGATGGTATTCTGCATACCTTGGTTGTAATGAGTGGTTATTTGAGTTACTATTGCCTTTCTATCGTCTCCAGCCAGTCTGCCCATTCTCCTCTGACCTCTAACTTCAAGAAGGCACACAACTGCCCCTTACTGGATATTTCCTCTATTTCCCACCATTCTCTGTAAACCCGAGAGATGGTTGTGTGTGAAAATCCCAGAAATACTCTGACCAGCCCATCTGGACCAACCACAATGCCACATTCAAAGTCACTTCAATCCCCATTCAAATGCTTTATTTGAACTTCAGTAAGTCATCTTCACCACATCTAGATGCCTAAATGCATTGAGTTGCTTCCTTGTGATTGGCTGATTAGCAATTTGTGTTACCAAGCAATTGAACAGGTGTACCTAATAAAGTGGCTGGTAAGTTTATGTATCACTGGGGCACCTACATCAGGTAAAACCTGACTGTTTGTTCCTGCTCAGAGGACACTTTCTTGGTACATAGCCATTATTGTCTTCTCTCTTAGGTCCATCTTGTCACATATTCAGCTTTCCTGAGCTCAGCAAACAAGGCAGAGTTCCTGGACTTGGGTTATGTAAGTAGTTATAAAATGATCTACTGTGTGTTCATAGTCAGACAGAGGTGGCACCCTACCGGGCTAATAGTGCCAACCGTTGGGTGGCGGCCGAAAGCCTGACATTATTTTCAGTTTGATCTAAAGGTCTAAAAAGATGATTTTTACTGAATTTTTGTTCCATCTGTAAGTTGGTAAAAGTAAAGTCTAGCTCGGCTGAACTATTTATTGGTTTCTATTTATCGCTCTTTCAGCAACTGATGGAAAGACTGCAGAAAATTGTGAAACTCCCGTATCGCTTGAGACCATCGCAGAGCAGCAAGGTAAATACCGGAGCGAGTGTTCAACCTTTCTTTGCATCTTCTTCATGTTTTTGTACAGTTTCTTGGACTTTTCATGTTAATTACTGTAACAAATTCTATTTGGTCTGCAGATCAATACAGACTATGGGGCAGAGTTTGTGCGTTGCCTGGAACCACTGTTGATGCTGAACCTTCGCCGGCCTGGCAATGTGAGCAGCGGTTGTGGAGGAGCAGGACATGGGAATGGAAGCATGTAAGTGTTCCTATCCAATACCTCGGAGGTGTATCCATTACCTTGTGGAGAAGATCTTGTAGCTACATGACGTTCCTGAGAACATAGGAAAGCATTCCCCACATCACCCCACATCTATCACCACATAACTCACCAAGAGTTTCCTCCCTTATTTTTTTTATCACGTGGTACCAAGTCCTCTCCTTTACAGGTATTGGCAACTTTTACAAAAAAGACTTCTTGTCATCTCACTTCAAGCATCCTTTTCTCTACAGCAGGGTTCTCTAGATTTTTCAAACAAAGGGCCAGTTTATTGTCCTGTAGTCTTTAGGGGGGCTAGACTGTGGTCTGTGGACGTAGAAAATGTCCCAGGCCCACCATCATTAAGCATAAACATGGCCTCAGAGTTGGTGGTCAGTAGGAGGAGTAGTGTCTCATTGTTGGTGTCAGTGGAAGGAATAGTGCCCCATCATTGGTGTCAGTGGGAGGAATAGTGCCCCATCATTGGTATCAGTGGGAGGAATAGTGCCCCATCATTGGTGTCAGTGGAAGGAATAGTACCCCATCATTGGTGTCAGTAAGAGGAATAGTGCCCCATCATTGGTGTCAGTGGAAGGAATAGTACCCCATCATTGGTGTCAGTGGGAGGAATAGAGCCCCTTTATTGGTGTCAGTGGAAGGAATAGAGCCCCACCATTGGGAAGACTCGTGCCCCATCACTGGTGTCAGTGGAAAGAATAGTGCCCCATCAGTGGGAGGAATAGTGCCCCATTATTGCTGTCAGTGGGGGGAATAGTGTCCCATCATTGGTGTCAGTGGGAGGAATAGTGCCCCATCATTGGTGTCAGTGGGAGGAATAGTGCCCCATCATTGGTGTCAGTGGGAGGAATAGTGCCCCATTATTTCTGTCAGTGGGGGGAATAGTGCTCCATCATTGGTGTCAGTGGGAGGAATAGTGTCCCATCATTGGTGTCAGTGGGAGGAATAGTGTCCCATCATTGGTGTCAGTAGGAGGAATAGTGCTCCATCATTGGTATCAGTGGGAAGAATAGTGTCCCATCGTTGGCGACAGTGGGAGGAATAGTGTCCCATCGTTGTCGACAGTGGGAGGAATAGTGCCCCATCATTGGTGTCAGTGGGAGGAATAGTGCCCCATCATTGGTTTCAGTGGGAGGAATAGTGCCCCATCATTGGTTTCAGTGGGGAGGACTGTGCCCCATCATTGTAAGGAATAGAGGGACAAGTGTATTTGATGGATGGAGTGAGGTTGCACCTCTCTCTGAAAAAGGCATTTGTCAGCCAGTGCCCATCACCTACACACGTCCTCGGGAGCATACAATGGAGTGTCACCCTCCGAAAAGGCTGCCAAGCTGGATTAATGGTTGGAGGTATTCAGAGGAGAGTCCTTATATTTCTTCGGAGATAAAGGCCTTGGTTGGGTTTTAACTCTAAGCGCTGTGGACCCATTGAGGTGTATATTTCTGGTAAGCAGGTCATCCTGTCTTGTTGGTGGAAGGTGTTTTGCGGGGGAAATCCATGTGTAAATGACATGGTTGGAGATATACGTGTTTACATTTTGTTGGACTTGCACAGGTTAATCATCTTAATGGATCACATTTCTGTTTTATAATGTTATTAATTATGTTTTCATATCAAAAATATTTTTCGTGTATTCTATTTTCACATTTATGTTTAATTTTTGCATATAGCACAACTTATAATTTTTTTTATATTTTTATTGGTGTATAACTCACTTTTGAGTTGCTGCTCTAATTGTACACTGTAGCGCAATTTTGTTTTTCCTGTATTACATTATTTCAGTAATCAGTGATAAAAATATGCACTGTCACTGTAATAATGACACTGGCAGGGAAGGTGTTAACACCAGGGGTGATCAAAGGGTTAAATGTGTCCCTAGAGGATGCTTTCTAACTGTGTGTGGGATGGGTTCACTGGATGAACTCAGAGATCCCTATTCCCGCTTAGCAGGAACACAAGATCCCTGTATTCATCCCTGACAGAACGGCCGTCTGCCTTGTTTACATTGGCAGGCCGTCATTCTACCTCTCCGGGAAGAATTTGTGGGTGGCCTGGTGGACATCGAATCTGCTAGTCCCACTGATTGTCTCCCCCTGTGGCCAATCGGCTCGCGCCCTCGCCGACTATTGCATTAAACGACGTACAGGTACCTTGTTTCGCGCAATAGAGCCAACCTGCGAGGGAGAGCAAGTGGTCAGCAAATGGTTAAAGAAGGATGTTGTAAACATCGGAAGACAAAGGGGAAGTGGGGCAGTAGGAGGGCCATGGGGCAAGGACAGCTATTTATAAGCATCAATAATCTAAGATATATTGGTCTGGTGACACTTAGTTCAGGAGAGGTGATATCAGGTATATTTGTTGGAATTAGGGACATTTGACAGAAGAATGAGTGTAGAGGTTCTCAATCTCACAGATATCAGGATCAGAATAAAATAATAGTCAATTAGGATCTGACGGTAAGGTTGACCGTTTGTCAACCGCTCGCCCTCCGCAGATATACTGCAACAGGCTGGCTCAGCTGCGGGAACCGCCGTACCTGTAAACACAGCAGACCGATGTTCTCTCTGGAATGAACACAGAGAGCGCCTGTGATCCTCCTATTTCAGATCAGAGGTCTCTGTATTGATTCCAGAAGTACCTCCCCAATACAGTTAGAAAACACTCCCCTAGGCTCACACTTAACCCTTTGATCACTAGGGATGATCGAACTTTTCAAAAGTTCGGTTCGGCCAGAACATCCGAACTTCCCGAAAGTTCGGCCCGGATTTCAGAACCCCATTGAAATCAATGGGACCCGAACTTCGGTAATCAAAAAACACCATTTTGAAGCCCTAAAACCCAATAAATGCCCCTAAAAAGTGCCTAGGGTTCTGGGTCATACCCCAGGGACTATTAATCACACAAAAAAAGTTCTTAAAAATTTTCATTTTTAAAAGAGAGCCAATTATTGAAAAAATTAAAAAAAAAAAAAATAAAAAAATTCTTTGGATTTAGTGTCTGGGGGCTCTAAAATGTGTACCTGTGGAGTTTCAGCTCTGTAGCATGTCCAGAACCAGAAAAAAATATAATTTGTATTAGATCACTTATAGAACAGGTTAGTGGCTTCTCTCTTTTCACACCTTGCCGGTTTAGTAGCAAGCGTTTTTTTGGGCATTTTTTTGGGGTCTTTTGAGGCAGGCAAAACATCTGAACTTGTGTATACGGGTATATACTTATATGTATATACACACCTAGACATATATAGGTGTGATATTGTAAGGGGGGATGGGTGCGCTGATAGTGTGTTGAAGCTGCTCCCGGTATTCAGTGCTTTTGAATATAGATAAATGTATATGTGGTGTGGGGTGCGCTAAACAACAAATAAATAATGAATATATAACATATATCTATATGTGAACCAAATCAACAAAAGTAAATATATATAACATATATCAATCTGTGAAGCCAATTAATAATGCAAATCAATTGGTGCATAAACATTAAAGTTCATAAGTGTCCATAAATATTGTGCAGGTGAGTAGAATTGTATTCTATCCAAATAATACGTGTATCCACCACCGAGTGAAATTCATCCTTACCAAACGGAAATAAATTAGGTGCAACTATAGTTTCTTGTGCTGAAAAATTATCCAATCTCCTTGTGAACAAACACCACGTGTAAATCACCAAGAATTAGCCTCTTACCAGATGGTAATAGGTATGCACTTGTTCAGTGAAACCACCGCCTTGCTTCCTCTTTAAAATCCTGAAGTGGGATGTAGAACCGCTCTACCTTTCTTTCTCCACTAGATGGCAACGAGTACCAGCAAGAAACACAGCCTCATCCTTCTTTACAAGCTCACAAAACCACCGTGTATTAAAGGAAAAAGAAGGACTAATAGCTTTATTTATACAGGTGGAAAGCGGAAGTGACGATGCGCCAGTACTCCTGTCTCAGTAGAAGTCCTATGGGAAGAAACCGGTCAGATTAGGAGGCGCACACGTCACACACAACTTGCGGTCCGTGCTGCAGCCGGCCGCAAGCCTTTGCAGGAATTCGTATGTTTATGCTGAATACAAGACATCTAATTGTAAGTGCATTATCAACTGTTTTTGAATAAATCTCAAGGGTAATACACTATTAGTCCTTCTTTTTCCTTTAATACACGGTGGTTTTGTGAGCTTGTAAAGAAGGATGAGGCTGTGTTTCTTGCTGGTACTCGTTGCCATCTAGTGGAGAAAGAAAGGTAGAGCGGTTCTACATCCCACTTCAGGATTTTAAAGAGGAAGCAAGGCGGTGGTTTCACTGAACAAGTGCATACCTATTACCATCCGGTAAGAGGCTAATTCTTGGTGATTTACACGTGGTGTTTGTTCACAAGGAGATTGGATAATTTTTCAGCACAAGAAACTATAGTTGCACCTTATTTATTTCCGTTTGGTAAGGATGAATTTCACTCGGTGGTGGATACACGTATTATTTGGATAGAATACAATTCTACTCACCTGCACAATATTTATGGACACTTATGAACTTTTATGTTTATGCACCAATTGATTTGCATTATTAATTGGCTTCACATATTGATATATGTTATATATATTTACTTTTGTTGATTTGGTTCACATATAGATATATGTTATATATTCATTATTTATTTGTTGTTTAGCGCACCCCACACCACATATATATAGGTTTGATAGTAGCAGAAATATATGCTTGCGCTAATGAAATCATTTACACTAATATGACTCCGCTCCTATAACACCTATATATGTCTAGGTGTATATATACATATAAGTATGTGTGTGTATATACCACTATACACAAGTTTAGATGTTTTGCCTGCCTCCAAAGAACCCAAGAAAATGCCTGCAACAACACACCTGGGCGTTTTTTTTTTTTTTGGCGCTAGCGTTTTTTTGGGCATTTTTTTGGGTTCTTTGGAGGCAGGCAAAACATCTGAACTTCTGTATAGGGGTATATACACACATACTTATATGTATTTTACACTTACACATATATAGGTGTTATAGGAGCGGAGTCATATTAGTGTAAATGATTTCATTAGCGCAAGCATATATTTCTGCTACTATCACACCTATATATGTCCAGGTATATATATACATACATGGGTGTGTATATATACCCCCTATACACATGTTCAGATGTCATGCCTGACTCCAAACATGTGCTCAAAAAATCCCTAAAGACGCCTGCAGCCAAAAAGCAAGCTGACAGGGGCGAAGCCATATTACTGCAGTGAAAGTGACTTCAGAGAAACTAGCTTTTCTCTATAGCGGTCACCCTGATATGGAAGGGTTTGGTCACCCTGCCATAGCAGTCACAGTCAGTTCACCCTACACTACATTACGGTCACCTTGACACTTAACACTTTCCCTACAGAAACTACATTTATGCATCTAACTAAAGTGGAAACTAGCACCCTAACTACACTAGATATCCGTTTCCTCACACTAATAATTGCTAAATGACACTTTTGAAGCAAAATTAACAGAACTGCTTCCACTCTCTTCCATGTCCCTGTATTACAATGCTAGGAATATGGCGGGGGCTATCTTATATACTGTGGGGCGTATTCACTAATGATTGGCCTAGGGACCCCCTAGTCACTCCAATCACATTCCTAGCATTCTCCTGCCCCCTCAATTGGCTTTTGCTAATGGTTCTGGTCCAATCTCTGGCTTTTAAAGCCCATTTCCTGTCCCATTGCATTTTGGTCGGTTCTGGTTGCCGAATTCCGAACTTTTTCAGCAAAAAGTTCTAAATTCGGCCGAACCTCGAACAGTCAATGTTCGGGTCGAACCGATGGTCGACTCGAACCGGTCGATCATCCCTATTGATTACCCGTGGGTTAATACCTTCCCTGCCAGTGTCATTACGGTAACAGTGCATATTTTTAGCACTAATTACTGCAGTAATGTCACTGGTACCCCCAAAAATGTCATTTAGGGGTTCGATCTGTCCGCCGCAATGTCGCAGTCCCGCTAAAAATCGCAGATCGCAGCCATTACTAGTAAAATAAAACATAAAAATGTTATAAATCTTTCCCCTAGTTTGTAGATGCGATAACTTTTGCGCAAACCTATTAAAATACACTTATTGGGTTTTTTTTTAACCAGAAATATGTAGCAGAATACAAATTGGCCTAAAATTATGAAAACATTTGATTTTTTTTTTTTTTTATTGCGAATGTTATATCACAGAAAGTGAAAAATATATATATTTTTTTTTTCCAGAATTGTTTATAGCGCAAAAAATAAAAATCGCACAGGAGATCAAATACCACCAAAAGAAAGCTCTATTTGTGGGGGGGGGGGGGGGGGGGAGGACATCAATTTTATTTGGGTACAGCGTCGCACGACCGCGCAATTGTGCAGTTAAAGTAATGCAGTGCTGAATCAAAAAAAAATGCCCTGTTTATTAAGGGGGCAAATCCTTCCGATCCAGAAGTGGTTAAGGCTGTAAGGTTAAGGATTCTTGAAAGTGGTACAAACAGGCCCAGGTTTAGGTGAATTTGGAAGAGTTGTCCTTTGCTACGCTTATCAGTTCCTCCATCTCTGCCGTTTGGCGCATGTAATGGTACCAGTCTGTCAGTGTTGGTGGTGTTGAGGTCCTCCATTGCGTCAGGATGCAATGTCTTGCGACATTTCCAAGGTGTGTATTTGGTATTCTTGTATTGTGTGTAAAAAAGAAAAATGTTGCAAACGGCAATTCCTCCTTAAGAAAACTACAATTTGTAACATAAATGTCTTTAATCCACTTCAAAAAAAAAATCCCATTGTGTAAGTATGGAAGATTTTCAGTAAATGAAGTGCAGAATTTATTAGTTTGTCAAGTTGTAGCGTTTGTCATTATTACTGCACTGCAAACTATTATCACTCAATAACTTTTCTGTGCCAAGAGAATGTGATGTATGAAGCGGCATCTTGAAGTTATTACCATTTCCGTGTTTTGTGATCCTGGGAGATGCTGTGCGCTGATTATTCCGCACGCTCTGTCACATTTGCTGCTAATTGCCCTTGACCCTGGGGGTTGGGGTTTGGCTGCATGTTCTTGTCACCAAAGAATGAAAACAGCTGTAGGGATTAATGACAGGCAGGCCGCCTGGTTCCTACAACATCCAGCACTGCCTGAACTGACGATTCCAGGAAAAGCAGACAAAAGAATAACACATGAACCGCAGAGGGGGGCTCAGCACTTAGGAAGAATTGCTTTATACTCTCAAATGGAGAATGAAATGGCAATTTACAGCTGAACTTTAGACAAACAACTAAAACATACAGTATATGTGTAGTGTCTTATCTGTCAAAGCGTATGGGATTCTGTCCAGCCACTTTTGTGATTTGTCCAGCTCTGCCAGAAACAGCAGCCTTTTGCTGTTAAAGTGTTATTAAACCCTGAAGTGAAAAAAACATAAAGTGTCGTAGACCTCAGCACTCTCCCGCTCTCCATTCCATCCCTCTCCTGTCTCCTCAGTGCATACTCTTCACTCCTCTGCTCTTCATTCTACCCTTCTTCTGTCTCCCCAGTGCACACGCTCCACTTCCCTGCTCTCCATGCCATCTAACTTCTGTCTCCTCAGTGCACACGCTCCACTCTCCCGCTCTACATTCCATCCCTCTCCTGTCTCCCCAGTGCATACTCTTCACTTCCCTGCTCTTCATTCCACCCCTCTCCTGTCTCCTCAGTGCATACTCTTCACTCCCCTGCACTTCATTCCACCCCTCTTCTGTCTCCCCAGTGCACACGCTCCACTCTCCCGCTCTACATTCCATCCCTCTCCTGTCTCCTCAGTGCATACTCTTCACTCCTCTGCTCTTCATTCTACCCTTCTTCTGTCTCCCCAGTGCACACGCTCCACTTCCCTGCTCTCCATGCCATCTAACTTCTGTCTCCTCAGTGCACACGCTCCACTCTCCCGCTCTACATTCCATCCCTCTCCTGTCTCCCCAGTGCATACTCTTCACTTCCCTGCTCTTCATTCCACCCCTCTCCTGTCTCCTCAGTGCATACTCTTCACTCCCCTGCACTTCATTCCACCCCTCTTCTGTCTCCCCAGTGCACACGCTCCACTCTCCCGCTCTACATTCCATCCCTCTCCTGTCTCCCCAGTGCATACTCTTCACTTCCCTGCTCTTCATTCCACCCCTCTCCTGTCTCCTCAGTGCATACTCTTCACTCCCCTGCACTTCATTCCACCCCTCTTCTGTCTCCTCAGTGCACACGCTCCACTCTCCCGCTCTACATTCCATCCCTCTCCTGTCTCCCCAGTGCATACTCTTCACTTCCCTGCTCTTCATTCCACCCCTCTCCTGTCTCCTCAGTGCATACTCTTCACTCCCCTGCACTTCATTCCACCCCTCTTCTGTCTCCCCAGTGCACACGCTCCACTCTCCCGCTCTACATTCCATCCCTCTCCTGTCTCCTCAGTGCATACTCTTCACTTCCCTGCTCTTCATTCCACCCCTCTCCTGTCTCCTCAGTGCATACTCTTCACTCCCCTGTTCTTCATTCCACCCCTCTTCTATCTCCCCAGTGCACACACTCCACTCCCTTGCTCTCCATGCCATCTAACTTGTCTCCTCAGTGCTCCACTCCTCTGTTCCCCACTCCTCCCTTCTCCTGTCTGCTCAATGCATACGCTCCACTCACCTGCTCTTCATCCATCCCTCTCCTGTCTCCTCAGTGCACATGCTCCACTCTCCCGCTCTCCACTCCTCACCTCTCCTTTCTCCTTAGTGCAAACGCTCCACTCTCCCACTCTCCATTCCATCCCTCTCCTGTCTCCTCAGTGCATACTCTTCACTCCCCTGCACTTCATTCATCCCTCTCCTGTCTCCTCAGTGCATACTCTTCACTCCCCTGCTCTTCATTCCACCCCTCTTCTGTCTCCCCAGTGCACACGCTCCACTCCCCTGCTCTCCATGCCATCTAACTTCTGTCTCCTCAGTGCTCCACTCCTCTGTTCCCCACTCCTCCCTTCTCCTGTCTGCTCAGTGCATACGCTCCACTCCCCTTCTCTTCATTCATCCCTCTCCTGTCTCTTCAGTGCACATGCTCCACTCTCCCGCTCTCCACTCCTCCCCTCTCCTTTCTCCTTAGTGCAAACGCTCCACTCTCCCACTCTCCATTCCATCCCTCTCCTGTCTCCTTAATGCATAGTTACATAGTAGGTGAAGTTGAATAAAGACAATAGTCCATCCAGTTCAAACTGTGTAGTTGTGTGTGGCCGTAATCATCTCACATACCCCTGAATGTTCTGATCCTTGAGATGTACGTCTAAGAGTCTTTTGAAAGCCACCATACTTCCCGCAGAAACCACCTATTGTGGTAGAGAATTCCACAATCTTGTAGCTCTAACAGTAAAGAACCCCCCACGTTGCCTGAGGTTAAAACGCTTCTCCTCTAATCGCATTGTATGCCCTCGAGTCCTCATGCACTCCCTACGACTGAATAGCTTTTTTTCTATGCCGAGATCACCATTGAGATATTTATAAATTGCTATCATGTCCCCTCTCAGGCGTCTCTTCTCCAGGGAGAATAAATCAAGCGATTGCAGACGTAATAATTAAGGTCCTCCAATCCCCTAATTAGCTTAGTTGCCCCTCTCTGGATCCTCTCCAGCTCCAACACATCCCTCCTGAGGACTGGCGACCAGAACTGGACAGAATACTCCAGATGCGGTTGGACCAGAGTTTTATAAAGTGGAAGGATTATAGTCTTATCTCTGGAATACATCCATTTCTTTATGCATGCTAATATTCTGCTGGCTTTGGCAGCTGCCGCTTGACATAGCATGCTATTGCCTAGTCTATCATCTACCAAGACTCCCAGATCTTTCTCCATTTTTGATTCCCCCAAAGGCCCCCCCCCCCCCAACATGTATTGTGCTTTTATGTTTTTAGTCCCCAAGTGCAAAACCTTACACTTCTCCACATTAAACCTCATTTGCCATGTCTTAGGCCACTCTGTTATTTTGTCCAGGTCATTCTGTAGGATATCTGCTTCATGCTGTGCAGTTATTGCCCTTCCCAATTTTGTGTCATCTGCAAAAACTTATATAGAACTACTGATCCCGTCCTCAATGCTGTTTATGAATAAATTGAACAAGGTTGGTCCCAGGACTGAGCCTTGGGGCACCCCGCTTACCACCACCTCAGACCAGTCTGAGTATGCGCTGTTTATTACCACCCTTTGGACACGCCCTTTTAGCCAATTCCGTATCCAAGAGCAAACCCTGCGGTCGATACCTGCAGACCTTATTTTATAAATTAAGCGCTTGTGGGGAACTGTATCAAACGCCTTGGTGAAATCCAAGTACACCACATCCACTGGTCTGCCCCTATCTAGCTCACAGCTCACCTCCTCGTAGAATGTTAAGAGATTGGTTTGACAAGAACGCCCATTTGTAAACCCGTGCTGATTACTGCTGATGATGTTGTTGTCTTTAGCAAACTCTACGATATAGTCCCTTATCATCCCCTCCAGAAGTTTACATACTATCGATGTCAGACTGGCAGGCCTATAATTTCCCGGGATATGCCTCTGCCCCTTTTTTGAATATCGGAATCACGTTAGTTTTCCTCCAATCCCCTGGTACATCTCCTGTCATAATACTGTCAGCAAAGATCAGGAACAATGGTCTAGATATAACCTTACTGAGTTCTTTGAGTACTCTCGGATGTACGCCATCCGGCCTGGTGATTTGTTTGTGTTAAGTTTATCCAGCCTTTCCCTGATTTCACCCTCTGTTAGCCATAGTGGCAAGTCCTGTGTATTACTACTAACCATACAGTCATGATCAGTGTACCCCATACAGTCATGGTCAGTGTACCCCATACAGTCATGGTCAGTGTACCCCTCCGTTTCCTGTGTAAAGACTGACGAGAAAAAAAGTTCAGCGCGGTTGCCTTTTCAGTGTTCTCTGTAACCATCCTCCCATCATCGTTAATTATGTGTGCAATATGCTCTGCCCTAGCTTTTTTGCTGTTGATATATTTAAAGAATTTCTTTGGGTTCTTTTTACTATCCTCCGCTATTTGTCTCTCAAAGTTGATTTTAGCCATTTTGATTTCGTGTTTACTTTTCTTATTTGCCTCCTTGTATTGGTCGAAAGCCGATACTGTGCCCTCTGATTTATATTTCCTGAAGGCCATTTTTTTCCCCTTATAAGTTTTTTTCACATTACGGTTTAGCCAGCCAGGTTTGGCTTTGTCTCTTCTAAATTTATTTCCCATAGGAATGCACTGCAGGATGCATTTGTTTAATATGTTCCTAAAGCATTCCCATTTTTCCTCAGTGGTCAGTGATCCCAGGGTTTGGTCCCAGTTTACCCTTTCCATCAATGAGTACAATTTTGGAAAGTCTGCCCTTCTGAAGTTTAGGGTTCTTATGTTCCCCACTTGCCTTGTTATATTGTTATTTACGCTAAATGTGATCATCCTGTGATCGCTAGAGCCCAGGTAGTCCTGGACTCCTACCTCCGAGATTAGGTCTGGGTCCTTAGTAATCAATAGATCCAGGACTGCGTTTTCTCTAGTCGGAGAATCCACCAACTGTGACATGTAATTATCCTGTAAGGTTTCCATGAATTGACGGGCCTTCTGTGAGTGTGTAGTCCCCTCTTCCCAGTCAATGTCGGGATAATTGAAGTCCCCCAATATGATGACTGATCCCATGCATATGCTCCACTGCCCCGCTCTCCATTCCATCCATCTCCTGTCTCCTCAGCGCGCACACTCTACTCCCCTGCTCTCCACTCCACCCCTCTCCTGTCTCCTCAATGCGCACACTCCACTCCCCCCGCTCTCCATTCCATCCCTCTCCTGTCTCCTCAGTGCGCACGCTCCACTCCCCCCACACTCTATTCCACCCCCTCCTGTCTCCATAATGCACATGCTCCACTCCCCCGCTCTCCATCCCCTCCCTCTCCTGTCTCCTCAGTGCACATGCTCCACTCCCCCACACTCTATTCCATCCCTCTCCTGTCTCCTCAGTGCAGACACTCCACTCCCCCGCTCTCCATTCCATCCCTCTCCTGTCTCCTCAGTGCGCACACTCCACTCCTCCGCTCTTCATTACATCCATCTCCTGTCTCCTCAGTGCGCAGGCTCCACTCCCCCCACACTCTATTCCACCCCTCTCCTGTCTCCATAATGCACATGCTCCACTCTTCCGCTCTCCATTCCATCCCTCTCCTGTCTCCTCAGTGCACACGCTCCACTCCCCCACACTCTATTCCAACCCTCTCCTGTCTCCATAATGCACATGCTCCACTCTTCCGCTCTCCATTCCATCCCTCTCCTGTCTCCTCAGTGCACACGCTCCACTCCCCCACTCTCTATTCCATCCCTCTCCTGTCTCCATAGTGCACACACTCCACTCCCCCACACTCTATTCCATCCCTCTCCTGTCTCCATAGTGCACACACTCCACTCCCCCACACTCTATTCCATCCCTCTCCTGTCTCCTCAGTGCGTACGCTTCACTCCCCCACACTCTATTCCATCCCTCTCCTGTCTCCTCAGTGCGCACGCTCCACTCCCCCACACTCTATTCCATCCCTCTCCTGTCTCCATAGTGCACACACTCCACTCCCCTGCTCTCCATTCCATCCCTCTCCTGTCTCCTCAGTGCACACACTCCACTCCCCTGCTCTCTATTCCATCCCTCTCCTGTCTTCTTCTCAGTGCTCTCCATTCCTCCCTTCTTCTCTCTCCTTAGTACGCACACTCCACTCCTCCCTCCTCCTGTCTCCTCAGTGCGCACGCTCCACTCCCCCGCTCTCCACTCCACCCTTCTCCTGTCTCCTCCATGTAAATGCATAGCTCCCCTTTTCTTATGTTCTTATTCCCATCCACCCAGACATTTGAGGAAGCAGCGCAAAGGGATCTGGAGTTACAAAGCAGTGAAGATGTAAAAACAATAAATCATGCACATATATTTTTCTAAAACCATGTACTGGGTCATGTTGCCCTGTATGATCGGATTTACTGGATCATGTTGCCCTGTATGATCGGATTTACTGGGTCATGTTGCCCTGTATGATCGCATTTACTGGGTCATGTTGCCCATATGATCGGATATACTGGGTCATGTTGCCCCATATGATCGGATTTATGGTAAAATGGTAAAAATATTGGTGGGGATAGTACAACTTTAGGAAGTTCAGTGGAGTCACTTCTATGCTCACAGCCTGTTGTTTGGCCAATAAAGTAGCAGCCACACCCTTGAAATAACTCTCCGGTCTCAGGGAACCCCTGAAATAAATGACTATATCTACAACTCATTATACATTAGTGTGAGTGGGAAGAATGCTCAGTGTCAGTGGGAAGAATGCTCCTTACTCTTGTGGTCATTGGGAAGGATTTCCCCCCCTTACTGAGAGCTAAAAAGATCATTTGTGTCAGTGGGAACTTATCTGAGTGGCAAAAAATTGCTGAATTAACCCCTAGCAATCTCTAGAGGAACCCTAGGGATCCATGGAACCCTGGTTGAGAAACCTTGCACGTCATCAGTTGTGTTCACTTACCTCTCCCCTCCTTTCTCTGTCAGCATGTTTGCAGGGATGAATGGTTCTTCATAGATTTCTTCATTTAAATTGCATCAGTCATAGCCATTTTCTGTGATTGCAAGAATAAAATAAGGAAACTTTGAAATATAAACTATTTGTCCATCTATTTCTGAATAAAGCTCTGTAACCCTGGATTGGAGTACAGCATTTACCATTTGCTGTACCATATTTTGCTTTCCACTCTATGTAAGTCCCCTTTGGACTTGGAAGCAGCCAAGGGCTATGGATAAGGGGGTACCACCAGTCCTTACGGGGACCAGGCCAGCGGGGGACCCAGGCAGCAGGGTAAATCTAATGGGGGCAGGGAGGGTGATAAGTGCAGCGGGGGAATTACTGGAAACAATCCCCTGTATGGCTCCCTCTGCAGCAGCTGAAAGCTGGCTTCTTCTCCTCTCCCTCCTGCCAGCTTTCAGCTCCTGCAGAGGGAGCCGTACAGGGGATTGTTTCCAATAATTGCTGCACCGATTACCCTCCCTGTGCCCCATATGTTTCCCCCTACTGCCCATGCCTCCCTGTATGCCCCCACTCCCCCAGTGTTGCCGGCTTCCCTCCTCTCCTTCCTGACAGCAGCTGCAAACACACAATAGGATCCTTCAGAATGGGGGAAGGTTCCAGTAATTATGCTATATTTACCAGCCCCTTCCTTTCCTGAATGAACACAATGAGTGATTGGTACAGATCACTCACTGTGTTCATTCATAACTGAAGCATATAATGTTAGAGAATGGGTTGAGGCATTAAGGACTTTCATGGTACGGCATAACTGAAGCATATAATGTTAGAGAATGGGTTGGGGCATTAAGGACTTTCATGGTACGGCATAACTGAAGCATAGTAAACTGTGTTTATTGGGGAGGGGGGGGGGGGGATGTCAGATTGGCTGTATGGGGCACCATGGTTTCTAACAGCAGCCTTGAAGTAGCCAATATCTTATAAGAAGACATGACAGGGCCTGGTTTTGGCCTGAATTATTTTCTTAATCCAGTCTTAGCGGTCCCATTCTTATCAGCAGTTGCTCTAGAATGCAGCCACTGGTGTGCAGTAGGATGACTGACAGTGGTGCCAATGCGTCAGTCCTAGCACATAACACTTTTTTTTTTTTTTTAATCTAACTTTATGGAAATGTCACAAAGTGGCATTTCATTGGGTTCTTTTGGCTGCAGCACAGAGCAAGGTGGTGGATTGCATGTACTGAAAATATTTCAAGCCGTACTTTTCTCAGTGCACACAACGGTAACAGGGTGGTGTGAGCTGGCCGGATAGGAAACTTGGCATTTTGCATGGTAATACTATAAATAAATCTTCAGATTCCTGCCTAAGCCCAGTGGTGACTGGTCCTCTTTACATAACCCAGGTTTTGCATTTTTATTTTCTATGCTTGAAACTGGTAACTAAAGACTAAACCTCCCGCTCCAATTCTTTTATCTGCATCCTGCCGCCACAATTTTCCACGTACAGTAAGTCACATGAGTCTCTCTGCGTCTTTACCTGGGTGATTAGCAGTGCCGGGGTTATACAGAAACTGTGGGGCACGTGTTCTGACTGCAACTATTTATATCAGAATTTCAAGGAACTCTCAGCACTCGGGTCTTTAGCACCAGCTATATATATACGTCACCCAGAGAGTAGGCATCTTAAATGCAGCACAGAAATTAGACGGGGGAGAGATGGCCTTGTCATACTGACAGAGTGATTGAGGCTGGATTCGTAATACCAAAGACCGGGATAATAAAGAAGACGGGAATCTGACTTTTCTGGTAAATTTGATTTTTCTTTTTTTTTTTTTATTACATTATAAACAGTGATAGTCAGTCATCGAACAGCCATTAACAGTGTGTCTTACATGAATTACCAGAGCAGATGCTTGACTTTCAGCACTGATCTACTAAAGGAGTGTATTTTACATCATCTTGTTAAGATAAGAAGAAATACCTCTGCATTTTTTATTTAAGTTCCTAAAACCTGAAATCTGTTGCTATACTTCATAGTGAATTTTCCCTACTACCATATTTCTAACACTCGGGGCTGTTTCAGGTGTCCAAATGGAAAAATATATATATATATATATATATATCTATAGATATATATATATATAGATTAGATAGATAGATTTATATATATATATATATATATATATATATATATATATATATATATATATATATATATATACGGTATATATATATATATATAGTTCATATATTCAGTTCTAATTCGCTTAATACTACTTTTTTTTTTTTTTAACTTTATAGTTATGTTTTAGGATTAACTTTTTATTTATTTAGAAGCTACAAAATGTACTTGAATATGCTCTAAATCAAAAGTCAAAAACATAATTATATTGCTACTTACTTAATAATGCTACTTAATTATTATTGTAGTAATAATAAGAATGTTTTGTTTTTAATAATACTATTTTGTCGTAACAAAAAATATTTTTTTTGTAACAATAATTTAGCTAAAACAATAGCTAAAAACAGAATGCTGAATTTACTACTTTTATTATTATTATTATTTTATTTGTTTTTATTATTAGTATTATTATTATTACTTAAATGCTGCTGTTGTTTTATTATTATTGCATTTTCTATTATGTTATTGTTCCTAATATTGCTTTTTCCAAAAAATGTATTATTTTTTTTTAAACAAAAAATTTTCCTATCTTTCTGTCTGGTCTGTCTGTCTGTCTGATCTATCTGATCTATCTATCTGTTCTGTCTAGTCCGTACTTTAAAAAAATATAAATTAACAATTTTTAAGGGTCAATGTCATTTTCCAGTGATAATAATTGATTACTTGAACAAAATGTATATTTTAAGACAAATAACAAAAATAAAATGAGTCTCTAAAATGCCAACCTATTATAAGTGATAACTGATTGTGTGATTATTTTTTTTGCTGACATTGTACCTGCTATCCATTGAAACAGCGTCCTATAGAATAGGCTTGGAATGTGTATCTTATTTATACGCACAACTCTGTATTGTCTTTATCCTTTGCCTGTCTCTACTGAAAGTAAAAGTATTTAAAACAAAATAAAAATACTCATGGCAGTCCTCTGCAAGGCTCTTGTGTACCTGTCTGTTAACTGCCAACCTGCAACAGTTGTGGGCCCTAAACAGCTTATAGAACTGGGTATGTGCAGAAGATGTAAAGTGCCTTGCAGAATATTTTTCCAATGTTTTGGCTAGTTAAGTTAAAAAGAGTTGCTGTGTTTACAACAAAACGTTTCTGGTGACATCTTTGGTTTTGTTCTCAAGGATCTCCAGTGGTCAGTGCTCAAAGACATTAATCATGCCCGGGTGTTCCTCCTGTGACAAAATTTCCATTGCTGGGTCCATTGTCCGGAAGCCCACCATGCACCGATACATCAGCACCAAAGTCCTGCTGGCCGAAGGAGAGGACAACCCATTTACTAAACATTGCCGCAGCTATGAGGAGACGTACAGGGTAAGGAGCTGCCATGCAGAATGTTAATTGGACTAATTACATAAAGATGACCTGTTACTTTCATCATCTCTATATCTAAACTTTTAATTATTTGATATCTCCATCAATCAGGATCATTTGCAAGAAATAACATTTTCTAGTCTAATTTATTGATCAAAATGTCAGTCTTGAGAGATGCCTCTTTTGATGGCTTTTGTGGTTGAGGTTCTGAAATAAGTTGTTCATTTAGGGACTTCCCTACTACTCATGTATATTGGCTTTCTGCTTTTCCCTTTCAAACCTAACTCTCCCCATAACCCTAATCCTTCCCTATGACCCCAACACTAACACTAACCCTCCTTCTAACTGTCATACTAACCCTTCCGATAACCCCAACACTAACCATCCTTGTAACTGTCATACTAAACCCAACACCAAACTCTGTATCCCTAATATTAATCCTTCTTGTAATCTTCATGCTAACACTAACATAACCCTCCTTGAAACGTTCATACTTATCCTAATGCTAAACTCTGTTATCCTAACTTTACCAATCTTGCAGCTATCCTACTACCCCTAACCCTCCTATTGAACCTAACACTAATCCTAACATGAACTTTCCCTGTGACTGTCATTCTAAAATTCCCTGTAATCTCAACACTAACCCTCCCTGTAGCCCCAACAGAATCCCTGTAATCTCAACACTAACCCTCCCAGGAGCCCCAACAGACTCCCTGTAATCTCAACACTAACCCTCCCTGTATCCTCAACAGACTCCCTGTATCCTCAACACTAACCTTCCCTGTAGCCCCAACAGACTCCCTGTAACCTCAACACTAACCCTCCCTGTAACCTCAACACTAACCTTCCCTGTATTCTCAACACTAACCCTCCCTGTATCCTCAACACTAACCCTCCCTGTATCCTCAACACTAACCATCCCTGTAACCCCAACAGACTCCCTGTAATCTCAACACTAACCCTCCCTGTAGCCCCAACACTAGGACTCCCTGTAGCCTTAACACTAACCCTCCCTGTATCCTCAACACTAACCCTCCCTGTATCCGCAACACTAAGACTCCCTGTAACCTAAACACTAACCCTCCCTGTATCCTCAACACTAACCCTCCCTGTAGCCCCAACACTAAGACTCCCTGTATTCTCAACACTAACCCTCCCTGTATCCTCAACTCTAACCCTCCCTGTATCCTCAACACTAACCCTCCCTGTATCCTCAACACTAACCCTCCCTGTATTCTCAACACTAACCTTCCCTGTATCCTCAACACTAACCCTCCCTGTATTCTCAACACTAACCCTCCCTGTATCCTCTACACTAACCCTCCCTGTATCCTCAACATTTACCCTTCCTGTATCCTCAACACTAACCCTCCCTGTATCCTCAACAGACTCCCTGTATCCTCAACACTAACCCTCCCTGTATCCTCAACACTAACCCTCCCTGTATCCTCAACACTAACCCTCCCTGTAGCCCCAACAGACTCCCTGTAATCTTAACACTAACCCTCCCTGTAGCCCCAACACTAAGACTTCCTGTAACCTCAACACTAACCCTCCTGGTATTATCAACACTAACCTTCCCTGTAGCCCCAACAGACTCCCTGTAATCTCAACACAACCCTCCCTGTAGCCCCCAACACTAAGACTCCCTGTAACCTCAACACTAACCCTCCCTGTATCCTCAACACTAACCCTCCCTGTATCCTCAACACAACCCTCCCTGTATCCTCAACACTAACCTTCCCTGTATCCTCAACACTAACCTTCCCTGTAATCTTAACACTAACCTTCCCTGTATCCTCCACACTAACCCTTCCTGTAGCCCCAACACTAGACCTTCCTGTAATATCAATACAAACCCTCCCTGTAATCTCAACACTAACCCTCTCTGTAGCCCCAACAGTAAGACTCCCTGTATCCTCAACACTAATCTTCCCTGTAACCTCAACACTAACCCTCCCTGTAACCTCAACATTAACACTCCCTGTATCCTCAACACTAACCCTTCCTGTATCCTCAACCAGGGCTTTTATTCTCAGAAAATAGGTGCAGGATCCCAGCCATGACCCCCCAAAACTCCTCTCCATCAAATAGTGGGGGGGGGGTCAAACTTCACTAACAATGGAAGAGTCTTAAAGCGGTATTAAGATTCAGGAGTGCATTACATACAGAGTGCAGAGTTTGGGGGGTGTTACACATAGAATACAGAGTTCAGGGGTGCGCTAGATGCAAAGTTCAGGGGTGCGCTTTTTACATAGTGCAGAGTTTAGGGGTGTGCTGCATACAGAGTTCAGGGGTGCACTACACATAGAGTGAAGAGTTTAGCCTTCTTCCACAGCTGCTTACCTCTGCATCTTCTATCCTCATCTGACTTTCATCCCTCTTCAGCTCTGACCTCTGCATGCCACCCCGCTCTCCATTCCCTTCATCTTCTCCCTCCTTCCTTAAAATCTCCACCATCTTCCACATGTCTTACTTGTGTTGCTGTGTTAAGCTGAAGCACCCAGCTGTCTCTACTACCTCCCTGCACACTGTAGGTGGCTCTGCCTGTCGCATTGCAGGAAGATCATCCAGTGGGGGTGTCGGGATCTGCACTGCGCCGCAGGCACCTGCATCTACCTTGTCCCCATCCTGCACTCAGAGGGAAGGCGCTCAGGAGATCAGATCTGTGGGAGCCATTTGGAGGCAAGCTGTCACATGTAAACATAGAAGCCAGATTTCTGTGTTTACAAGTGGTAGTGGTGAGCAGGGAGCAGAGGGTCTGAGCCAGAGGTGGTGGAACTGAGTTGCACAAAAGAGGCATGGAGTCCCGTCCCCCCAAATCCCTACAGGAACCTTCGATCTGGCATAGATTTTGAGGGGAACCCCATGCCAAAATGTAACAAAAAAATGTGTGGGCCCATATCTTCCCAAAAGCCGTACCAGACCCTTATTTGAGCATGCAGCCTTGCAGGCTTGGAAAGGGAACACCCCCTCCTGAGCCATACCAGGCCACATGCCCTCATGGGGGGGGGGCTGTGGGTTAGATGGGGCTCAGCACCACTCACTCCCATGCACCTTGTCACCATGTTGTTGGGTTCAACCCCCCACCCCCCGATCCCAGCCCCCCCCCCCCCTGTACGTGAATAAGTATGGGGCGTCTAAAACTGCATTTTTTTTTTTGAGTCCTTTATTAAAAACAAAATCAATGTCCCCCGAAGTAAATTCAGCATCAATCAGGATGGACGTTACAGGTCTGAACCTTATGCTGGCTCCCGCCGTCTGACAGCTCTGCTGCCTCCCTAACCAAGAGGTGGGGGCAACTGATGTTGTTGGGATCGGGTTCACATGTGCAGTGCAAATTTCAGGTCCGTTTTCACTGCGAATTTCCAAAGTTGCTGTTCAGCTGCGATTTTGATACCGTTCTGATGCAAATTTTAGGAGTGGATGGATGTCGGCATCCTTAACAATAGCTGGGGTTTAAGAAATGGGCCAGCAAGCTGGCCGCTGCATCTTTATCAACCGATGACTCATTAGCTGTCGGCTGAATGTAATCCAAAGATTTGCTGGCAATACAATTTGAGAAAAACCCCTTCAGGTCTGGTATGGATTTTGAGGGGAGCCCTATGGCTACATTAATAAAAAAAATGGTGTGTGGGTCCCCCCCAAAATCCACACCAGACCTTTATCTAAGCATGCAATCTGGCAGGCTAGGAAAGGGGGGGGGGGGGGGCGATTTGCGTTGATTCTGATTTCCTTATTTTATACTTATTCACTGCTGCGTGTGCACTTTCACTTTGGCACTTTTGTCATTTTGAAGATTGATGATTTTAAAGTATTATTGAGTTGCTTCTATTATCTATTTTATATAAGATATTTATGGTTCACCGATTTTCGAGTTTCTACGTTGATTTTCTACCTCTCTTTTTTTACATTTGTTGTATGTGGTGACACTACAAAATTAGCTGCAGATTTCTGGTGCTCCATTTTTCTTTTCTTTTTTTCTTTTCCGCCTCCTTCTCTCCATTTGGTAGCGCATAGGTTTACTTTTACATATATGCCCACATATGTCCTACTCCAAAAAGTGTGGAACAAGGTCAAGCAACTGCAGGCAGTACAGCGCTTTACCATTTACAGCCCTATCCAGTGCTGTATCTTGGCCTAGGCTGAGAAGGCCCAGGCCTAGGGCAGCACTTTGCAGGGGGGCAGCAAAAAATCTGCACCCCACACGATAAAACAAAAACAGCCTCCTCCTGGCTCCCACAGGAAAAGGGTCCCTGCCAGCTTGCGCTACACTTTTAGTATAGTGCCAGTCTTATGGGGGGAATTGGGCCAGAGGGCAGGATCCAGGAGGCAAATCAGTCTGGTGCTCCTATAAAGCGGTCACACTGCTACCTGCCGGTATGATAATACCGGCCGGTCAGGACATTGGAACTGACTGCAGGCCGCCGTCCACACATAATACAACTGGCCCGAAGGCTGCCAATGCTAATAAGTGTGGCACTGCAGCCTAATGCTCCACCTACCCTCCTCCACCCCCAGGTATGGCAGGCATCATGTCAATAATATCATTTCATTTCTTTAAACATCCTTGTCCTTGAGCGAGCGTACTGAATTACATCATATACAATATGTCACTGGGTTAGTAAGATTACTCCTATTTGGACTTGTGTTTGCTGCCACTGATTATTTCACCTATTTATATAATAACTCTGGACTTCCTATTCATTATACAAATAAGTGAAATAAACCTAAGATTACAATCAGTGGCACCAAAGTCCAAATATCTTATAAGAAAGGAGTAATCTTACTAATCCAGTGACATAACTCTGTACTAATGGGCACTGATAAGGCTGCACTGATGGCCAATAATGAGGTGGTACTGATAAGCTGCACTGATATGTTGCACTGTTGGGCAGCACTGATATGCTGCACTGATGGGCGCTAATAGGCTGCACTGATGGGCACTGATATGCTGCACTGATGGGCACTGATATGCTGCACTGATGGCCACTGATGAGGTGGCAATGGTGGGTACTGATAAACTGCACTGATGGGCACTGATGAGGCTGCACTGACAGGCATGAGGCAGCACTGATAAGCTTCACTGATCGGGCTGCACTGATATGCTGCCCTGATGGGCACTGATGGCCACTGATGAGGCTGCGCTGATGGCAACTGATGAGATGGCACTAATAAGCTGCACTGATGGGCACTAATATGATGCACTGATAGGCTGCACTAATGGGCACTGATCGGCTGCACTGGTGAACACTGATGGGGCTGTACTGATGGCCACTGATAAGGCTGCACTGATATGCTAGACTGATGAGGCTGCACTGATGGGCAGAAATGAGGCTGCATTGATGGCCACTGATGGGGCTGTACTGATGGCCACTGATGAGGCCGCACTGATATCAGTACAGCCCCATCAGTGGTCATCAATGAAGCCTAATCAGTGCAGCACATCAGTGCTGCCTTATCAGTGCAGCCTCATTAGTGACCATCAGTGCCCATCAGTGTAGCATATCAGTGCCCATCAGTGCAGCCTCATCAGTTAGTCTGATGAGGCTGCACTGATGGGCAGTAATAAGGCTGCACTGATGGGCACTGATGAGGCTGAACTTATGGAAACTGATGAGGCTGCACTGATGGGCACTGGTGGACTGTGGTTGTAGTCTATGGTTTGCAGATGACAGGGCGGGTCATAAACTGGAAGGGGTGTGGCATTTACAGGAAGGGTGGATCATATTTAAATTAGGGGGTGCCCAAGTTTAGTCAGGTCTAGGGCAGCACAAAACCTAAATACACCACTGGCCCTATCTGGGATAACAAGACTTACCTTAAACTAGCTAAGATTCCGCAGGGGGCCAGGTGGCGCGCATTGGGCATCAAATATTTCGGTCCGGGACTCTTCTGTCCTTCCCGGATCTCCAGAGCCAGTTTCAGTTGCCCTCGCACATGGCCTATTACTACTGTATCTACAGTTGGCACACGCTGTACGAGCTCAGGGCGAGTCAGCCTCATGGGAACTCTCCCCCACACCGATATTTCATGTTATTCAGAACACCGCTACCACAAAGGAGTTTATCTCTCAGGGATATCTTATGCTACCTGTCCAAGTATTTGGAGGCGCACCCTTAATAAGTCTCCAATTTTCCCATTTGTACTTACTACTGCGTGCTCATTACACACCGGTCCGGCTTCAGAGGATGGGTGGGCTAGCCGACCCACTATGTGCCAAGTGCAGGCACGCCCCAGGGGATCTTATTCATCTTCTGTGGTGCTGCCCGAAGCTGCATCGTTATTGGACTGAAGTTTTGCACACACTCAACCGAGGTTGAGCGGAGGAAGCGACTAGACTCCCTTTCTCTAGAGCCTTCTTTCAGGCCTGGAAGGTACTACTTCAGTTTTGGAAATCAGAAAATTCTCCTTCGGTTAAAAGGTGGGTGGCCACGATGGGGGATATGCTTATCCTGGAGAAGTAGATTTATCAACATAGGGGTAGGCCCCAAAAGTTTGAAAAACTGTGGTCTCCTTGGCTGGATACCCCTGGGATGTCTCCCGGGTAGCTCGTAAAGCAGCGGCTTTTACAGAGAGTGCCGGGTGACTGGGGTGATGGGTGTTCCCGGCTGTGGTTGTATGGTACCCTACACTTTCTTGGTGGGCGGCGGTTTCCTCTATCTACTATGTGTGATCACAATTGATTGTTCTTATACCTGTCATGGTGATGGGAGAGGGGGCAACCAGGGGCGAAAGTTACCCAATTAGGAAGAGATGTTTACGTTCATGAGATTGTTGGTCTGTTTTACCCTGTTTTCTTGGTTTTCTGATACTTTTAATTACTCTTGGTACAGAATTGCTCATTGGCATCCTGTTTGTATTGTCCTATTTCTATGAAAATGTTTCCTATTTTCTGTACTGTGTTTCGTTTTTTCAATAAACTTTTTTCTGATTTAAAAAAAAAAAAAACCCAGAGAAAACACCGGTGATTATAGTAAAAGTAGAATCCTATTTATTGTTTCCAGTAAAAAATATGCAAAGCATGATTACTCACACGCGCCACACCACTGCAAGCATCACAGCAGCGCAACTGGAATAGGCAACCGCCACCCAACGCGTTTCCAACCAATGAATATTAACCTACTTCCTGTGTTCTGTTTTGCGGGAGGAGGTCCGGCGCGTCATTTCCGGTTTCAGCGCCATTATACCTTAGTCCAGCTCATCATATCCGGTTCAGACGCCATACTAACGTAGCCTCACTACAGCATTGCTCGAGAACCACAGTGCAGGGCCGAACCATCCTCCTGCAGTGATGTCACAACAATAAATAAACCCTCATACTCGGAAGGCATTAATACATATAACAACCAAATGCAGTCTATAGCTACACTGCAAAAAATATACATAAAATATGTTAAAGAAAAGTGAATTATATTAAAATGGTGAAAACCTCACTCCTAGAACTTCACCAACATGTCACCTCATACCCAGAATAACACTTGCTGATTATCAATCCAAGCAACAGTAATTATCTCCAGGATTATGTAGCACTGCTTAACCGGGGTAAAGTTCTAGTACTGTATATATAAAGTGTAATTAATAAAACAACAAAAAAAATCGCCATCTAGTGGATGAGAAATAAATTAACTTCAATACTTTAGAGTCCTACAATCTCTGAGGCAGATAATAGGACAAGGAGGAATAGAAACCAGACAAAGGTAATAAAAGATAATAAAAATGTAATAAAGAAGGAAAACGATCTATACATAGGAAGAAAAGGGACACCTTGAGAAGATGGAAGGTGTTTTACAAAGAAAGAGGTAGATAATCACTACCCTCAGCTCAGTGGTGTATTTAGGTTTTGTGCTGCCCTAGACCTGACTAAACTTGGGCACCCCCTAATTTAAATATGATCCACCCCTTCCTGTAAATGCCACACCCCTTTCAGTTTATGACCCGCCCTGTCATCTGCAAACCATAGACCATAACATGAAATATCGGTGTGGGGGAGAGTTCCCATGAGGCTGACTCGCCCTGAGCTCGTACAGCGTGTGCCAACTGTAGATACAGCAGTAATAGGCCATGTGCGAGGGCAACTGAAACTGGCTCTGGAGATCCGGGAAGGACAGAAGAGTCCCGGACCGAAATATCTGATGCCCAATCCGCACCACCTGGCCCCCTGAGGAATCTTAGCTAGTTTAAGGTAAGTCTTGTTATCCCAGATAGGGCCAGTGGTGTATTTAGGTTTTGTGCTGCCCTAGACCTGACTAAACCTGGGCATCCCCTAATTTAAATATGATCCACCCCTTCCTGTAAATGCCACACCCCTTCCAGTTTATGACCCGCCCTGTCATCTGCAAACCATAGACCACAACCAGAGTCCATCAGTGCAGCCTCATCAGTTTCCATAAGTTCAGCCTCATCAGTGCCCATCGGTGCAGCCTTATTACTGCCCATCAGTGCAGCCTCATCAGACTAACTGATGAGGCTGCACTGATGGGCACTGATATGCTACACTGATGGGCACTGATATGCTGCACTGATGGTCACTGATGGGGTGGCAATGGTGGGTACTGATAAACTGCACTGATGGGCACTAATGAGGCTTCACTGATAAGGCAGCACTGATGTGCTGCACTGATTAGGCTGCATTGATGACCACTGATGGGGCTGTACTGATATCAGTGCGGCCTCATCAGTGGCCATCAGTACAGCCCCATCAGTGGCCATCAATGCAGCCTCATTTCTGCCCATCAGTGCAGCCTCATCAGTCTAGCATATCAGTGCAGCCTTATCAGTGGCCATCAGTACAGCCCCATCAGTGTCCACCAGTGCAGCCGATCAGTGCCCATTAGTGCAGCCTATCAGTGCATCATATTAGTGCCCATCAGTGCAGCTTATTAGTGTCACCTCATCAGTTGCCATCAGCGCAGCCTCATCAGTGGCCATCAGTGCCCATCAGGGCAGCATATCAGTGCAGCCCGATCAGTGAAGCTTATCAGTACTGCCTCATGCCTGTCAGTGCAGCCTCATCAGTGCAGAACATCAGTGCAGCCTCATTAGTGCCCATCAGTGCAGTTTATCAGTACCCACCTTTGCCACCTCATCAGTGGCCATCAGTGCAGCATATCAGTGCCCATCAGTGCAGCCTATTAGCGCCCATCAGTGCAGCATATCAGTGCAGCTTATCAGTACCACCTCATTATTGGCCATCAGTGCAGCCTTATCAGTGCCCATTAGTACAGCCTTATGTCACTGGATTAGTAAGATTACTCCTTTCTTATAAGATATTTGGACTTGTGTTTGCTGCCACTGATTGTAATCTTAGGTTTATTTCACTTATTTGTATAATGAATAGGAAGTTCAGAGTTATTATATAAATAGGTGAAATAATCAGTGGCAGCAAACACAAGTCCAAATAGGAGTAATCTTACTAACCCAGTGACATATTGTATATGATGTAATTCAGTACGCTCGCTCAAGGACAAGGATGTTTAAAGAAATGAAATGATATTATTGACATGATGCCTGCCATACCTGGGGGTGGAGGAGGGTAGGTGGAGCATTGGGCTGCAGTGCCACACTTATTAGCATTGGCGGCCTTCGGGCCAGTTGTATTATGTGTGGACGGCGGCCTGCAGTCAGTTTGAATGTCCTGACCGGCCGGTATTATCATACCGGCAGGTAGCAGTGTGACCGCTTTATAGGAGCACCAGACTGATTTGCCTCCTGGACCCTGCCCTCTGGCCCAATTCCCCCCATAAGACTGGCACTATACTAAAAGTGTAGCGCAAGCTGGCAGGGACCCTTTTCCTGTGGGAGCCAGGAGGAGGCTGTTTTTGTTTTTTCGTGTGGGGTGCAGATTTTTTGCTGCCCCCCTGCAAAGTTCTGCCCTAGGCCTGGGCCTTGTCAGCCTAGGCCAAGATACAGCACCTTAAACACTGATATTTGAGCTCTAGGGGGGTCCACCACATTATTTACTAGTTTTTCTCTTAAATTGGGGACCTTTCTGAAAACTATCTCAGGTCCCATAGGTAGGAATTCACTCAAGGTATTAATCCGATCTCAAATGTCCCTCCTTCTGTTTATTATACGCTTGAGCTCGTAAGATTGGGTAGAAAATGTTGTAATGAAGGGACATACCAACCTCTTATGATCACACTCAGAATTATTCAGCAAGGAACTCCTGTCCATATTACCCACTTCTTCTATCACCCTATCCAAGGTATTCCCATCATACCCCTTTTCCAGAAATCTATTTCTAAGGATATTGCTCTGTATCTGATAGTCCTCTAATTTGGTACAGTTTCGATTGATTCTCATCAACTGGCCTTTAGGGATGTTATGAAGCCAGGATGGGTAATGGCAGCTATTGCGGACTAAGTATATGTATAATGGCGCTGAAACCGGAAATGACATGCCGGACTAAGGGAAAATGGCGCCGGACCAGGAAGTGACGCGCCAGACCTCCTCCCGGAAAACAGAACACAGGAAGTAGGTTAATTTTCTCACGATTGTCTGATATTAAATGGGCTTAGTAACTGTATGATATGCCCCTTGATGATCAACATTGGTTGGAAACGCGTTGGGCATGGTTGCCAATTCCAGTTGCTCCGCTGTGATGCTTGCAGTGGCGTGACGCGTGTGAGTAACCATGCTTTGTATATTTTTTACTGGAAAAAATAAATAGGATTCTACTTTTAATATAATTACCGGTGTTTTCTCTCATTTAATGTGTATGAGAGTTTACCTCTGGAGGCTCTGATTGTGGGAGATGAAGCTGTGATGGCGGGAGTTGCTAACCACCTGATATGCCTTTTTTGGATTATTGATCTGGTGAGTTTGCACTGCATGTGGAGAAGGACAAAGGAAAGCACGTGGTTAAAACTCCCATCACTGGTGTGACCCGTCCTCTCTTCCATAACCTGCTCATCACAGTATTACACTATATTGGACTTTCTTTTATTTACATGTTACACCGGAATGATCTATTTGAGAATCCTCTACTGGACAGTCGTGAGAGATTTGAACTGTATTTGGACTTTTCTTGGAGTAGGGCGTGAGTACTGCCCAGCTGAGACTTTCTACTTTCAAAGCGCTGCAATTTTTTATATACATGTTATCCTAAAGATAAACTCTGTTATCCTAACAGTACCATTCTTGCAGCTTTCCTACTACCCCTAACCCTCCTGGTACACCTAACACTAATCCTAACATGAACTTTCCCTGTAACTGTCATTCTAACACTAACCTTTCCATTAACATCAACACTAATCCTCCCTGCTACTCCATCACTAAAGGCAAAAAGAACAAAAAAGGGCGCACCGACCTAGCGCATTATCCTCAATATAAGGCTTTATTTAAATGACATAAAAAATGGCTACTCACAGACGTAGATAAAAGTAAAGCGTATCAAGCTGGATTGCTCAAAAGTCCGTGTTTAGTCCATATGATCGTCCATGATGAGATGACTGACACGTTTCGAGGCCTAGCCTCTTCCTCAGAGCCACCTCGGTGGCTCTGAGGAAGAGGCTAGGCCTCGAAACGCGTCAGTCATCTCATCATGGACCCTCCCTGTAATCTCAACACTAACCCTCCCTGTATCCTCAACACTAACCCTCCATGTAACCTCAACACTAACCCTCCCTGTAATCTCAACACTAACCCTCCCTGTAATCTCAACACTAACCCTCCCTGTAATCTCAACACTAACCCTCCCTGTATCCCCAACACTAACCCTCCCTGTATCCCCAACACTAACCCTCCCTGTATCCCCAACACTAACCCTCCCTGTATCCTCAACACTAACCCTCTCTGTAATCTCAACACTAACCCTCCCTTTTATCTTCAACACTAACCCTCACTGTAATCTTAATACTAACCCTCTCTGTAATCTCAACACTAACCCTCCCTGTATCCCCAACACTAACTCTCTCTGTAACCTCAACACCAACCCTCCCTGTAGCCTCAACACTAACTCTCTGTTACCCCAGCACTAACCCTTCCTATAACCTCAACACTAACCTTCCCTGTAGCCTCAACCAGGGCTTTTATTCTCAGAAAATAGGTGCAGGAACCCAGCCATGGCCCCCCAAACCCCCCCCCCCCCCACACACACACACCCTCCAAACCACATCAAATAGTAAGGGGGTCAAACTTCAGTAACAATGGAAGAGTTTTAAAGTGGTATTAAATTTCAGGGGTGCATTACATACAGAGTTTGGGGGGTGTTACACATAGAGTACAGAGTTCAGGGGTGCGCTAGGTGCAAAGTTCCAGGGGTGCGCTTTTTACATTGCAGAGTTTAGGGGTGTACTGCATACAGAGTTCAGGGGTGCACTACACATGGAGTGCAGAGTTTATCCTTCTTCCACAGCTGCTTACCTCTGCATCTTCTATCCTCATCTGACTTTCATCCCTCTTCAGCTCTGACCTCTGCATGCCACCCCCCTCTCCATTCCCTTCATCTTCTCCCTCCTGCCTCAAAAGCTCCACCATCTTCCACATGTCTTACTCGTGTTGCTGAAGCACCCAGCTGTCTCTACTACCTCCCTGCACACTGTAGGTGGCTCTGCCTGTCTCATTGCAGGAAGATCATCCAGTGGGGGTGTCGGGATCTGCACTGCGCCGCAGGCATCTCCCTTGTCCCCATACTGCACTCAGAGGGGGGGCGCTCAGGAGATCAGATCTGTGGGAGCCATTTGGAGGCAAGCTGTCACATGTAAACATAGAAGCCAGATTTCTGTGTTTACAAGTGGTAGTGGTGAGCAGGGAGCAGAGGGCCTGAGCCAGAGGTGGTGGAACTGAGTTGCACCAAAAAGGCATGGAGTCTTTGCCCCCCCCCCCCTGTCCCCCCCAAATCCCTACCGGAACCTTTGATCTGGCATAGATTTTGAGGGGAACATAATGCCAAAATGTAACAAAAAAATGTGTGGGCCCATATCTCCCCAAAAGCCGTACCAGACCCTTAACATGCAGCCTTGCAGGCTAGGAAAGGGAACACCCCCTCCTGAGCCATACCAGGCCACATGCCCTCATGGGGGGGTGCTGTGGGTTAGATGGGGCTCAACACCACTTACTCCCCTGCACCTTGTCACCATGTTGATGGGTTCAACCCCCTACCTCCCATCCCAGCCCCCCCCCCCCCGTACGTGAATAAGTATGGGGCGTCTGAAACTGCATTTTTTTTTTTTTTGACAAGTCCTTTATTAAAAACAAAATCAATGTCCCCCCCGAAGTAAATTCAGCATCAATCAGGATGGACGTTACAGGTCTGAACCTTATGCTGGCTCCCGCCGTCTGACAGCTCTGCTGCCTCCCTAACCAAGAGGTGGGGGCAACCGATGTTGTTGGGATCGGGTTCACACATGTGCAGTGCAAATTTCAGGTCCGTTTTCACTGCGAATTTCCAAAGTTGCTGTTCAGCTGCGATTTTGATACCGTTCTGATGCAAATTTTAGGAGTGGATGGATGTCGGCATCCTTAACAATAGCTGGGGTTTAAGAAATGGGCCAGCAAGCTGGCCGCTGCATCCTTAACAACCGATGACTCATTAGCTGTCGGCTGAATGTAATCCAAAGATTTGCTGGCAATAAAATTTGAGAAAAACCCCTTCAGGTCTGGTGTGGATTTTGAGGGGAGCCCTATGGCTACATTAATAAAAAAAATGGTGTGTGGGTCCCCCCAAAATCCACACCAGACCTTTTATCTGAGCATGCAATCTGGCAGGCTAAGAAAGGGGGGGCGAGTGAGTTCCCAGCCCCTGCGTCCCTAACTATACCTGGCCACATGTCCTTAACATGGGGGGGGTGCTTTGGGGTAGAAGGGGCTCCCTTCCCCCTCCCCCAAAGCACCTTGTCCTCATGCTGATGGGGACAAGGTACTTTGGGGGAGGGGAGCCCCCTTACCCCAAAGCATCCTCCCATGTTGAGGGCACGAGGCCTGGTATGGTTCAGGAGGGGCGCTCACTCGTCCCCCTTCCCCCCCCCCTTTCCTGGCCTGCCAGGCTGCATGCATTGATAAACGTCTGACGTGGATTTTGGGGGGGAACCCCACACCATTTCTTTTTTTTTTTTTTGGCATGAGGTTCCCCTTATAATCCATTCCAGACCCGAAGGGCCTAGTATTGATTTGGGGGACCCCTATGCTGATTTATTTTCACATTTTATTGCTGGCAACTCTTTGGTTTACATTCAGCTGTCAGCGGGTTGTTAAGGACACGCCAAACAGGTTTCTGGCCTGCTACTTGACAACCTGCTATTGTTAGAACAATCCTATACCCGCAGTTGATCCAGAGGAAGGCGAAAAACCCCAGCAAAGCATGATCCAATTTGCTACAGCAGGTGAAAAAATTCCTTCCTGATCCCCCGAGAGGCAATCGGATATTCCCTGGATCAACTTTACCTTTACTCCTTGTGCAAGCATTAGGCCCTGTTCACTCCTGAGCGTTTTGTTGCCTGAAGCTCAAAAAAGTACATGAGCTTCTTTTTTGGCAGATTACACGTGTGTGTGGCTAGGTGTCAATGCCTGCCTCCAAACACCTGCAAGCAATGGCTTAAAAAACGCCTGCAAAAAGCCCAAAAAACCCCCCCAAAAAACCATGAAAAACACCTGAAAACCATCTTTTTAGGCGTGATTTGCGTGATTTACGTGATTTAGGTCTAGGGGGTGTTTCTTGGAACATTTCTTCGTTCTCTGAAAGTTCATCATTAGTTGCTGGGAGTTCTTCTTTAGTTGCTGCCATTTCTTTTCTAACCACTGACACTTTTTTTTCCATCATTTGTTCAATCCATGTCAGTGTTTCTTCATACCGTTTTTCTGTCTTTTCGAGTCTTTCTTGCATCTCTGCAAGTGTGACATTAATCGCTGCAACTCCTTCTTCAGTCGCTGTGTGTCTTGTTTTACTTCTTTTCCATACTTCAGCCAGCAATGTGCGCATTTCTTCCCTCGCATCGATTCTTCCTTCCATATCTCCTCTTCTTTCATCTATCATGATGCGCACTTCATCCTTTGCTGTGCATCTTTCTTCCATCACCGCTGGGACATCATTTCCCTCTGCGTCTCCTTCTACTCTCATTACGTGTGCTTCCTCCATCGCTGGGGATGTGATTTCCACCTCTACGCTTGCTTTATCCATTATTATCCGTGCTTCCTCCATCGCTGGGGGTCGGATTTCCACCTCTACGCTTGCTTTATCCATTATTATCCGTGCTTCCTCCATCGCTGGGGGTCTGATTTCCACCTCTACGCTTGCTTTATCCATTATTATCCGTGCTTCCTCCATCGCTGGGGGTCTGATTTTCACCTCTGCGCTTGCTTTATCCATTATTATCCGTGCTTCCTCCATCGCTGGGGGTCTGATTTCCACCTCTGCGCTTGCTTTATCCATTATTATCCGTGCTTCCTCCATCGCTGGTGGTCTGATTTCCACCTCTACGCTTGCTTTATCCATTATTATCCGTGCTTCCTCCATCGCTTCTTCCATCCTCCTTAGCCTCTCCATTGCCTTTGGTCTTTCCTTGCAGTATTTAATTCTGTAGTGATAAAGAAAGATATGTTAAGAAAATGTGTCCATAAACCAGCAGAAATTATTACAATTATTTGCGGACTGCATCTAAATCTGTGTTTGATAGAAACCAAGCCATCACCCCATTTGTTACTGTTACCAGCAGCCTCAGTTCATTCACCCCTCCCCCATAGAACATATGTTAGAGGTGTGTTTAATCTCATTATGACCAGTGAGGGTAAACCCCAGGCAATGAGCACAGAAAACTCACCGCCTCGGTCTGATCAACTGCCTGCCTACAGGAAAAAGGTAAATATTGGGAGGGCTCAGATACAGTGGGTGATAGCATGAAGATGTGTAATGGAGAAAACCTATAAAGAATGTGCAATAACTTACCCAATGTAGCATGCTGCTGCAGCAGCAATGATCAGGAATAGAAGACTGACTCCAGCTATAATGCCCACTGTTAGAATGAGGCCTTTTTTCTTCATTTTATAAAAGGTCTCGGCAATAAATCTCACAACGGGATTGATGACTGAGATTCCCGAATTATAAGTACTGGTCTCCGTCGTCGTCGTCGTTGTTGTCGTTGTCCATGTTGGAGACATTGTGGGGACCTCCTCAGTGACAGTGACTGGAGGGGTCTCACTGTTTATCTCCAGGTTTCTTTGGTGCTTTTTGAGTGTCTCGGCATCAGCGGCGGTCTCAGTGGAAGTGGGATCTGATGAAATAAAAACAAAGGAAATCAGCTTAACCGTCCAAATAATGAGCTATAAAGTTAAACAAACAAGTTTGCATTCATATCTATAAATCTACTTCAAATGACCCGGGTCCAATTAGTCCTGAATCAAGGACAAATCAGGTCTTTTACATTTTTGGATAGAGCGGGGGAAGGTTAGAGCCGTACTTTTCCTCTTACTTCCTGTACTAGGGACCAGGATCACAGGAAGTGGTGACAGTCCTCCCCAATGGGAGCACAGCAATACAAACCTAAAAAAGGATCAAACTCTTCCCCACCCTATTAAAAAACATTGCTGTCTGTGTCCCCATTGAATAAATTCCCCCTCCCTTCCTCTGCATTGGACATGCCAAGGAACTGTCTGTTGTAGGAGCATAGGGGAGCGCCATCTGCCGGGGGATGGGGTAAGTAAAACTTTTCTTGTCCCCCTAGACACAAGCAAGCAATTTACACTTGCAGTGAGGAAGGTGCAAGGGAGGAATTTTCCTTTTCCCGGAATCAGGTGCTAAGATATATTCTATCTGGTTACCTCCTGGTTACCTAATTAATAGGATGTAAAGAAACTCACAGAAGATACAGGAGCCATGAGTCTGATTACATTTTCAGGGCAGTCTTCTGGCTGTACAGCTGCCCCACCACTTCTACAGGGCTTTCATCATGAATCCCCTATTGTATTATTATCATAAGTAAAAAAAAAAATACCTTTTGATGTTTAATTCCAGAGCTGCAGCTAGATGCCATAACCCCGGTATTATATTTTCCCACAGACGCCGGGCTTTTTTCATAAAAGTGATCCCAGCGACTGATTAGTACTACTTCAGTAGACACCCCCCCCCCCCCCCACAGCAGGAGAAAACCCCCACAGAATGAACGATAAACCAAAACCTGTAATACTTACCAGTCACGTGAACGATGACCTTCTTGAATAGATGACGCTGGACTTTGTCCGTAGTGAAGCGGACCTCATAGGTTCCGCTGTCTCTTTGCAGGACCGGGCTGAGGAGCAAGTCGCAATCCTCTTTACCTGAGCGGGGCAGATGCAGAGGAGACCTTTTACCTTGGTGCTTCTGCAGGTTGGGAAAATTATGGTGCAGTATGTTAATATCTTCCTGCAGGAGGGTAGTGTAAGGACCGCCTCCTTCCGGAGTCATTCCCCACTCAATCCCAACATTGGTTGCACCAGAGAGAATATTGTTGGTGATCACACATGGGATCACCAGTGTAGAGCCGGCTTTAGCCTCCAGGCGGGTGTACAATGGCCGGGCATTTGCAAATTCCACACCAACAAGGTGCAGAAAGCAGAAAATAGCGAGCACTTTAAAAAGGCTCATTTTCCAAATTTGTCACAAAGAATAGAGAAAAGTGACAAAAAAAATAAATATCAGTTTATTTACTCAGCTACTCAGAAAGATATCTGAATATTCGCTTTGTAAATTGAATGAGAATTCTCACAGCAGATCACACAGGTGTGTTCACTACAAGAGCCAATCTCAACTGACACAGCTCAGCTTTGTTCCCGCTCTTTTTATAGCAAATCTCAGCGGCAGTTGGTTTGCACTCGACCACACTGTTGCGATTTGACTTGTCAGTTAAATTCTTGCACTCTGCTTAACTGCACTGGTGCAAAATGTCTGTTCAGTAAAATTTCTGTCTCCAGCACTGCATTGCAAATGAAATGTAAACAAAGGGTTAAATTCCCCCTGTTTATCCCAATGAATAACTGCCGGGGAATTCCCCATTTCACTACATAGAGGTCTATTGGAGGGGGGGGGGGAGGGTGAAGATGGGGGCTAGGACTGGATTTATTTCTGCTTGTCTTCAATCTCCCTGACCTCATCTAATAATAGATCCAATGATTTCTCAGTTGGCCAAAATTAACGGTCACTTTCTTGGAAATAAATTGGTGTTTTATCTTGCTGTGTTGGGTTTGTGAATTATTGGCTGAGTTCACCTTTTCCAGAAAATTATCAATGTAAACGCCAAAACCGTTGTTGTAAACAGATGTTCTGACTAGAAATAAGTACAACGAATGAGCAGCAGTATCATGATATATGTAAACAGTAGGTTTCTAAATGAAGTGAGGTAGTTCAGGTAGAAATACAGGAATAAGATCTAGACTGAGAGGGGGGAGGGGAGAGTTGAGGGAATGGGGAAGGGTATTAGGAAGGCAGGAGTGAGGAAGGAGCACCAGCAGGTTTGGATTATAGACAGGTGATCAAAAGGTAGTTCACATTGGATCAGTTATATTTGAACAGTACATTTTGGATGGACGTTCATACTTATCTTAAAACTAAACTCTGTTATCCTAACATTACCATTCTTGCAGCTTTCCTACTACCCCTAACCCTCCTGGTACACCTAACACTAATCCTAACATGAACTTTCCCTGTAACTGTCATTCCAACACTAGCCTTTCCATTAACATCAACACTAATCCTCCCTGTAAACCCAACATTGACCCTTCCTGCCACCCTAACACTAACTCTGCCTGTACCTCCAATACTAACCCTCCCTGTATCCTCAACACTAACCCTCCCTGTATCCTCAACACTAACCCTCCCTGTATCCTCAACACTAACCCTCCCTGTATCCTCAACACTAACCCTCCCTGTATCCTCAACACTAACCCTCCCTGTATCCTCAACACTAACCGTCCCTGTATCCTCAACACTAATCCTCCCTGTATCCTCAACACTAACCCTCCCTGTATCCTCAACACTAACCCTCCCTGTATCCTCCACACTAACCTTCCCTGTATCCTCAACACTAACCCTCCCTGTATCCTCAACACTAACCCTCCCTGTATCCTCAACACTAACCCTCCCTGTATCCTCAACACTAACCCTCCCTGTATCCTCCACACTAACCCTTCCTGTATCCTCCACACTAACCCTTCCTGTATCCTCCACACTAACCCTTCCTGTATCCTCAACACTAACCCTCCCTGTATCCTCCACACTAACCCTCCCTGTATCCTCCACACTAACCCTCCCTGTATCCTCAACACTAATCCTCCCTGTATCCTCAACACTAACCCTCCCTGTATCCTCAACACTAACCTTCCCTGTATCCTCAACACTAACCCTCCCTGTATCCTCAACACTAACCCTCACTGTATCCTCCACACTAACCCTCCCTGTATCCTCAACACTAACCCTCCCTGTATCCTCAACACTAACCCTCCCTGTATCCTCCACACTAACCCTCCCTGTATCCTCCACACTAACCCTCCCTGTATCCTCAACACTAACCCTCCCTGTATCCTCAACACTAACCCTCCCTGTATCCTCAACACTAACCTTCCCTGTATCCTCAACACTAACCCTCCCTGTATCCTCAACACTAACCCTCCCTGTATCCTCCACACTAACCCTCCCTGTATCCTCCACACTAACCCTCCCTGTATTCTCAACACTAACCCTCCCTGTAACCTCAACACTAACCCTCCCTGTATCCTCCACACTAACCCTCCCTGTATCCTCCACACTAACCCTCCCTGTATCCTCAACACTAACCCTCCCTGTATCCTCAACACTAACCCTCCCTGTATCCTCCACACTAACCCTCCCTGTATCCTCAACACTAACCCTCCCTGTATCCTCAACACTAACCCTCCCTGTATCCTACACACTAACCCTCCCTGTATCCTACACACTAACCCTCCCTGTATCCTTAAATTATATATAATTTTTTTTTTTTAATTGTCGCTCTTATTTTTGTTTATAGCGCAAAAAAAAAAAAAAAACACAGAAGTGATCAAATACCACCAAAAGAAAGCTCTATTTGTGGGAAAGAAAGGACATCAATTTTATTTGGGTACAGCGTCGCACGACCACGCAATAGTCAGTTAAAATAACACAGTGGCGTATCACAAAAAATGGCTTGGTCATAAAGGGGAGTAACTTTTCCGGAGGTCAAATGGGTAAACTACAGAACACCTACCCCTATGTCATGGAGAAGAGGGGGGATGTAAATACAGTCCAGTGTGTTTGTGGTGTCACTCTAGGACAGAAAGTGCGCTAAAACGAATGTGATTGCAACATATTACATTTGGGTTCTTGGACGGAGAAAACCCTCTAATGGTTTGACATTATCTTGCTGTTGAGTCCACTCATTCCTTTAGCTGATATCGTACAGGACATCTCTCTTCTCCTGCAGACCATCCAGACAGAGATCCAGAATCTGAAGGACCAGGTCCAGGAGCTGCACAGAGACCTGACCAAGCACCATTCCCTCATCAAGACAGACACCATGAGCGAGGTCATTCAGAAGTCCCTGCAGGTGGATGTGCAGATCGCCTCCGAGTATTCCTCGGTGGAAATGATGAGGACGGCATTTGAGGAGGTCAGTACATTTATCAGATCCATTGGCAGAATCTGTGATGGCCGGACTAAGGGAGGAGAGGATAGGAGTGCCAAGAGTCCAAAACCGGGAGGCACAGCTATGAGCCACAGGGCAACCATTGTTGTCAGAGGCCTCTAAAGCCTTCAGAGTGAAGAATGTTCTTAAGAAAAGTTATTCTGTTGAGGTGTTTTCATTATATTCAGAAATATTTATTACAACCTTTTTCTTTTTAATTCTAGATTTGGGAAGAAACCTACCAAAGGGTGGCGAATGAGCAGGAAATTTATGAAGGTTGTATGACGTGTTTCTGCAGTATTCACAGTTGGGCTGTATTAGGGCCGGTTCACATTTCTGCGAGTGCGCCGATCGCATGTAATTCGGAGCGCACTGCTCCTTCATTACATGCGATCGGAGGTGCGGATGCAAATTCAGCCATACACTTTGTATGGCTGAATTCGCACTGTATCCGCACCAAACACGCACATGACCCTTTTTTCCAGCCGCATCAGGATCGGATCGCACAGTGGTTCACACTTGTGCGATCCGATCCTGTGCGAACTGTCAGATCGCACTGCAGTATGCGATCAAACTGGGGGTGTCGTTAACATTTCATTGACACCCCCTGCGTATTGCATATGGCAGTGTGAACTGCCAGATGTGCGTTTGCGATGCGGGAACAGGCTGCGAATTCGCAGCCTTCCCGCTTCGCACAAGTGTGACCCGGGACTAAATGTATATACAGAGGCCCTGCTGATACAGCTTACCCCCTTTGTTAGCTAAAAGATTGTGGTCTGAAACACCATCTGTGGTCATGTGCTTCCATCCCTAAATCTATACATACAAAGTAAAATCTCATTACTCTGGAACTTTAAATGAAGCACATGACAGCAAACCCCTTAGCACCCTGTAGGACTATTTTAGCACTTTATTTTTCCTCTTCCTGAGACCGATAGTGATGAGTTTGGGTTTGGACTAAACCCAAGGACATCCGAACCCGGAAGTTAATTGTCACTGCTGGGCCAAGGGCCTAATAAAACACATGGCCATTATACGTCAATGCCATTGACTTAGTATAGCCATTTTGCCATACATCCATCAGCCAAAACTTTAAAACCACTGACAGGTTAAGTCAAGAACATTGTTTATCTCATTTCAATAGCTTCTGAAAGTCAGTGGGTTATATTAGGCAAGCAAGTGAACATGTTGTCCCTGAAGTTGTATTGAAAGCAGAAAAATGGGCAGTTTGTTGTGTATGGGTGAGGGTCGAGGGTGCCCATGCTGACCCATGTCCACAGCCTAAAGCGCCTACAATGGGCATGTGAGCAGCAGAACTGGAGCACTAAGCAATGGAAGAAGGTGGCCTGGTCTTTTACATCATACGGATGGCTGGGTGCGTCTGCGTCCATTATCCCGGAAAGAGATGGCACCAGGATGGGAAGAAGACAAGCGGGCAGAGACAGTGTGATGCTGGGAAAGTCCTGCCATTCATGTGGATGTTACTGGACTTGTACCACCTACCTAAACAGTTATTCCCTGATGACAGTGATGGCAGTGGTCTTTTTTAGCAGGATAATGTGCCCTGCTACACTGCAAAAATGGTTCAAGAGGTTTTGAGGAACACAACGGGTTGGGGTTGTTGATTTGGCTTCCAAATTTTTCAGATCTCAATCTAATCGAGCATCTGTGGGATGTACTGAAAAGCTTGTCTGATCCATGGAGGCCGCACCTCCTAACTTACAGGACTTAAAGGATCTGCCACTGACGGCTTGGTGCCAGATACCACAGCATACCTTCAGAGATCTAATGGGGTCTATGCCCCGAGGGGTCACGGCAGCAAAAGGGGGACCTTCCTAATATTAATTGGGTGGTCGTAAAAAATATGGCCAATCTGTGTATTCCATCAATATCAATGGTCATGTGGCCATATTCGGCCAATGACGTCACGAGCATTCCCACCTCCTTGCATACTTGCAGCTGTGGGGGCCAGTAAGCCAATATGGCACATGGCTGGGAGCGAGAAGCCTGCCACCAATAATTATTGCCCCATCAATGGTCTGGTCTCTCGTTCTCTGCAGCTCAACTCCACGACCTCCAGCAACTGAAACAAGAAAACGGCTACCTGACCACGATTGCCAAGCAGATTGCCCCATACGTAAGATCCATCGCCAAGGTCAAAGAGCGTTTGGAGCCCAGGTAGGAAAGTTCATACTTTTGTGATGTGTTTTTTGGTTTAATCATTTATATCCAAGAAAGAATTCTAAATTTCTTTCCATCCTGATATCATTTTTTGGAGTATAAACCTATTCATTTGTTCCTTGTTGGACACAACCTTAGGTTTCTGACTGCCATTGCTACCCAATACACTAAAAGATAAGAAAAAGTTCCTTAATACTTAAAGCGGAGTTCCACCCAAAAGTGGAACTTCCGCTTTAGGTGATCCTAACCCCCTGACATGCCACATTTGGCATGTCATTTTTTGGGGGGGGGGGGGGGGGAGCGGGTACCTAGTTTTGACAGGTACCCGCTCCCACTTCCGCTCGGAGCGCCGCGGCGCCCTGAGCGGAAGTTCTCCTCAGCCCCTCCCTCCCTGCAATCTTCTGGGACTTGTCAGAGGTCCCAGAAGATTGCCGGCCAATCACGGCGCGCAGCGCGACTCGCGCATGCGCAGTGGGTATCCAGTTGTGAAGCCGCAAACTGTCACAGCCGGGTGCCCACAGCAGTGATGCCGGCGCCGAGGGAGAGGATCGAGGCTTCGGGTGGCCGCATCGCTGGACCGTTGGACAGGTAGGTGAGTGAAATGGCTGGAACTCCGCTTTAAAGAGGTTGTAAACTCTAACTTTTTTTTTTTTTTTACAACCTGAAAGACAAACACATAATGAGCTAGTATGCATCGCATACTAGCTCATTATGAAATACTTACCTTACAACGAGCCCCCGCCGTGCCGCTCACTCACCTGTATGACGGACGACATGTTCAGTCGACCGTCTTCCGGGATCGCGGAATCCGGCCATCTGATTGGCCGGAGCCGCGGTGACGTCACTCCCGCGCACGCGCGCGGGAGCCGACAGTCACGGCACGGGGCTCTGAAGGAACGGCACGAGCGGCCGTTCCTTCAGAGCGCATGCGCCAGTGACGTCACTGGCTGCATGCAAGCTAAATATCTCCTAAACGGTGCAAGTTTAGGAGATATTTACAGTACCTATAGGTAAGCCTTATCATAGGATCACCTATAGGTACAAGTGTCAGAGGAGTGTTTACTTCCTCTTTAAAGTGGTTGTAAACCATATCCCCAGTGAAGTGACTGGCCTCAGGTGATACACAGAGATTAAACAAATCCTTCTACATAAGTTGTACCTGTTTATCTGCTGTATTCACTTTTGTACATCCGTTCAAAGTCCAGAATTTATACAGCTTGTCTGAGAGTTCAGAAAAGAGGGGGCGGAGAGCTGAAGTTACATTAGTGAGAAGAAGAGCTCTGAAAGCTTATTGGAGGGAAGGGACACACACCCTTTCACACAGCACACGGGAATCTGTCAATTACAGGCTGTGTGCTGGCGCTCCCTCCCCTGTCCCCATTTATCATTTGGTGTCAGGAAAGCTTGTCAGAAGTGACTCATCAGAGGAAGGAGGCCGCAGACAGAAATGACACTTACACCAGTGCTTTAAGTGGCCCAAAAGAGGTGCCGATACTCTATTATAGGCCTATACATTTTTTTATACTGAGTACCGGTGCGTACCGGGCCACTTAAAGCACTGTGATTTGTATACCATTAAATTGTACTCATTTGTTTAGTTTATTCAGATTCACTCTGTCTGTCACAGTCACTCACCTTTGCTAATTTTTTTTTTTGTTTTATTAAAACGAAAAAAAAAAAAAAAAAAATATATATATATATATATATATGTTTAATGCGTTTTACCAGGAGATACAAGTACATGTAAAGAGATTCTAGGACTTACCTGAGATAGATTTTGAAAGCTCCAGGAGACCTTTAGTTTGCTACAGACACTTGACAGGCCAGGAGGGAGGGAGAAGGTGTTTGGAGAGCAGAGGGAGGAGTCTGGACATTTTACAGCACTCTTGGGCTGCACAGCTATCTGAACAGGTTAAACAACTGCTTATTATAATAAACCAGTCAAGTATTCTTAGATGCCACCACGTTTTGTTCACCTTTGTATTTCATAATAGAATAGAGCATTTTGTTTCCAACGTGCCATAAAGCTTACATTTACTTAAATTATTTTTTACTGCTTTACGGAACAGCAAGGTAGTGTTAATCATCACATTATATTAACCACATCCCGCCCGCCCTATAGCAAATTGACGGCGGGATTGTGGTTGTATTATCCTGACCGGACGTCATATGACGGCGGCAGGATAATACAGCTCTGCGCGCCCCCCGGCGATCGGTGATGCGAGGTGTCAGCCTGACTCCCTGCATCTCCGATCTCGGTAAAGAGCCTACTGACGTAGGCTCTCTACCATGTGACCAGCCGTGTCCAATCACGGCTGGTCACATAGTAAACAGGAAGAGCCGTTGATCGGCCTGACAGGCACGACCAAAGGAGCGCCGATCGGCGGCTCCCCTGACGGGGGGGGTTCGGCACTGGCAATCAGATCATTGATTACCAGTGCAGACCCTCAACGGGGGGGGGGTGCCACTAGAACCACCAGGGATGCCCACCTATGACCCCAGGGATGCCCACCTGTGACCCCAGGGATGGCAATCAGGGCTCAGGGAGCCCCCCATTGCCCTCCCCATCAGTGCTGCCCACTATTGCCCACCAGTGCCGCCTATCAGTGCCCACTAGTGCCGCCTATCAGTGCCCATTAGTGCCACCTATCAGTGTCCGTCAGTGCCACCTATCAGTGCCCATCAATGCCGCCTATCAGTGCCGCCTATCAGTGCCCACCAATGCTGCATATCAGTGCCGCCTATCAGTGCCACCCCATCAGTGCCTGTCAGTGCAGTCTCATCAGTGCAGGAAAAAACATATTTATTTACAAAATTGTATAACATAAACAAAAAAGCTTATTTTTTTCAAATTTTTCGGTCTTTTTTTATTTGTTTAGCAAAAAGGAAAAAACCCAGAGGTGATGAAATACCACCAAAAGAAAGCTCTATTTGTGGGGGGGAAATTACATAAATTTGGTGTAGGTACAGTGTTGCATGACCGCGCAATTGTCATTCAAAATGCAACCACGCTAAAAGGGGAAAATTGGCCTGGGTAGGAAGGGGGTGAAAGTGCCCGGTATTGAAGTGGTTAAAAATGTTTAAAAGACTCACAAAATGCTGTAAATGTCGGAATAAGAGGTATACCTCCGAAGAAGAAAGTAAATACTTACCTTTCCCGCAGTTCCAGTCACTGTTTGTCACACACGGAGATTCTCCTCGTTGCTGGACGCCTGGCTTGGAGAAGCTGCTGGAGGGAGGAGGTGGGTGGAGCCAGCACTCTTAGCGCACGTGGAGGAGGAAGGAGGCTCTGCTGTGGATGCTGGGGCCTCGCTCTCCTCCTCTCCTCAGGACAGGACAGGCGGCGATAGCAACCAGTGCACTCACTGTTTACACTGCGGCTGCTGTATAGGCCAGCGGCACGGCGGTGGGACTACAAGAGAAGCTTTCAGCTCCGCCGCGCTGCTGTGTGGTGGACCGTGGACTGGAGAGTGTGAGTACCAGTACGCTAAAAGCACGTTCTGGGCGCACGGAGAGGTGGCGGTACGCTCAAGAGCTTTATTCGGAAGTGGTGGTACTGGGTACCGGTGCGTACCGGCCCACTTAAAGCACTGACTTACACTGCCTTGAAAAAGTATTCACACCCCTTGAAATTTTCCACATTTTGTTATGTTAGAACCAAAAAGGTAAAAGTATTTTATTGGGACTTTATGTGATAGACCGACACAAAGTGGCCGTAATTGTGAAGTGGAAGGAAAATGATAAATGGTTTTCACATTTTTTACAAATAAATCTGTGAAAAGTGTGGCTGCATTTGTATTCACCCTCCACCCCCCCCCCCCCCCCAGGAGTCAATACTTAGTAGAACCGCCTTTCCTTGCAATTACAGCTGTAAGTCTTTTTGGGGATGTCCCTACCAGCTTTGCACATCTAGAGAGGACATTTCTGCCCATTCTTCTTTGCAGAATATCTCAAGCTCTGTCAGATTGGATGGAGAGCGTCTGTGAGCAGCAATTTTCAAGTCTTACCACAGATTCTCAATGTGATTTAGGTCTGGACTGTGACTGGGCCATTCTAACACATGAATATGCTTTGATGTAAACCATTCCATTGTAGCTCTGGCTGGATGTTTCGGGTCGTTGTCCTGCTGGAAGGTGAACCTCCGCCCCAGTCTCAAGTCTTTTGCAGACTATAACAGGTTTTCTTCTAAGATTGCCCTGTATTTGGCTCCATCCATCTTCCCATCAACTCTGACCAGCTTCCCTGTCCCTGCTGAAGAAAAGCATCCCCACACCATGATGCTGCCACCACCATGTTTCACAGTGGGGATGGTGTGTTCAGGGTGATGTGCAGTGTAAGTTTTCCCCCACACATAGTGTTTTACTTTTAGGCCAAAAAGTTGAATTTTGGTCTCATCTGAGCAGAGCTCCTTCTTCCACATGTTTGCTGTGTCCCCCACATGGCTTCTCACAAACTACAAACAGGACTTCTTATGGATTTCTTCCACCAATGGCTTTCTTCTTCTCACTCTTCCATAAAGGGCAGATTTGTGGAGCGCACGACTAATAGTTGTCCTGTGGACAGATTCTCCCACCTGGGCTGTGGATCTCTGCAGTTCCCCCAGAGTTCCCATGGACCTCTTGGCTGCTTCTCTGATGAATGCTCTCCTTGCCCGGCCGGTCAGTTTAGGTGGACGGCCATGTCTTGGTAGGGGCCTGGCTGGTCAGTTTAGGTGGATGGCCATGTCTTGGTAGGGTTGCAGTTGTGCCATACTCTTTCCATTTTCCCATGATGGATTGAACAGCGCTCCGTGAGATCTTCAAAGCTTGGGAGATTTTTCATATAACCTAACCCTGCTTTACACTTCTCCACAACTTTATCCCCTGACCTGTCTGCTGTGTTCCTTGGCCTTCATGATGCTGTTTGTTCACTAAGGTTCTCTAACAAACCTCTGAGGGCTTCACAGAACAGCTGTATTTATACTGAGATTAAATTACACTTTGGTGACTTCTGAAGGCAATTGGTTCCACTAGATTTTAGTTAGGCTATCAGAGTAAAGGGGGGTGAATACAAATGCAGCCACACTTTTCACAGATTTATTTGTATCATTTATCATTTTCCTTCCACTTCTCAATTATGTGACACTTTGTGTCGGTCTATCACATAAAAATCCCAATAAAATACATTTACGTTTTTGGTTGTAACATGACAAAATGTGGAAAATTTCAAGGGGTGTGAATACTTTTTTAAGGTACTGTACACACTATAGAGATATGTTAATGGTGTGGGTGAATGACCACCAATAAAAGGCACCGCATCCCTTGGTATAGGAAACTTGGAAACAGGTAGTGGGACTTTAACCACTTTACCACCGGAGGATTTTCCTGCTTAACGTCCAGGCCACTTTTTTCAACTTGGCACTGTGCGAATTTAACTGACAATTGCGCGGTCGTGCAACGCTGTACCCAAACGAAATTTACATCCTTTTTTCCCCACAAACAGAGCTTCCTTTTGGTGGTATTTGATAACCTCTGCGCTTTTCATTTTTTGAAATATTAATAAAAAAACGCGAAAATTTTGACATTGACATTTTCTACTTTGACAGTTAAAAAATATCCAATATATTCAATTTTTGTCATATATTTAGGCCAAAATGTATTTAGCTCCATGTCTTTGACAAAAAAATTCTCAATGAGCGTATTTTTAACCGCTTGAAGACCAGAAGATTTTACCCCATTCCTGACCAAGCCCTATTTTGCGATTCGGCACTGCGTTAATTTAACGGACAATTGCGCGGTCATGCGACGCTGCACCCAAATTAAATGTACGGTATGTCCTTTTTTCCCCCACAAATAGAGCTTTCTTTTGGTGGTATTTGATCACCTGTGCGATTTTTACTTTTTTTAAAAAAGAGCGACAATTTTGAAAAAAAAAAAACAATATTTTTCACATTCTAATATATAACATTCCCACCAAAAAAATTTACAAATCAAAATTTTTTAACATTTTAGGCCAATTTGTTTTCTGCTACATATTTTTGTTAAAAAAAATCACAATAAGCGTATTTTGATTGGTTTGCGCAAAAGTTATCGCGTTTACTAACTACGGGAAAAATTTGTCATTTTTATTGTTTATTTTTTTTCTAGTAATGGCGGCGATCTGCGATTTTTTTTTTTTTTTTTTTTTTGCGGGACTGCGACATTGCGGCGGACAGATTGGACCCCTAACTGACATTTTTGACACTTTTGGGGGGACCAGTGACATTACTACAGTAATCAGTGCTAAAAATATGCACTGTCACTGTACTAATGACACTGGCAGGGAAGGGGTTAACACTGTTGTTGATCAAGGGGTTAAATGTATTTCTAGTAATGGCGGCGATCTGCGATTTTTTTTTTTTTTGCGGGACTGCGACATTGCAGCGGACAGATTGGACCCCTAACTGACATTTTTGACACTTTTGGGGGGACCAGTGACATTACTACAGTAATCAGTGCTAAAAATAGGCACTGTCACTGTACTAATGACACTGGCAGGGAAGGGGTTAACACTGTTGTTGATCAAGGGGTTAAATGTATTTCTAGTAATGGCGGCGATCTGCGATTTTTTTTTTTTTTTTGCGGGACTGCGACATTGCAGCGGACAGATTGGACCCCTAACTGACATTTTTGACACTTTTGGGGGGACCAGTGACATTACTACAGTAATCAGTGCTAAAAATAGGCACTGTCACTGTACTAATGACACTGGCAGGGAAGGGGTTAACACTGTTGTTGATCAAGGGGTTAAATGTATTTCTAGTAATGGCGGCGATCTGCGATTTTTTTTTTTTTTGCGGGACTGCGACATTGCAGCGGACAGATTGGACCCCTAACTGACATTTTTGACACTTTTGGGGGGACCAGTGACATTACTACAGTAATCAGTGCTAAAAATAGGCACTGTCACTGTACTAATGACACTGGCAGGGAAGGGGTTAACACTGTTGTTGATCAAGGGGTTAAATGTATTCCTCATGCTTACTGACATGTGTGGGGGGAGGGAGTTCTGGGACACAGACACAGATCGCATGTTGAGCTATGCTGAATCCTGTAATCTGTCCCTGCCTGTCACAGAGGAGATCCGCCCGCTTTGTTTACACAAGCGGGCAGATTTCCTCAGTCTTTCCTCGATGATCGGGGAAGAGCGGTGGTGATCACCGCCTCTCCTCCCCTGGTCCGACTCCCACTGTGTCTAAACCATCTAAACACAGCGGTAGCGAGCCCCCGGCGGTGCACGCGCGCAGCCGAGAGAGGGAGGTATCTGGCGACGTAGGTCTACGTCACCAGACCCAGCCGAGCCACTCTGCTGCAGTAGCAGCAACGTGAGCGGTCGGCAAGTGGTTAAAGGTTCTCAATACAAATGACGATAAACTACATTTGTGTAAAAATACATTACTGTATTTATTGATACACATTGTTAAAAACATTTCATAATAGAAACATATACTGTACATTCTAAACATGGTCTTGTATTTATTTCCACAGCGGTATAACTGTGTAAACTCCCAAAATGTTTCGCCCTGCGAGGCTTCTTCAGGGGGAGAAGTAACCGATAGTGTTCTGAAAACAGTATCAGAAAAAGAAGAGATGAACATCAAGCTAGCATGACCTACAAATAGATCACAATATCAACAAAATGAAACATTCACAGCATTGGCCTTGTCATGCTAACCTATGATTTGTCATAGATCAATTTACAAGGCAGACAAATCTCAAAATGATTTCATATACCAGGCTTGCTACTCGATATCCAGGCCTCAATGAAACCGTACATTTCTGGCTCTTTCTGTGATTGCAAGACTATCTTCCTTATATACAGGGATTTTTTTCAGCAGGAACGCAGTTCCGGCACCTCTAGCACTGAATGTATGTAATAGAAAGGGGTGTGGAGTCTGCTGGAGGGTCTATTGATGATGCTGGCTGCTGGGGGGATTTATTGTCACTGGTGGGGATCTGTCTTTGAGTGAGGGTCTATTGTTGCTGGTGGATCTTATGTTGCTGGTAGGTCTCTTGCTGCTGGAGGGTCTAATAATGCTGGCTGCTGGGAGATCTGTTGTTTCTGCTGGGGGGTCTAATGTTGCTGGGGTCGATCTTTTGTTGCTGGGTGCGGTGTTTTGTTGTGTGTGGTCCATTGCTTTTACGTGGGGGGTCTATTGATGTGTGGGGAATCTATTGTTGCTGGGGTGGGGTCTTTTGTTGTGGGGGATCTATTTTTGATAGGGGGGTCTATTGTTGCTGGGAGGGTTCTAATGTTGCTGGCAGCAGAGGATCTATTTTAGTGCTTTTCTTGTTATTATTACCAAACTCCATACAAATTATTTAGCACCACAAAATGATACTTGGTTCTGTATTCTCTAAAAGGGGCTGTACTGGGAGGCGGGTAGAGGGTGAAACTAAGGGACAGTTCTTAGAGGTGGGTAGGGGGCGGAGACCAGGGGTGACTCCGAAGGAGGGAGTTCCTGCACCTATTCTCTGAGAAAAAAACCCTGCTTATATATACTGTATATTTAAGAAATAACCCCCCCCAGTATCGGCTATTTTACTAAATTAATATAGGGTTGTAACAATGTAAAGGCAGCTTAATGTTTCACTCCAGTAATGTGTACTTAGGTCCAATTGGGGATATACTGTAGACGTGGTGAAGACGACTTGCTGAAGTTCAAACCAAGCATCAGAATGGGGAAGAAAGGGGATTTAAATACTTTGAACGTGGGATGGTTGTTGGTGGCAGACGGGCCGGTCTGAGTATTTCTGGGATTTTCACACAGAATTATCTCTCGGGTTTGCAGAGAATGGTGGGAAAAAGAGAAAATATCCAGTGAGTGGCAGTTGTGTGGAGGAAAATGCCTTGTTGAAGTCAGAGGAGAATGGGCAGACTGGTTACAGATGATAGAAAGGCAACAGTAACTCAAATAACCACTCGTTACATCCAAGGTATGCAGAATACCACCTCTGAAAGCACAACACATCCAACCTTGAAGCAGATGTACTACAGCAGCAGGCGACCACATCGGGCGCCACTCCTGTCAGCTAAGAACAGGAAACTGAGTCTACAATTCGCACAGGATCACCAAAATTGGAAAAACTTTGCTCTGATGAGTCTGCATTTCAGCTGCGACATTCAGATGGTGGGGTCAGATTTTGGCACATGGATCCATCCTGCCTTCTATCACCGGTTCAGGCTGGTGGTGTAATGGTGTGGGGGAGGAGGGGGGGGGGGGTGATGGTTCAGGCTAGTGGTGGTGGTGTAATGGTGTGGGGGAGGAGGGGGGGAGGTAACGGTTCAGGCTGGTGGTGGTGGTGTAATGGTGTGGGGGAGGGGGGGGTGATGGTTCAGGCTGGTGGTGTAATGGTGTGGGGGAGGAGGAGGGGGGGGGGGTAATGGTTCAGGCTGGTGGTGGTGGTGTAATGGTGTGGGGGAGGGGGGGGGGGTGATGGTTCAGGCTGGTGGTGTAATGGTGTGGGGGAGGAGGAGGGGGGGGGGTAATGGTTCAGGCTGGTGGTGGTGGTGTAATGGTGTGGGGGAGGAGGAGGGGGGGGTAATGGTTCAGGCTGGTGGTGGTGGTGTAATGGTGTGGGGGAGGAGGGGGGGTAATGGTTCTGGCTGGTGGTGTAATGGTGTGGGGGAGGAGGGGGGAGGGGTAACGGTTCAGGCTGGTGGTGGTGGTGTAATGGGGAGGGGGATATTTTCTTGGCACACTTTGGGCCCCTTAGTACCAACTGAGCATGGTATAATCACCACCCCCTACCTGAGTATTGTTGCTGACCATGTCCATCCCTTTATGACTACAGAGTCCCCATCTTCTGATGGCTCCTTCCAGCAGGATAATGCACCATGGCACAAAGCTCCAATCATCTCACCACTGGTTTCTTCACCATGACAATGAGGTCACTGTCCTCCAATGGCCTCCACACTCCCCACATCTCATCCAATAGACCACCTTTGGGATGTGGTGGAAAGGGAGATTGGCATCATGGATGTGCAGCCAACAAATCTGCAGCAACTGTGTGATGCTATCATGTCACTATGGAACAAAATCTCTGAGGAACGTTTCCCGCCCCTTGTTGTATCTATGCCATCAAGAATGAAGGCAAAAGGGGGGTCCAACCCGCTACTAGCAAGGAGGACCTAATAAAGTGGCCGGAAAGCGTATTTCTTAGTGTCTATATATTATTTGTTATATGGTTAATGAGATTGTAAATTCACAGTGTTGGCCAATTCTAGCTGACCCTTTAAGAAAGGTAGTTTACCCTTTATAATTCTTCTGTATTTATTGTCGTTTTTTCAATTGTTCTATATTTATGTCTTTTGATTTTTCATTTACTCGGCTCTTGATATGAGATCGCACGGACGCCCAGGCAGCATGTATAAGATTTTCTTTGTCTAAGCAGCACCAGTCTTGTGGCACTGACTCCCTGTTTGCCCTGAAGCTCCTGATACTGTTTTCAGAACACTAGAGGTTATTTCTTGAAGAAGCCTCACACTGCGAAACATGTTGGGAGTTGACACAGTTATATCGCTGTGGAAATAACAATGAGACCGTGTTTAAAACGTATATACTGTATATTTTGATTATGAAATGTTTTTAACAATGTGTATCAATATATATTGTTATTTTTTCAAAATAAACGCTCTTTTTTTGTTTATAGCGCAAAAAGTAAAAATCGCACAGGTGATCAAAGACCACCAAAAGAAAGCTCTGTTTGTGGTAAAAAAAAGGACGTAAATTACGTTTGGGTACGGCGTCGCATGACCGCGCAATTGTCAGTTAAAGTCGCACAGCGCCGAATCGCAAAAAGTGGCCTGGATGTAAGACAGCAAAATCCTCCGGTGGTAAAGTGGTTAAAGGTGCTCAATCCATACAATGATAAGCTACATTTGTCTAAAAATACATTATTTTTAACATTTTTTTATATGAAATTCCCCCCAAAAAAGATGTAAAAACCAATTTTTTTTTACATTTTTGGCCAATTTGTTTTCTGCTACCTATGTTTGGTAAAAAAAATCGCAATAAGCGTATTTTGATTGGTTTGCGCAAAAGTTATTGCGTTTACTAACTAAGGGAAAGATTTTTGTCATTTTTGGTGTTTTTTTTTTAACGAGTAATGGCGGCGATCTGCGATTTTTTTTTGCGGGACTGCGACATTGCGGCGGACAGATCGGACCCTTGACTGACATTTTTGACACTTTTGGGGGGGCCAGTGACATTACTACAGTAATCAGTGCTATATATATGCACTGTTACTGTAAAAATGACACTGGCAGGGAAGGGGTTAATTTTATTGGAGAGGGAGGGGTTAATGTATGCCTGGTGCTTACTAACTAACGTGTGGGGGGGGAGGTGACTGTGTGACACAGGGACAGATCCAGGGTTCAGCTATGCTGAACCCTGCAATCTGACCCTGCCTGTCACTTAGGAGATCCGCCCGCTCTGTTTACACAGGCGGGCGGATCTCCAAACTAGATTCCCCGATAAACGGGGAAGAGCGGTGGCCGCCGCTCCTCCCCTGGCTTGATTTCCGCTGTAACTGAAAACAGCGGGAGCGAGCCTCCGGCGGCGCGCGCACGCCGCCGAAAGAGGGGAATGTCTGGTGACGTAGACCTACGTCGCCAGACGATAACGAGCCACTGTGCTGCAGTAGCAGCACAGTGACCAGTGGTAAAGCGGTTAAAGACCTTAAAATGCTTTTACACGTACAGTGACAGTAAAAAAAACATGCCTACAATGCATTTTAATAGGGTTTTTCTATTTCGCGGATTTTCACTTTTCGCGGCTGGGTCCGGAACGTAACCCCCGCAATGGAGGGGGGGTTTACTGTAGTCGTTTCCTCCCCAGTCTGACTGTCCCTGGCCCGCCCCTTTCATTCATTGGATTTACGTTCTTTCTCAGCATCACACATGTGCTTTACCTAGGGGGCGGTCTTCATGCAAATACACTCTGCCTAGGAACGCCCACTCCTCCAGACTGACCCCCACCTATCAAGACCTATAATATTTGCATAACCTCTACCATGAGCCAGCCCACGGCTTGTGTCAGGGCTGAGGGCATTTCAGAGGAGTAATGAGGCAGGAAGCTATGTACAGCACCGTGCCGGCCCCTCCCAGAAGCCATGATCTGCCTACATTGCATAAAGATAGAGCAGCACAGAGACCCAGTGATGACATCATTGGGACTAAAAAACTGTAATAGAAACAAAGTTTTGGTTAAAAAATGTATTAGCAAGTCGAAGGGGGGAGGGGAGGACTCAGGGAAGGCAAAGGAGTAGAGCATGTTTACTTGCAAGGAGAATTCCCCTTTAGATTAGTGAATGAGGCGATATTGTGCCAACTTCAGTAAATCAGAACTGAAGGCAAAAATCCTTTTTCTCTTTCGTTCATTGATGGACAAAGCTCCTGGTATTCATACCCATTGGGGTTATACTGACCCCTACAGGCAGGGCAGCCATCAGAAACTGTGGGGCCCCTTACACAGCTTTAGGCACACACATGTACACTCACAGATATATACACACACAGACATGTACGCACACACACGCACAGTCACATGTACACACACATGTACACTCACAGACATGTACACACACACACGCACAGTCACATGTACACTCACAGACATGTACATACATACACACACAGACATGTACATACATACACACACAGACATGTACGCACACAGACATGTACGCACACACACACACGTACTCACAGACACCCACCCACCCCCATGTACACACACAGACACACACAGATATGTGTACACACACACACGTACATACATACACACATGCACACACACACATATACATAAAGAGACACACAGACACACATGTACACAACCCCCCTTCAGTTGTACAACAGCCCTTACTTGTAAGGTGGTCTTCCCATCTCCTGCTCTTGTTTCCCCTATGTGTCCGTGACACAGAGAGGAGCTGCAGTCCGGGATACAGTACAGGCAGCACAGACCAGGAGTGCAAATGCAGGAAGTAGCCAGAGGTGGCAGTAAAGAGACCGATGTGAGCTCAATGACACAGAGACGCAGCATCTGCCGACTCGCACTCAAAAACCCAGGGCAGTCACGGAGCACCGCTGCACCCACACCCGCCTTTTCCCATCCTCGCTGGGCCCGTCCAGATGCTCGGGCCCCTTACAAGTGTATGGGCTGTACCCCCCTGATGGCGGCCTTGCCTACAGGAGTAGAACACTAGGCAGAAAAAAGTCTGGCTAGGCCCATAGGCAGTCCCAGGGGGTATACTTCCTCTCTGCTATAGGCACTCCGTTTCTGCCTGGTCAGGAGTAAGGACCTAGTTCCTTGCTGGGATCTCTGGTCCTGTGAGATCTACAATCTACGCGCGCAGACCTCAGCTCCGTGCTAGGTTGGCCGCGACATAGCCCCACTAAACGGGGGCTGGCCTGCGAGTTAAACGCCTCGAGAGGTCGCATAAGACTGGTTCTCGGCCTGAGTTGCAGTGTTCCTCCTGGTCGACAGCCCACCCCCCACCCATTTTGATGGAGAGGGGTTGTATCTGGAGCTGTGCCTGCCTGGTTCCTGGTATAGTGAGTAGCTGCCCCCCTCTCCCCCTGGAGGGTTTTGGGGTGGACGTGGGCCCCTCCTTGGGACAGTCGGACCCCGGATTCCCCTCCTTCCTGCAGGCACTTCCCTTGCTGAGTCCCTCATCCTGCCCCCCCCCCCCCTCTTTTCCGCATACGCTGCGGCTGTTTGTGTGGTCTGGCCACTTTCCTGGGGTGGGGCCAGGTGCGCTGACTGGCGATGGGGGTCGGACGATCGACTGTGCGGGGGGGGGTTGTACCTGGTGGGGGCTCCTGCCAAGGCCCCCCCCCCCGGCCTGCCCAGATCTGTCCTTGAGGCCTGGTCTCAAAATCCTGGGTCCCTGTATGCCCTGTGGTGCCGCGCGGGGCTGCCATTTTATTGTAGCCTTTGTGTTCTATACGTGACAGCCATGTTTGTGTAGTCCGGCGGCCATTTTACTGTGGCTTGCTATTGAAAATAGCGGCAGCCATGACAGTGGAGCCCTGTGGGCGGCGATTTTGGCGGTGGGAGCCCTTCCTCATCCTCTGGTGCTGACTCTTGGATCATTTTACTTCCTGATCACCGCATGTGTAGTGTACGTTATCCTGGTGACTGCAGGTGCTTGTCTCTGCAGGTGGTGAGTATGGTAGGGTCCTCTCCCTCTCTGCTGAGGATCGCTGGTGCTTTGTGCCTGGCGACTGGGTGGTGCTGCCAGCGTGGTGGGGGTTGTCACTTAGCAGTGTTTTACACTTTTTGTGGGGTCCCCCTGGTGATTCATGGAGTCTTTGAGCACATTTCCCCACCTGATCCCTTCTCTGAGGCTGCGGGGCCCTCCGAGTCCCAACCATCCATGCACTGATGGCGGTCCTGGAGTCCCTTGTGTCGCGGGTGGAGGTGGCTCTCAGGCGATGGGCTAGCAAAAAGCGCCCCCCGCCTTTCCCTGTCTAATCAGATCCTGAATCTGATTTGGCTGCGCAAACTTGGGTCACCCTGCTGGGTCTGCAACCACGCGCCTGGAATCCCCTCATAGTGAGGATGATTCCTCCACGTCTGCAACCGCACACGAAAAGGCGCTGGTGGATGCACATATTTTATCTGTGCATGAGACCCTGAAGATGGAGGCGCAGGTACCCTTTGGCACTCACAAGCCATCCAGAGCGGCAAAGGTGTTTCCTTTCCCTGCCTATTTTGACAGAATTGTCGCTAAAGAGGGGGGTGACCAAAGCGTCCCCGTGGAGTCCCTAAGCGCTTTACTATGAGGAGTTCCTTCTTAAGAAGTGGACTGTGCTGCTGGTGGTGGACCCTCCGGTTTCCAGATTAAACAAGGCAACCATGATTCCGGTTGAAGAGTCCCCAGCCTTTTAAGGATCCAGCTGACCGGAAGGCAGAATCTGTGGCCTGCCACATGTACACTCTGGCTGGTTCAGCTCTGAGGCCGGTATTCACCATTGCCCTAGTGTCGCAAACTCCGACCGAGTGGGCTAAGCTCTTATGCCATGACCTGGAGGGGGAACAGCTCCCCCCGCCTTTGCCGAGCTGGCAGACCAGCTGGCCCAGGGGCTGCAGTTTATCTCTGATGCCTCTTTGGATGCAGCTTTCCTGATGGCTTGCCTCTCTGTTTTGGCAGTGGTCCTTTGGCATGTCTTTTGGCTCAAGTGCTTGTCTGCGGATCAGACTTCAAAAAAGGCCTTGACTGATCTTCCTTTCCAAGGAGGTCTCGTGTTTGGAGCTACCCTGTATGACATCATTAAAGGTCTCACGGGGGAAGAGTACCTTTCTTTCGCAGGCTACTATGGGCAAGGAACCTCATCGCAGACGTGGGCCCTCCTTCTCAGCTCATAAGAAGTTTTTTTGTCCCTAAGGGTCGACTGACAAGGGCTCAAAGCCTTTTAGGGCCTCTTCAGGAGGATCCAAACTAACCTGGTTGGGCAAGCCAAGATCGGTCTTCTGAACAAGGCTCCTTCAGCATGAAGGTGTGCCCTCACCTGTATCGGGGGTGGGGGACGTCTTCCCTGGTTTTGGGACCCGTGGACTTCCCTAGTGCAAGACAAGTGGGTTCATAAAGTCATTCGGTTCGGCTACAAGATCGAGTTTCACTCTTGTCCCAAAGCAAGATTTTTTCCTTCCAAATTGCGCCTGTCCCCAGACCGCTTACAAGGTCTGTTTGGGGCGGTACAAGACCTGTTCCTTCAAGGAGTGATTGTCCCAGTTCCGACTTTGGAACGTTTTCAGTTTTTTTTTTTTTTTTAACAAAAGTGGTACTTTAAGTTTTCAGGGTTTTTACTCAAACCTGTTCACAGTCCCCAGGAAGGAAGGCAAAGTGCGTCCAATCCTGGACCTCAAAGCGCTAAACTGCTTTGTGCTGGTACAGAAGTTCAGAATGGAGTCCATTCGAACGGTGTTGGCATCCCTACGTCAGTGGGATTTCCTCGCCTCTATCGATATCAAGGATGCCTACCTTCACATTCCAATGTGTGCCAGTAATCCAGCATTTTCTCCACCTTGCTATGGGAGAGGAGCATTATTAGTTTGCGATGTTAGCCTTTGATCTCGCTTTTGCTCCTCGGGTCTTCACAAAAGTATTAGACCCTATGCTAGCCCTGCTAAGCCAATAAGGGTATTGGGCTACTTGGACAATCTCCTTCTGCGAGCGGAGTCTCCCTCTGCTCTGGTGGACAACCTGGAGATCTCAATACGAACTCTGCGGGAGTTCGGCTGGATTCTGAACTTTCAGAAGTCTGCTCTGTTTCCGTCCACAAAGCTGGACTATCTGGGCCTGACTCTGGATTCGGCCTTAGCAAGAGTGCTCTTTCTTCTTCGCCTCCCGCTGTGCAATAGATGGTCATCCCTCCGGACTTGCATGCAAGTGCTGGGCCTGATGGTGTCTACCTTTGAGGCGGTTCCTTTTGCACAGTTCCATACAAGGTCCCTGCAAAGGGAGATTTTGACCAAAAGGAACAAGACTCCCCAGTCTCTGGAAAATCGGATCAAGCTGAGTCTGGGAACGAGGGAGTCCTTGATATGGTGGCTTCATTCTCCGGCGCTATTGCTGGGAAAATCCTTCCTCCCCTTGTGTTGGACAGTGGAGTGATCACCACAGATGCCAGCCTGTCTGGCTGGGGAGGCATCCACGGCAAGCATTCTGCTCAGGGGATCTGGACGCTGTATGAGCCCAGACGACCGATCAATGTCTTGGAACTCCGAGCAATCAGACTGTGTCTGGATCATTGGACGGATCGTCTTCAGGGTTTTCCATTGCGCTGTCATTTAGACAATGCCACGACCGTGGCTTATGTCAATCATCAAGGGGGGCACAAGAAGTGTCCTGGCAGCTCTGAAGGTAGCCGGCATTCTAAGGTGGGCAGAATGGTTGGTTTGTTCCAGTCCTCTCCGCTATACATATTCCCGGGGTGGAAAATTGGCAGGTGGATTATCTCAGTCTGCAGGCGTTGGACCACGGGGAGTGGGCCCTTCATCCGGAACAGTTTCATCTCCAGTTGCCACCTTGGGATCTTAATTTAGTGCTTTCAGCTCTGCAAAAGCCTTTCTTTGAAAATATTTGGGAGATTCCCCTGCTTACGTTGTCCCAGAAGGTGGACTTTTTAGTGGCTATCACTTCTGAGTGCAGGGTGTCAGAACTGGTGGCGTTATCCTGTCGTTCACCTTACCTGGTGATTCACAGGGATAAGGTGGTTCTTAGCCCATGTCCGTCGTTCCTTCCTCAGGTTGTCTTTGACTTTCATTTGAATGAAGACGTTGTGTTGCCTTCCCTGTGTCCCAGGTCTAAACATCTGAAGGAAATTGCCTTGCATGCCTTGGATGCGGTCTGGGCAATTAGGGTCTTTCAGGAAGTCAGACTCACTATTTGTGCTCTCAGATGGAACTCAAAAAGGGTTGTCCGCTTCCTCAGATGGATCAGACAGACGGTGGTTCAGGCCTTTTTAGTCAGGGGTCAGGTTCCTCCTTTCCCTGTCATGGCGCACTCTACTAGGGCGCTTAGTGCCACCCTGGCCTTCCGTCATCAGGCGTCAGTGACGCAGGTTTTCAAGGCGGCCACCTAGTCGTCGGTGCACACTTTTACAAAATTTTATAAAGTGGATGTGTTGGCATCTGCGGATGTTTCCTTTGGCCGCAAAGGTTTTGCAGGCTGCTGTTTAAGAGGACCTGAATCCTCTTTGAGGGTGTATTTTTTTTTTCAGGTGGGCTTCTGTTGTTTGAGCCCTTGTTGCCTGGTCGGCTAATGTTTAGCCTTGGGAATTTTTTTTGTTGTTCCCACCCCTCATGTTTAATACTGCTTTGGGATGTCCCAAAGGTTATGAATACCAGGTGCTGTGTCCCTCAATGAACGAAGGAGAAAATGGGATTTTTGACTTAAAATCCATTTCTCTGATGTTCATGGACGGACACAGCACCCACCCCTCTGTGACGTTTTTATTCTCCTGACACTGCTTGTTACAAAACTGAGTGCCTATAGCAGAGAGAGGGAGTATACCCCCTGGAACTACCCATGGGTGTAGCCAGAATTTTTTTTTTTTCTAATGTCCTACTTCTGTAGGGGGCAGTATAACCCAGTGTTTATGAATGCCAGGAGCATTCATGAATACAGAGAAATGGATTTTAAGTCAAAAATCCCATTTTTCCTTGCTTGTGATTGGATTTCCTTTTGAAAAGTTTTTATTTTTTTTATTGTTTTACTTTGTCTCATTTCAGTGTCTAAGTTAGGTGAAAAACTACTTTAATAGTGAAGAAGCTTCATTCCTGTAGTAAATCAGTGATCAGTGAGTAGCTGCATTGCACACAGCTGAGATATATTAATATGTTATTATATATAACAGACTGAAAGAACCTCGTGAGCTGAAAGACGATGTATCTGAAAAAAACTCTGAAGATTCTTCAGTGATGGAGCTGCATGGAAGGTAACTTAAAAAAAAATAATAATATATTTATATATCATAAAATTAGAATATCATCAAAAGGTTTATTTATTTCAGTAAATTCAATTCAAAAAGTGAAACTCCTATATTTTATATAGATGTGTTACACACAGAGTGATATATTTCAGGCATTTATTCCTTTTAATTTTAATGATTATGGCTTACAGCGAGTGACACCCCAAAATTCAGTATCTCAGAAAATTAGAATATTACATAAGACCAATAAAAAAGTTGGATTTTTAATACAGAAATGTTGGCTTAGTGAAAGGTATGTCCATGTACAGTATAGTATGCTCTCAATACTCACAGTTCTGATAATTTTTGGGAGCCATGTCATCTGCTGGTGTTGGTCCACAGTTATTTATCAAGTCCTAAGTCAGCACAGCCCTCTAGTAGGAAATTCTAGCGCTCTTCATGCTTCCCTCTGCTGACCAGCTTTATGGAGATGCTGATTTCATTTTCCAGCAGAACTTGGCACCTCCCACACTGCCAAAACTACCAATACCTGGTCACATGATCATGGTATCACTGTGCATGATTGGCCAGCAAACTCGCCTGACCTAAACCCCATAAAGAATCTGTGGGGTATTGTCAAGAGGAAGATGAGACACCAGACCCAACAATGCAGACGAGCTGAAGGCCTCTATCAAAGCAACCCGGGCTTCCATAACACCTCAGCAGTGCCACAAGCTGATCGCCTCCATGCCACGCTGCATTGATGCAGTAATTCATGCAAAAGGAGGCCCGACCAAGTATTGAGTGCATCCTATACTGTACATGGACAGACTTTTCACTGAGCCAACATTTCTGTATTAAAAATACTTTTTTTTAATGGTCTTATGTAATATTCTAATTTTCTGAGATACTGAATTTTGTGGTGTCACTCGCTGTAAGCCATACAACATATGAGTTTCACTTTTTGAATTGAATTACTGAAATAAATTAACTTTTTGATATTCTAATTTTATGAGACGAAATCATTTTTGCATGGTTACCCTGCCACATTTAAAGAAGAACTCCAGGATCAAACAATCTTTGGATTGGGGTATTAATACAATGCTCAAAACAATTTTTTCCTTGGATCCCACTTGGAGCCCAGTTGGATCACATATCCTCACCACATCTGCAGGTAAAACTTGCAATTACACCTATACCTGTGGAGCTATTCCCCTGCTGGCTGGACCCCAATTTACCGTATGAGGACATTTCCACTTCACCGGCAGATCCAGCAGCTAAAACCGGGGGCGTTACTGGACTCCAGCGACCGATTAGCACAAACTTTCCACCATTCACCCCCTTTCTTTTTGCAGTTGGAGCTCACAGCCCCGACACATCTCCGTTTTGAGAGGACTGCACGACCTTTCGTGCCCTGTGCATATACCCACATGGATATGCTGTGAGTTTCACCCAGCAACAGTGGGTCATTTATTTTTATTTTCCTACCTAAGTACGTTTTCCATTGTGTTATTGGATGCATCCATAGGTCATTACATACCACCTGACAACCGTACCGATCTTATTGTTCGATACATGTCTGGTGGTATGTGAGGTCACGCATGAGTTATATATACTAATATCTGGTTTTCTTGTCTTTATTCACCTTTGAGTGTATCAGCCAGTCCAGATATATTACTAGATCATCCTCATCCGGTATTGACCGGCTCCAGTCTCTATTGTAACATGTGTCTTATGCCACCTTTTATTATATGTTTTTAACCATGTTCAAATAGTGTATCTCTCCATTGCCTTGTATTTAGTCTTTTTTTCTCATTTTTTATTGGCACAAGTGCCTAAATAAAATTTACCGTTTTGCACTAATTTCCTTGCTCGAGTATCCTTAGTTGGCTTTCCGTGGGAGTGCTCCATGTTGGACCACTACCACAATTCTTGTTTTTTGCAATTTTTAATCAGAGTATTGCATCAAGTCAAAAAAACTCTTGGGATATTGATCTGGTCAGTTAAGTTTACCTGGACCCTATAGAGGTTGCACAGGCAGTCCAACTCCTCCGGGATGGCACATCAATACGTGCCATTGCCAGAAGGTTTGCTGTGTCTCCCAGTACAGTCTCAGGAGCATGGAGGAGATTCCAGGAGACAGGCAGTTACTCTAGGAGAGCTGGACAGGGCCGTAGTAGGTCCTTAACCCATCAGCAGGACCGGTATCTGCTCCTTTGTGCAAGGAGGAACAGGATGAGCCCTGCCAGAGCCCTACAAAATGACCTCCAGCAGGCCACTGGTGAGAATGTCTCTGACCAAACAATCAGAAACAGACTTCACTAGGGGGCCGGAGTACCGACGTCCTCTAGTGGTCCCTGTGCTCACTGCCCGACATCTTGGAACTCGATTGGCATTTGCCATTGAACACCAAAATTTGGCAGATCCACCACTGGTGCCCTGTGCTTTTTACAGATGAGAGCAGGTTCACCCTGAGCACATGTGACAGACATGAAAGGGTCTGGAGAAGCTGTGGAGAATGTTATGCTGCCTGTAACATCATTCAGTATGACCGGTTTGGTGGTGGGTCAGTGATGGTCTGGGGAGGCATATCCATGGAGGGACTCACAGACCTCTACAGGCTAGACAATGGCACCCTGACTGCCATTAGGTATTGAGATGAAATCCTTGGACCCATTGTCAGACCCAACGCTGGTGCAGTGGGTCCTGCTGGGTTCCTCCTGGTGCACGACAATGCCCGGCCTCATGTGGTGAGAGTATGCATCCAGTTCCTGGAGGATGAAGGAATTGATACCATTGAATGACCCCAACACTCGCCTGACCTAAATCCAATAGAACACCTCTGGGACATTATGTTTCAGTCCATCTGATGGCACCAGGTTGCACCTCAGTCTGTTCAGGAGCTCAGTGATGTCCTGGTCCAGATCTGGGAGGAAATACCCCAGGACACCATCCATTGTCTCATTAGGACCATGCCCCAACGTTATCAGGCATGCATACAAGCACGTGGGGGCCATACAAACTACTGAGGACCATTCTGAGTTGCTGCAATGAAATATAAGTAAAATGGACTCGCCTGCTGCATCATTTTTTTCACTTTGATTTTTGGGGCGTCTTTGAATTCAGCCCTCTGTAGGGTGATAATTTTAATTTTCATCAAACGATGTGGCATCCTTTCCTTTCTAACACATTATCCAGTCCATACCAGTATAGATCCTAACACATTACTCAGTCCATACCAGTATAGATCCTAACACATTACTCAGTCCATACCAGTATAGATCCAACACATTACCCAGTCCATACCAGTATAGATCCTAACACATTACCCACTCCATACCAGTATAGATCCTAACACATTACCCAGTCCATACCAGTATCGATCCTAACACAGGGCTTGACAAATTTGCCTGAAATCTAGGAGCCAGCTAAAAAAGTTAGTTTTTTTAAACTAACAACCAAGCTTTATTTAATAAAACGGATACTAAATTTACACATAAATACGACTAGAACCCCACTCTCCTCTATAGCGCAATTGGATGGAAACAGACTGTCTGTCTTTTTCCATCCGATGCCATTTGATCCGATCCTCCGATTACCGCTCCATAGAGGAGAATGAGGGGTCCGATCAGGTCTGTCTGAAAAACTGACAGGCGGACCCGATCAGACAGCCCGTGTGAAAGGGGCCTTCGGCTGTGGCATGGCGATGAGGAAAAACAAAAAAAAAAAAAAAAAATATATATATATATATATATATATATATATATATATATATATATATATATATATATAAACATTCTTTTTTTTTTTTCAATTATTAAAAAAAAAAATGATAGATTATATATATATATATATATATATATATATATATATATATATATATATATATAGAGATATATATATATATATATAGAGATATATATATATATATATATAGAGATATATATCATTTTTTTTTAAGAATTGAAAAAAAAAGGATGTTTTGTTTTTTTTTTTTTTTTAATAATTAAAAAAAAAAGAAAAAATGTATTATTTTTTTTTTTTTTTTAATTTAAAAAATAAATTAATAATAATAACCACACTCCCTGTCCACTTACCTTTAAGCAAAGGTAACTGGACAGAGAGATGAAGCCTGCAAAAACTTCCCATCTCCTTCCAAAGAGCAGATGAGAAGGAAGGCATTGAGAACATGCATTACTCCCGGCCACCACAAGAGGGCGCCAGTTCCCCTAGCCTCTCATCTAACAGAAGAAGGCCGAAAAGCCGGGGCCTCAATTTATATACGGCGTGGAAGTCCGTGCACTCGGGAAAGAAGGTGGGGGCGCAAAAGGGACAGGACACCTCCTGCAGGGCCCCCCAGGCGCCAGGTCGCTAATTCTAGTCGCAAATGCGACCTGGCGCCCGGGGTTTGTCGAGGCCTGTCCTAACACATTACTCAGTCCATACCAGTATAGATCCTAACACATTACTCAGTCCATACCAGTATAGATCCTAACACATTACCCAGTCCATACCAGTATAGATCCTAACACATTACCCAGTCCATACCAGTATAGATCCTAACACATTACTCAGTCCATACCAGTATAGATCCTAACACATTACCCAGTCCATACCAGTATAGATCCTAACACATTACTCAGTCCATACCAGTATAGATCCTAACACATCAGTGCTGCATATTAATCTCTCCTCATCAGTGCTGCATATTAGTTTTTGCTCATCAGTGCTGCATATTATTCTCTGCTCATCAGTGCTGCATATTAGTCTCTGCTCATCAGTGCTGCATATTATTCTCTGCTCATCAGTGCTGCCCATCAGTGCCCATAAAGGCTGCCCATCAGTGCTGCATATTAGTCTCTCCTCATCAGTGTTGCCCATCAGTGCACATCAGTGAAGGAGAAAACTTACTTATTTTTTTTTTTTTAAATTCTGTTTATTAAGTTTAAGCACACAGAAAAACAAGGCCATAAGGGGCATACCCCGACCAACAGACAAACAACACAACCCCAGAAAACACCCACCCTAAACATCCCTCAACCACACTGCTCAGCACCTTCAATCAAGAAACAACATTAGAAAAGCAAACAAAGTCCTTGACAGGAACAAGTAGTCCCCGTTCTCTCTCCCCATGGTCCCACCAGAGTTCAGACCGTGTCAGGCTCAGAGGCCTGCTCGTCAACCGTGGATTTAGAATCCACCCAGACCCGCCAGACCTTTTGAAAACTTACTTATTTACAACATTTTATAACAGAAACCAAGAAAAACCTTTTTTTTTTTCAAATTTTTTTTATTTGTTTAGCAAAAAATAAAACCCCAGTAGTGATTAAAACCCACCAAAAGTAAGCTCTATCTGTCTTAAAAAAAAAAAGGTAAAACTTTTATGTGGGTACAGTGTTGCATGACCGTGCAATTGTCATTCAAAGTGTGAATGTGCTGAAAGTTGGCCTGGGCAGGAAGGGGGTGAAAGTGCCCAGTATTGAAGGGGTTAAAGTGGAACTCTAGGACCATTCTGTAATTTCTGTTGTGCAAAGGAAAAAAAAAAAGAAAAAGTGACTTCTGTGGCTATTGGAGCGGTGACTTTCATACACGAAAGCACTAGTGTCCTTATCCACCTCCTTTGTCCATTCACACCATGTGATCTACAGCGCTTCCAGAAAGTATTCACAGTGCTTCACTTTTTCCACATTTTGTTATGTCACAGCCTTATTCCAAAATGGATTAAATTCATTATTTTCCTCAAAATTCTACAAACAACTCCCCATAATGACAACATGAAAGAAGTTTGTTTGAAATCATTGTAATTTAAAAAAAAAAAAAAACGAATAAAAATCCCATGTACATAAGTATTCACACCCTTTGCTCAATACTTTGGTGAAGCTCCTTTGGCACCAATTACAGCCTCCAGTCTTTGAGTATGATGCTACAAGATTGGCACTCCTATTTTTGGGCAGTTTCTCCCATTCTTCTTTGCAGGACCTCTCAAGCTCCATCAGGTGGAATGGGGGAGGGTCGGTGTACAGACATTTTCAGATCTCTCCAGAGATGTTCAATCGGGTTCAAGTCAGGGCTCTGGCTGGGCCACTCAAGGACATTCACAGAGTTGTCCCGTAGCCTCTCCTTTGTTATCTTGGCTGTGTGCTTAGGGTCGTTGTCCTGTTGGAAGATGAACCTTCACCCCAGTCTGAGGTCCAGAGCTCTCTGGAGAAGGTTTTCATCAAGGATGTCTCTGTACATTGCTGCATTCATCTTTCCCTCCATCCTGACTAGTCTCCCAGTTCCTGCCGCTGAAAAACGTGGAAAAAGTGAAGCGCTGTGAATACTTTCCGGATGCACTGTATGAACCAATGACAGAACGTACTGCCATCTGTGTGGAGAGCAGGGGCAGATTACTAGAGCAGTGGTGGGTCAGAAGCACAGCGAGAGCCGTAGTGTCCAATGTGAATGATGAATCTTCTAGTAAAAATCTGTGATATGGACATGGGATAAACCCCGTCACAGGTAGCATTTTTTTTTTTTATATTAGAATTTTTTAATTATTCAAAACTAGAGTGCAGTGGAAATGCTAAAATTTCAATCCCGAGTGTCAGGCGGATAAGAGGAGACACTGGAATTCGGACACATTGCAGCTCACACTGTGATATTTGAATATTTGGCTTCTCTCCCACAAGTAATGACATCCTCATATCCCTTCATGTTGGTAAAATGTCCATCAAGCCTGGAGAGCGGCACAGTGATAGAACAACGGCATGGTGGTTAGTGTTGCTGACTTGTGACAGCCTATTCCTTTTTCTACACATATATACACTGTTCAAAAAAATGAAAGGAACACTTTGAAAACACATCAGATCTCAATGGGGAAAAATCTCATGATGGACATCCTATTCTGGTATGGACTGGGTAATGTGTTAGGATCTATACCGGTATGGACTGGGTAATGTGTTAGGATCTACACCGGTATGGACTGGGTAATGTGTTAGGCTCTATACCGGTATGGACTGGGTAATGTGTTAGGATCTATACTGGTATGGACTGGGTAATGTGTTAGGATCTATACTGGTATGGACTGGGTAATGTGTTAGGATCTATACTGGTATGGACTGGATAATGTGTTAGGATCTATACTGGTATGGACTGGGTAATGTGTTAGGATCTATACTGGTATGGACTGGGTAATGTGTTAGGATCTATACTGGTATGGACTGGGTAATGTGTTGGGATCTATAGTGATATGGACTGGGTAATGTGTTAGGATCTATACTGGTATGGACTGGATAATGTGTTAGGATCTATACCGGTATGGACTGGGTAATGTGTTAGGATCTATACTGGTATGGACTGGGTAATGTGTTAGGATCTATACTGGTATGGACTGGGTAATGTGTTAGGATCTATACTGGTATGGACTGGATAATGTGTTAGGATCTATACTGGTATGGACTGGGTAATGTGTTAGGATCTATACTGGTATGGACTGGGTAATATGTTAGGATCTATACTGGTATGGACTGGGTAATGTGTCAGGATCTATACTGGTATGGACTGGGTAATGTGTTAGGATCTATACTGGTATGGACTGGGTAATGTGTTAGGAAGAAAAGGATGTCACATTGTTTGATGGAAATGAAAATTATCATCCTACAGAGGGCTGAATTTAAAGACGCCCCGAAAATCAAAGTGAAAAAATGATGCAGCAGGCGAGTCCATTTTGATGAAATTTCATTGCAGCGACTCGGAATGGTCCTCAGTAGTTTGTATGGCCCCCACGTGCTTGTATGCATGCCTGACAATGTCAGGGCATGCTCCTAATGAGACGATGGATGGTGTCCTGGGGTATTTTCATCTCAGATCTGGACCAGGACGTCACTGAGCTCCTAAATAGACTGAGGTGCAACCTGGTGATGTCAGATGGACCGAAACATAATGTTCCAGGGGTGTTCTATTGGATTTAGGTCAGGCGAGCTTGGGGGCCATTGCATGGTATCAATTGCTTCATCCTCCAGGAACTGGCTGCATACTCTCACCACATGAGGCCGGGTATTGTCGTGCACCAAGAGGAACCCAGGACCCACTGCACCAGTGTAGGGTCTGACAATGGATCCAAGGATTTCATCCCGATACCTGATGGCAGTCAGGGTGCCATTGTCTAGCCTGTAGAGATCTGTGCGTCCCTCCATTGATATGCCTCCCCAGACCATCACCGACCCACCACCAAGCTGATAATGCTGAACGATGTTACAGGCAGCATAACGTTCTCCATGGCTTCTCCAGACCCTTTCACATCTGTCACATGTGCTCAGGGTGAACCTTCTCTCATCTGTGAAAAGCACAGGGCACCAGTGGAGGACCTGCCAAATCTGGTGTTCAATGGCAAATGCCAATCGAGCTCCCTGGTCATGGGCAGTGAGCACAGGGCCCACTAGAGGACGTCGGGCCCTCAGCCAACCCTAATGAAGTGTTTCTGATTGTTTGGTCAGAGACATTCACACCAGTGGTCTGCTGGAGGTCATTTTGTAGGGCTCTGGCAGTGCTCATCCTGTTCCTCCTTGCACAAAGGAGCAGATACCGGTCCTGCTGATGGGTTAAGGACCTTCTACGGCCCTGTCCAGCTCTCCTAGAGTAACTGCCTGTCTCCTGGAATCTCCTCCATGCTCTTGAGACTGTGCTGGGAGACACAGCAAACCTCCATCCTGGAGGAGTTGGATTGCCTGTGCAACCTCTATAGGGCCCAGGTATGGCCTCATGCTACCAGTAGTGACACTGACACCAGCCAAATGCAAAACTAGTGAAAAACAGTCAGAAAAGATGAGTAGGCAAAAAAAAAATGTCAGTGGCCTCCACCTGTAAAACCATTCCTGTTTTGGAGGCTGTCTCATTGTTGCCCATCTAGTGGACCTGTTGTTAATTTCATTAACACCAAAGCAGCTGAAACTAATTAACAACCTTTTCCGCTATCTAACTGAACAGATCAATATCCCAGGAGTTTATTTGACTTGATGCTATACTCTGATTAAAAAGTGTTCCTTTAATTTTTTTGAGCAGTGTATATATATATATATACACATATACACAGTGCCTTGCAAAAGTATTCGGCCCCCTTGAACTTTGCGACCTTTTGCCACATTTCAGGCTTCAAACATAAAGATATAAAACTGTAATTTTTTGTGAAGAATCAACAACAAGTTGGACACAATCATGAAGTGGAATGAAATTTATTGGATATTTCAAACTTTAACAAATAAAAAACTGAAAAATTGGGCGTGCAAAATTATTCAGCCCCTTTACTTTCAGTGCAGCAAACTCTCTCCAGAAGTTCAGTGAGGATCTCTGAATGATCCAATGTTGACCTAAATAACTAATGATGATAAATAGAATCCACCTGTGTGTAATCAAGTCTCCGTATAAATGCACCTGCACTGTGATAGTCTCAGAGGTCTTTTTAAAGCGCAGAGAGCATCATGAAGAACAAGGAACACACCAGGTAGGTCCGAGATACTGTTGTGGAGAAGTTTAAAGCCGGATTTGGATACAAAAAAGATTTCCCAAGCTTTAAACATCCCAAGGAGCACTGTGCAAGCGATAATATTGAAATGGAAGGAGTATCAGACCACTGCAAATCCACGAAGACCTGGCCGTCCCTCTAAACTTTCAGCTCATACAAGGAGAAGACTGATCAGAGATGCAGCCAAGAGGCCCATGATCACTCTGGATGAACTGCAGAGATCTACAGCTGAGGTGGGAGACTCTGTCCATAGGACAACAATCAGTCGTATACTGCACAAATCTGGCCTTTATGGAAGAGTGGCAAGAAGAAAGCCATTTCTTAAAGATATCCATAAAAAGTGTCGTTTAAAGTTTGCCACAAGCCACCTGGGAGACACCAAACATGTGGAAGAAGGGGCTCTGCTCAGATGAAACCAAAATCAAACTTTTTGGCAACAATGCAAAACGTTATGTTTGGCGTAAAAGCAACACAGCTCATCACCCTGAACACACCATCCCCACTGTCAAACATGGTGGTGGCAGCATCATGGTTTGGGCCTGCTTTTCTTCAGCAGGGACAGGGAAGATGGTTAAAATTGATGGGAAGATGGATGGAGCCAAATACAGGACCATTCTGGAAGAAAACCTGATGGAGTCTGCAAAAGATCTGAGACTGGGACGGAGATTTGTCTTCCAACAAGACAATGATCCAAAACATAAAGCAAAATCTACAATGGAATGGTTCACAAATAAACATATCCAGGTGTTAGAATGGCCAAGTCAAAGTCCAGACCTGAATCCAATCAAGAATCTGTGGAACGAACTGAAAACTGCTGTTCACAAACGCTCTCCATCCGACCTCACTGAGCTCGATCTGTTTTGCAAGGAGGAATGGGCAAAAATTTCAGTCTCTCGATGTGCAAAACTGATAGAGACACACACCAAGCGACTTACAGCTGTAATCGCAGCAAAAGGTGGAGCTACAAAGTATTAACTTAAGGGGGCTGAATAATTTTGCACGCCCAATTTTTCAGTTTTTTATTTGTTAAAAAAGTTTGAAATATCCAATAAATTTCGTTCCACTTCATGATTGTGTCCCACTTGTTGATTCTTCACAAAAAATTACAGTTTTATATCTTTATGTTTGAAGCCTGAAATGTGGCAAAAGGTCAAAAAGTTCAAGGGGGCCGAATACTTTCGCAAGTCACTGTGTGTGTATATATATATATATATATATACACACACACACACGTATATGAGCCAAAGGTGTGCAGACAGCACCAAAGAAATATACTGTAGTTTAAAGAGTAACTCCACCTTTGTTGAGAAAAATCCCCTCCCTTCTGGGTGATCTACATATATTGCAGGGAATGTAACACGCTTTGTTACAGATTCCTACTTTTTGTTATTCTGAAGAAATAGCTGTTTGTTTCTCTGTGTCCATGGGGAATGGGAGTGGCTTTATAATTATAAATCAGCTGCTGCACCTGCAGGGTTCTAATTAGGGAAGTGGCAGGGTCTGTATCACTTTGGACATCATTACTCTCTGGGAGTATCTCACCAAAAATTTAATTTAATTTTTTTTGCAGAGGATGCCCAAAATCTGACTTAGTGCAGACTTCTGGGAACATCAGTCAGCCAATCACACAAGCAGGGACTTTTGGGAACATCAGTCAGCCAATCACACAAGCAGGGACTTCTGGGAACATCAGGCAGCCAATCACACAAGCAGGAATATACATTTCTGGGGGGATGTTCTGTACACCATCTGGGGGGGGGGGGGGATTTCTAACAGCAGCCCTGTTTGTAAGACATACAATTTTCAGCTCTTACTGAAAAGTTTGGAGACCCCCCCTGATCTAAATCCTGACATTTTCATTCCAGGAACGAAGCGACGAGTTGCACAGAAGATCAGCATGAAAAGCCGCCAGAATTGAAGTTTGACAACAGAACGTTGAACCTGCTCAGTGATGATGTGTTGCTGAAAAGCAAAGACTATTACAGGTTGAAGCAGAATCTCTCGTCCTGGAAGGGGCTAAACACATAAAGGGGCTTCACAATCAACTCCTTCCCAGTTGTCTGATGAAACAAGTGCAAGATGATACTGAAACTGGACAGTGTAAAGTCTGGTGCAGCTGTGCAGAGAAACCAATCAGCTTCCAGCTTTTAGCCCTTGTTCACACTGAACGCGGGTTTATGAAATCGTGTGAGTTCAGCTAAACTTGCACAATTTCAAAACCCGCATTTCAGTGCGGCTTGGGGGGGGGCGATTTGAAAGACATCGGTGCGGGTTCATGCATAGACATCTATTAAAATTGTCCCCGAAGTCGCCAAAAGTAGTGCAGGAACTCATTTTGGAAATCGATGTGGCGCTGCACCGATTGGGACAGTGCCGTTGCCGGCAACAGGCTGCGATTTGGCAAACGATTTTCTATGTCAAATCACACCGATGTGAACGGGGGGCTTATTGCCAAAGCTTAAAGCGGAGTTCCAGCCTTTTCACTCACCTGTCCAACGATGCGGCCGCCCGAAGCCTCGATCCTCTTCCCTCTGGTCTCGGCGGCGCCGGCATCACTGCTGTGGGCACCCGGCTGTGACAGTTTGCGGCTTCACAGCCAGGAACCCACTGTGCATGCGCGAGTCGCGCTGCGCGTCTTGATTGGCCGGCAATCTTCTGGGACCTCTGACATGTCCCAGAAGATTGCAGGGAGGGAGGGGGAGAGGAGAACTTCCGTTCAGGGCACCGCGGCGCTCCGAGAGGAAGTGGGAGCGGGTACCTGTCAAAACTAGGTACCCGCTCCCCCCCAAAAAAATGACATGCCAAATGTGGCATGTCAGGGGGTTAGAATACCTAAAGCGGAAGTTCCACTTTTGGGTGGAACTCTGCTTTAATTGAACAAGCTGAAGTTAGAAGCTGATTGGCTACCATGGACAGCTGCACCAGATTCTTAGTGCTCCAGTTTTAGTAAACCTCCCTCTATGACTGTCCACTGTATAAGCTTCTCATCAGTTGGATGAGAATCGGTTACAACTGGGCTTACTTATAAGCTCCTCCTCTTTACTTTGACTTGGCCTGAGACTTTTGGGTTCAGTGTTGGGGTCAGAGGTCATCCAACATCAGGCAGTTGCTCCCCCGTCAACCCCCGGACCTCACACACGTTTATTCAGCATATCAGTGTGCACATTTGTACTGTACCAATTGGGCCAAAAACAAATGTTCTTCAGGCTGTTTCCTCTTTTGAACAAATGCTCTTTTGACCCCATTCACACTTGTGCGACTTTGTACATCAAAGTTGCATGACAAGTCATACCCCATGTTTTCCAATGATAACCATTCATTTATGTGCAACTTGAAAGTAGTTCATGCACTACTTGGTTTGACTTTCATGCAACTTTTGGGGTTAACATTGAAGTCTATGGCCCTTAAGTTGCATGACAAGTCATACCCCATGTTTTCCAATGATAACCATTCATTTATGTGCGACTTTAAAGTAGTTCATGCACTACTTTGGTCTGACTTTCATGCAACTTGAGGGCCATAGACCCTCAAAAATTGTATGAAAGTCGTACCTGAATGTTTTACATGCAACAGTGGGTCCGACTTTGCAGAGGGAAAAGTCACATCCATCCAACGTTGTGCGATTTTGGAGTTGTAAAAGTGTGAATGGAGCCTTTATTATGGGCAGCAGTAAAATACTTGTCTATAAAAACTCCATTCAAAAGGCAGGAAGAGGAAAGTTGTGTCAGTTGCTCAGTAGTAACGGTAGTCTAGGGATAACTTGCATCGGTTTCCTGAGATGACTTGGAAAGCCAGAATTCAGAAGAAGGAAGTTTTCATGTATGTAGAGCACATTTTCCTTCCTCATGTTGTCTCTGTACCCAGCAGCCTCAGGAAGATCGCCTCTATGAAAGGCTCTTGTGTTCCTATAAAGTTGGTTTGAAAAATTTACTTTTTATCTAAACGGTGACTGTCATGCTGCACAGATGAATCTTCCGATTCTATAAAGTGTTATTAAAACCCTTCTTGGAAAAAATAAAATGAAGCTGCACACCTTTTATGAATATTGGTTTTCTGTGGGTGGGAAGTATAATGAGCTTTTACAGGTCCGGTCATAACACAGCTAAGGGAGATCTTACTCTGCCGGGCACCCCCAGCACTGAGGTCTCCTGAGTGAATTGTGGCGGGGAAGGAAAAACCTCTGCGCTGTTCCGTATACACTACTGACCGTTGAACTCTGCTTTACATACTCCTAATGCTGCCCTCTATGTTACTAATGACCTTTGAACTCTTCAAAACTTTCTACTGACCTCTGTGTAACCTACAACTGACCCCTGCCCTGTGTCTGACATGCCACTACCCTCTGGGTAACTTGCTAACCCCTGATCCATGCTTTACTTAAGAATTACTGCCGAGCTCTGCATTACATTGAGCTGTGAGTTACACGCTACTGACCCTTAAACACCGCGTCACATGCTGCTGACCCCTAAACTGTGTGGTATATGCTGAAGCCCTCTTCACTACTTACTACAGACCTAAACACTGTGTTGATTACACCTTACCACTGAGCTCTGCATTACTATTGACCTCTGAGTTACATGCTACTGACCCCATGCACTGTGTGTTAAATACCACTACCCTCTATGCAACTTCCTACTGGACTCTAAACTCTGCATTACACACTACTGGCCCCTGAGCTCTTTGTCACATACTACTGACCCCTGCACTGTGTGTTACATGCCACTGCACTCTGCAATACTTACTACTAACCCCGGAGCTCTGCATCACATACTACCAACCTCTGCCCGCACAAGCCACTTTACTCTGCACTACTCACTGCTAACCCCTAAGCTCTGTGTCACAGACACTGTACAGGGGTCAGTAGTATTACATGCCACTGCCCTACTTACTGATCCCTGAACACTGCATTAAATACTACTTGTCTCTAAATGACATCTGCACTGTGTATTGCATGCCACTGACCTCTGCGCTACTTGCTGACCCCTGAGCTCTGCGTCACATACTACCAACCCCTGCCCTGTGCATACAAGCCACTTCACTCTGCACTACTCACTACTAACGCCGAAGCTCTGTGTCACATACTACTGACCCCTGCATGGTCTATTACATGCCACTGCCCTACTTACTGACCCCTGAACACTACATCAAATACTACTGATCCCTAAATTACATGCTACTGACCTCTGCACTATGTATTGCATGCCACTGACCTCTGCGCTACTTACTGACCCCTGAGCTCTGTCCGACCCCTGCACTGTGTATTATATTCCTCTGTATTACTTACTACTAACCCCTGAGCTCTGCATCACATACTACCAACCCCTGCACTGTGCATACAAGCCACTTCACTCTGCACTACTCACTACTAACCTCTAATCTCTGTGTCACATACTACCGACCCCTGCACTGTGTATTATGTGCCACTGCCCTACTAACTGACCCCTGAACACTGCATCAAATACTACTGACCTCTGTTCTGTGTATTACATGCCACTAACCTCTGCACTGTGCATTAGATGCCACTGACCTCTGCACTGTGTATTACATACCACTAACCGCTGCACTGTGTATTACATACCACTGACTGCGCTACTTATGGACCCCTGAGCTCTGTGTCACATACTACTGACCCCTGCACTGTGTATTACATGCCACTGCCCTCTGCATTACTTACTATTAACCCCTGAACACTGTGTAACATGCTACTGACCCCTGCACTGTGTATACGTGCCACTGCCCTCTGCAATACTTACTACTAACCCCTGAACACTGTGTCACATGCTACTGACCCCTGCACTGTGTATTACATACCACTAACCGCTGCACTGTGTATTAGATGCCACTGACCTCTGCACTGTGTATTACATACCACTGACCTCTGCACTACTTATGGACCCCTGAGCTCTGTGTCACATACTACTGACCCCTGCACTGTGTATACGTGCCACTGCCCTCTGCACTACTGACTTACTGACCCCTGAACACTGTCACATGCTACTGACCCCTGCACTGTGTTGCTACTGACCCCTGCACAATGCTACATACCACTTGCCCTCTGCACTATTTACTACTGATCCTAAACTTTGCATTGCACACTACTGATCCCTGAGCTCTTTGTCACATACTACTGACCCCTGCACTGTGCATTACACGCCACTGCCCTACTTACTGACCCCTGAACTCTTCAAACCTTCCTTACTTTTAAATGGGTCTTGCTAGTAGGTGATCTACTTAAAAAAAGTGACCTCTGACCTCCCCCACATTGTTCAGGTAGATCTCCCCCCTCCTCCGGGGTTACACAAATGATGGAAGTTTTGTAACGTTCCATATGGATTCATAATAATAAAACCTCATCATACATTCAGAATGTGAAGATAAAACAGCGGCTGTGTACAGATATAAATGTAACAATATAATTTTATTGTAAAGTCATTATATTATGCGCTAATATTTACAGAAGCAGAAAGAACAGAAATGACAGGAGAGAGGAGTACAGACATGGCGGGGGAAAAAACTTCTAATCATAGAAAATGAATTCTAAAAAAACTTGACTTTGGGCAAAAAATAAATAAACAAAGAAGTGCTATTTTAGACAGAGGAGGGTTAGAACCTCTGGTGGCTTTTTATCGCTTGATCCCCTTTGGGGACGATTTCCTCTCCTCCCATTTCTAAAGAGAATTTCTAAGAGAAGAAGATTCCTTTTTTTTTTATTTTGCTGCCCGGGTCCTCCGAGGGATCACCCTCCCCCTTCTGTCTTGGCCTGGGTGTGGTACGGTGTCACCTGGACAGGAAGTGAACAACATCTCCCAAATGGAGTCACAATAATTACCTGGCAGAGTTTCTAACCCTCTCCTAGTCCATATTGGCAGAATTTTGGGCTTTAAAAGATGACAGAAATAAAACACAATCCACGACTGGATGGTAGAAAGGTGATTTTATTGGCACCCTGTTCTCTCCCAGTAACCAATGGAATTGGCCGGTTTTTCATTAAAAAGTGATGAAATGTGTATCTGACATTTGATTGTCTACAGGAAGATCACAAGCAGAGTAAAGTGCACCGGTCACGTGTACACGGCTGTGGCAGCCATGTTGTGTGATGATGTAACACTCGGCAACACAAAGAAACAAGCTATTACTATCCAGGAAAACACACAGCTGACATTTATTTTACCTTCATTGTGTTTGATACAATACAATGCTGCCAGATTCAGCAGGCTTTTCACAGTGCTGCCGAGTGGGACGTACAAATCCCCCCCCAAATATCGGGCTCTTCAGAAATGAAAAGATAGCAGCAGAAGATGAACCAGAGACCCTCTGCGTCACTTTATTCACATTTACCAAAAAAAAACTGCCTGTGCTGGTGAGGGGCCCTTTAATTAAAACCAAACTGTGCTTCTCAAAGAGAGCGGTGGAGGAAAAGTATGGAATGGTTCAGGCGTGGTTCATAGACACTTTGTGCAGCACCTCCTGAGACACTGAAGATTCTCTACAAGCCTACAGATATGGACAGCAGAGGGCGCAGCTGAGTGTAGTGGTTATAATAAACATTGATATAGACCAGCAGCCTCCACACTGCAGCCCTTTCCTTGCCTTTATCTGGCCCTTGAGGCACTGTTCCATCCACTGACACCAACAATGGGGCACTATTCTTCCCACTAACACCATAAAAAGGCTGCAATTCCCCCACTGACACCAACAATGGGGCACTATTAATTCTATTGACACCAACAATAGGGCATAATTCCCCCCACTAACACCAATGAAGGGGGCACAATTCCTCTCAATGACACCAAGGAGGCACTATTGCTCCCACTGATACCAACAATCGGGCATAATTCCTTCCAATGACACCAACAATTCTTCCCACTAACACCATAAAAAGGGTGCAATTCCTCCCACTGACACCAATAATGGGGCACAATTCCTCCCACTGACACCAATGATGGGGCACTATTCCTCCCACTGATACCAATAATGGGGCACTATTCCTCCCACTGACACCAATGATGGGGCACTATTCCTTCCACTGACACCAATGATGGGATACTATTCCTCCCACTGACACCAATGATGGGACACTATTCCTCCCACTGACACCAATGATGGGGGACTATTCCTTCCACTGACACCAATGATGGGATACTATTCCTCCCACTGACACCAATGATGGGATACTATTCCTCCCACTGACACCAATGATGGGACACTATTCCTCCCACTGACACCAATAATGGGGCATTATTCTTCCAACTGACTCAAATGATGGGGCACTATTCCTTCCACTGACACCAATGATGGGACACTATTCCTCCCACTGACACCAATAATGGGGCATTATTCTTCCAACTGACTCAAATGATGGGGCACTATTCCTTCCACTGACACCAATGATGGGGCACTATTCCTCCCACTGACACCAGTGATGGAGCACTATTCCTTCCACTGACACCAATGATGGGGCACTATTCCTCCCACTGACACCAATGATGGGGCACTATTTCTCCCACTGACAACAATGATGGGGCACTATTCCTCCCACTGACACCAACAAAGGGGCCCCAATGACATCAATGATGTGGTGCAATTCTTCCCACTGACACCCAATGATGGAGGCCCAATGTCATTAACGATGGGGTGTAATTACTCCCACTCACACCAACAGTTGCCCAATGACACCCATGATGGGGCACGATTCCTCCCACTGACACCAACAATAGGGCCCAATGACATCAACAATAGGGTACAATTCCTCCCAACTGACACCCAACAATGGGGCCAAATGACATCAATAGCAGGGTGCAATTCCCCTCAATGACAGCAACATTGGGACCCAATGACACCCATAATGGGGCTCAGTTTCTCCCACTCAACAAGCTATGGGGCATTATTTTCTCCCCACTGACATTGGGACCTTTTCTACTCCCAATGGCCACAGTCCGGCCCCCCCACCCCCAAACTCCTCAGGACAGTAAAGTGGCCCTTTGCTCAGAAAGTTTGGAGACCCCTGACCTAGAGGATCTTCAGTTTCTCAGGAGGCGCTGCACTAAAGTGTCTTGGAACTACGCCTGAGCCGCATGTATACTTCAATGTTCTTAACAACCCCTACATGCAGATGCGCCCTCTGCTGCCGGAAAAAAAAAAAAAAAAGCCCTTGCTGTAGGTGTCGGCCATTTATATATCTCTTGATACCTGGCTGAAAAACTCCCAGAGATGGCATTGCTCCATCGTACCTGGTTGCCAAGACACTCCCAGCCAATAGGAACCCCCATTCGCATGTGCTCACCCCCCCCCCCCCCCCTTTTGCAATAGCTCTGAGCCGAGTGAAGCTGCAACCACAGATGGAGGCCCACACATGTGCAGGGGATGCAGAGCTTGTTCCTGTGATAGCGGGGGTGGGAAGTAACAGCTGGACAGGATGATTCCACCGCTGGGAGTTCTTCAGCCAGGCTTCAGGAGGTTCATAAATGGCCCAAATCTATCCAACCTCAGGCAAAGCTGCAGAGTTTGTTTTTATCTGCAGGCCCCCCCCCAATACCTGCAATAGGCGGTTCTTGGCAAAGGTGAACCAACCCTTTAAATGTAAAAGTTTTCACCCCAAACTGCAGCGACACGAAGGCAGCGATTATAGGTTACGGTGCCATGCAGCCGTCTTTACTGCAATCAGCTGACTGATACCCTTTACTAAATGTTTTCTACTTATATGTGACAGCGACAGGAAACCCGGTCCTAGAGTCACTCCACCGCAGACTGTGCTGTCACCACCGCCACTATAATATAACAAAGAGATATAAATAGCAAATAAAACGTAAGTGCTACAAATAGGACGTCCCAGGATCCATTCACAAACGCTCGGTTCACACAGGCGGAGCCAAACAGGCCGATGATCCGCATTTTTACTGCCCACCTCCAAATCAGCAAGGGGGCCAGAGGGGGGAGCATACACTGCCAAAGCCAGACATGTCAAGTCTGACCACTAGAAGCCGAGTACCGCCCACTAAAGTCAACCGCACGGCACCGCCGCTACGGGGGTTTGGCACGGTAGTTGAATGTTAAAATCCCCACTGGGGGTCCAAAGAAAAAAAAAAAAGCCTGTGACTTCGTTTCTAAACCACCCCCGAAAAAGCTATCCACTGCAAACCATTGTTCAGAGGGGCGCCTGTGTGAACCTAAAAAAGTGGAGCAAACAAAAAAATTAGGCCGTTGTCCATGGCAACCAAATGAGGCTTTATTAACCCTTAAAGACAAAACTTTATTATATATATATATATATATATATATATTTTTAATTCTGGATGGAGCAGAGAGGAATTAGATTACCTGTCAGGTTTTTATTGCCGTCTGTGTCGCCGTTAGAGAGATTACGGTTTACCATTTTAAGAGAAAATAAAAGTAAATCCCACATCATGGGTTGCGCCCAGAACAGGAAAAGAGGGAAAATCTTCAAATGGGGACACTAGTTCTGGGGATCTGCGGGGTCCCAAGAAATTCCCTCAATTAGCAGGGATTTCCTCTCACTTTCTGTTTTGGCTATGGGAGAGGAAGTGAAGGGAAAAGCCCCCCAACGAGACAGACAGACAGGGTAAATCCCCCCCCCCCGACGAGGGAGGAAGAGAAAATTCCCCCAAACGAGACCGTTAGTAAATCCCCCACCAACAAGACAGGAAGTAAAAAGGAAATCCCCCCCCCCCCCCCCAACAATGAGACTGGAAGTAAAGTGAAAATCCCAACAAGAAGACAGGAAGTGAAGGGAATTCCCCCCCCCCCCAACAATGGGACAGGAAGGGAAAGGAAATCCCCCCCCCCCCAACAATGGGACAGGAAAGGAAGTGAAATCTCCCCAGCGGGACAGGAAGTGAAGGGAAATCCCCTCCCCCAACAATGGGACAGGAAAGGAAGTGAAATCTCCCCAGCGGGACAGGAAGTGAAGGGAAATCCCCTCCCCCCCCAACAATGGGACAGGAAGTGAAGGGAAATCCCCTCCCCCCCCCCAACAATGGGACAGGAAGTGAAGGGAAATCCCCTCCCCCCCCAACAAGGGGACAGGATGAGAAGGGAAAGCCCCTCCCCCCCAACAATGGGACAGGAAGTGAAGGGAAATCCCCTCCCCCCCCAACAAGGGGACAGGATGAGAAGGGAAATCCCCTCCCCCCAACAACGGGACAGGAAGTGAAGGGAAATTTCGCCAATGGTACACAGAGGGCAAAAAGTAAACTGACCGGAGTTATAACCCTCCCTTACTCTATCCAAAATTAAAAATAAAAAAAAGTTTTGCCCATTGCTCTACTTTAAAGGGGGGGGGGGATTCTTTTCCCCACAACAAACAAATGCTTTATTTTTTACAAAAAGAAAATAGAAGTGTTACTGGTTTTCTTTGAAGGATCCATTTTTCTCCACTTTTCATAAATAAGTTCTCAGGTTTACAAGTGCAAATTAAAGAATAAAAGCCGACTTCTGATTGGTTGCTCCAGGCTCAGGCCTTCCCTTTTCATTTGCCCCGTGTCATTCAATAAAACACAAAACACTGGGATCAATCTTTGGTCTTTTTTTTACCCTCATACATTCCAGACTCCGGATTCTGCGTCTGCGGCGTGACTGAGATTGCAAACAATCATCAGCAACGCAGCAAAAAATAAATAAAAATGAGAGCGATGATGGGAATTAGAAGGGAGGGGTCACCACTTGCCTGTAAAAGTGCATCATCCAGGCCTGGCCTTTCCCCCCCTCGCTTTAACAGTATGCGTTAAATGTGTGCCAACTAGAGCTGCACGACTCTGGATAAAATGAGAATCACAATTTTTTTGCTTGGAATAAAGATCACGATTCTCTCACAATCCTGGGTGAAAAATTATGTTTCAATTAACACAAAAAAAAAAAAAAACTGGGCTAATTTTATGGTTTATTTTTAAAATTAATTGAAGTGTATTTTTCCCCCCAAAAAAAATTAATTTTAAAAGACCGCTGCGCAAATACATAAAATATTTCAATGATCGCCATTTTATTCTATAGGGTGGGTCTCTGCTAGAAAATTTATATTTATATATATATATATATATACACACACACATAAATATATATATATATATATATATATATATATATATATATATATATATATATATATATATATATATATATATATATATATATATATATATATATATATATATATATATATATTTTTTTTTTTTATTACACACACTGGGCAAATGCATAAAATATTGCAACAATCGCCATTTTATTCTATAGGGTCTCTGCTATAAAAAAAGTGTATATATATATATACACACACACTTTTTTTTATAGCAGAGACCCTATAGAAGAAAATGGGGATTCTTGCAATATTTTATGTATTTGCCCAGTATATATATATATAATGTTTGGGTGTTCCAAGTAATTTTCTAGAACAAAAAATACAGATAACATGTAAGCAACAAATGTCAGAAAAAGGTTTAGTCTTTAAGTGGTTAAACTGCCCTCATTTACAGACCAAAGTTAATCCCTTTGATCTAAAAGAACCAAATGATACAATGTCTCTTTTTATCTTTCAGCACTGAGCAATTGCTTTTTTTTTTTTTTTACTTTTTGACAGCGCTGCACTGAATCGTGGAAATGCCGGTGTTCTATCAGAATACCGCTAGCTATCAGATTCTGCAACCGCAAGGGACGACCGGATGAGAAAAAACTGCGCATGCGTTCCAACATGGCCGCTATGCGTTCCAATAGGTTTCCTAATGTGACAGAGCAGCGGCGGACATCTTCTTACACCAACGCAAGTCTTGAATTTTACATTTATTTTAGCGGTAAACTGACCTTATATACTGAATACCAGTATTACATTTCTATTATTATTATAATATAGTAAATCTAGTGAGAAACCTGCAGGCAGAAGGTGGCGACGGCCATCTTGGTACACCCAGCACTGCTCAGCGACAAACTGATTATATAGTGAAATAGACTCACTCGTGGGGAAATAGTCTATAACAGTGGTCCTCAGGGCCCACTAACAGGCCAGATTTGCAGGATAACTGAAATCCATCCCAGGTGATATAATTTGCTGCTCAGTGATTGCAGTATTCTATTCTGCATCTCCCCAAGGTAATACTTAAAATCTGGCCTGTTAGTGGGCCCCGAGGACCGGAGTTGAGGACCACTGGTCTATAAGGTAAGCTTACTGCTAAAATCAGTCTGAAATTCAGGAGTTGCGCGAGTGTAAGAAGATGTCCGCTGCCGGTTCATGTTCTGTCACATTAGGAAAAGCTATTGGAGCGCATGCGCAGTACGTTTTCTCATACCAGCGTCACTTCCGGTTGCATAATCTGATAGGTAGTGGTATTCTGATAGAACACCGGATTAGGATCGTGAGGGGGGGCGCAGGTCAAATCGAGATTGCGTTTTTCTTTTTTTTTTAAACCATTAACCACTTAAGCCCCGGAGGATTTTCCTGCTAAAAGACCAGGGGGTATTTTGCGATTCGGCACTGCGTGACTTTAACGGACAATTGCGCGGTCGTGCGACGCTGTACCTAAACGAATTTGACGTCCTTTTTTTTCCCACAAACAGAGCTTTCTTTTGGTGGTATTTGATCACCTGTGCGATTTTTTGATCATGCGCTATAAACAAAAAAAGAGCGACAATTTTGCAAAAATAACAATATTTTTCACATTTTTTTATATGAAATTCCCCAAAAAAAAAATGTAAAAATCAAAATTTAACATTTTTGGCCAATTTGTTTTATCCTACCTATGTTTGGTAAAAAAAAAAAAAATCGCAAAAAGCGTATTTTGATTGGTTTGCGCAAAAGTTATCGCGTTTACTAACAAAGGGAAAGATTTTTGTCATTTTTGTTGTTTTTTTTTTTAACGCGTAATGGCGGCGATCTGCGATTTTTTTTGCGGTACTGCGACATTGGGGCGGACAGATCGGACCCTTGACTGACATTTTCGACACTTTTGGGGTTACCAGTGACATTTCTACAGTAATCAGTGCTATACATATGCACTGTTACTGTAAAAATACACTGGCAGTGAAGGGGTTAACTTTATTTGGGAGGGAGGGGCTGTGTGTGTCCCTAGGGGCGTGATTCTTACTGTGATTGGCTGTGGCTCTAGCTGTAAGGACACTGATCAACGGATCTACATAGTAGATCCGTGTAATCAGTGTCTTTACAGCGAGGAGAATGACAGGCAGCTTGTTTACACAAGCTGCCTGACATTCTCCCTCTTCCCCCGACGATCGCCGAGTGGCCGGCGGACATCGGGTCCGCTGGTCACACGCGCGGGGGGGGTGCGTGACCGCGCGGGAGCGCGCCTCCGCGGGCGCGCGCTCGCTCCCCAGACCCTCCCAGGCTAGTGACGTTAATTAACGTCACTCTGCCTGGCAGGGGCTGACCGCCGCAGTAAATCTACTTGCGGCGGTCGGCAAGCAGTTAATCGTGCAGCTCTAGTGCTAACTAAACCCTTGTTTTTTATCGCATACTGTTAGGATAATTCAGTTGGTCGCAGGCTGGCGAGTTGCGCTGGGAATTTTGTTTGGCATTTCTGTTCAAATCACATGCAATTCTTTGCAGTGCAGCTTGAGCCCATTCATCCTGTATGGGCTCAAATCGCACCACAAAAGGTATCAGTACTCGGTATCAGCGAGTACTTGACCGAATGTTTGGGTATTCACTGGCAGAAATCGGTGCAACCCTAATTTAAACCAAGAGGGAGAGAGAAAAAAAAAACGTAAAGTTTCCGCTACCCAGCAGACGGGAGGATTGGTGAGGAACGGATGTGGAGAGGATGAAGGGGATGACACGGTGGACATGTATAGTCAACCTCCCAATGAACTTTTACTATTGGGCCAATTTGGCAACACCCACATTCCTGTATTCCCTTTCTGATAGGCCACACCTGTTAATATAACGAGATGTTAGCAGCATTATTACTATTAGGACAGAAGCACACTTCTGGGCTGCATTGCCGTGATGCACACCAGCGTATTCTGATGCCGTTCATTTTAAAACGGGACCTCAATGCGCTAATGTGATGCAACTCTGTGTTGAGGCACACCACAATGCACTTACGCACTACTATAAGTTGTGGTGTGCTGCAGCAGAAAAAGCGCTGCCTCATTTTTTTTGGGTCAGTTATGGTGTGCTGGCAGCCCAACGCATGTTAATGTGATACACAACGCACAATATAGAGTGTTACGGGACATACAGCTCCGCGTGAGACAGGGAGAGAGCAGGGGGTCCCCAACCCCTGGGCCATAGACTGGTGCCCATTCATATGGAGCTGGCACAGTTACCAGGAGCTTTTCAATCAGGTGAGGACTGGAGTTGAGAACAACTGACTTAAAGCATTCCTTATATTAAAGTGATTGGAAAGTCTACACTTCCCTCCTCTGTGGAGTTGGCTTTGCACAGAGCAGCCCGGATCCTCCTCTTCTTATGGGGGGCACCTGAGCTGTAAAAAGAAAGAAAAAAAAAAAGGCAGCTCAACTGCAGGGTTTTACTACCCCTCAAGTGCTAGTGTGAATGACCCCCGAGTGTCCTTGTGCTGACCCTGCATGGAGGAACACCTGGTGTGAGGAACAACATTTTACAGCACACTGATCCGCACGGCTGACTCATAATCGGGGCGCCATCTTACATCAGAGGCTGCGAATACTTTATTATTGAGGTAAGCCTCTGCTATACTGCACCTGGTAACACCACAGACAACACTGGAAAGGAAACAGCGGCCTCTCTGATGTCAGGTAAGGAAATATGGAACAGCTAATAAAAAAAAATGAAACCCCAACATAAATAATTTGTATCCGTGCCGGATGTGAATCTTAATTTCCCTCCAAACACCGATAGCAAGGAGCCCTCCCTGATCCGTTTACCCCTCCTCATCACCTCGGCGGAGAGAGACTGTTTACTTTTAGAAATGCGTGAACTCCGAGGCCAGTTCAGGGTTCCAAGAATCTTTAAGAACCGTCTTTCTCAGTTGAAGAGCTGCATGGAGTCCAGTGATTTGTGCGTTGGGGGAGGGGCCTCGGTGTTCCCAGCATTCCATAGGACATTGCACTGTGCACAGGTCAGTGTAGAACCAGCTTTGTCTGTAGAACATTCATGCATATAAAGGATATAGAAATCAGAGTCTAAGAGCCGTATGGAGTAGTCTTGTAGAAAAAAATTGATGACACTGCAGAGGACGAGGTACACGCTGTAATCCCGCCTCTGCAGAGGACGAGGTACACGCTGTAATCCCGCCTCTGCAGAGGACGAGGTACACGCTGTAATCCCGCCTCTGCAGAGGACGAGGTACACGCTGTAATCCCGCCTCTGCAGAGGACGAGGTACACGCTGTAATCCCGCCTCTGCAGAGGACGAGGTACACGCTGTAATCCCGCCTCTGCAGAGGACGAGGTACACGCTGTAATCCCGCCTCTGCAGAGGACGAGGTACACGCTGTAATCCCGCCTCTGCAGAGGACGAGGTACACGCTGTAATCCCGCCTCTGCAGAGGACGAGGTACACGCTGTAATCCCGCCTCTGCAGAGGACGAGGTACACGCTGTAATCCCGCCTCTGCAGAGGACGAGGTACACGCTGTAATCCCTCCTCTGCAGAGGACGAGGTACATGCTGTAATCCCTCCTTTGCAGAGGACGAGGTACACGCTGTAATGCCGCCTTTGCAGAGGACGAGGTAAACGCTGTAATCCCACCTTTGCAGAGGACGAGGTACACGCTGTAATCCCACCTTTGCAGAGGACGAGGTACACGCTGTAATCCCGCCTTTGCAGAGGACGAGGTACACGCTGTAATCCCGCCTTTGCAGAGGACGAGGTACACGCTGTAATCCCGCCTTTGCAGAGGACGAGGTACACGCTATCATCCCACCTTTGCAGAGGACGAGGTATACGCCATCATCCCACCTTTGCAGATCTCTATGTTGGGAACACAGATGGTGCCCCGGGGCCCCTTAGGATCACCTTCAGCCTGGTCTGCTCAGCTGTGGACTGGACCATTGTAGCCCTTCATTAATCCTCAATTTACAAAAAGGAGAAGTGGAAAAAAAAAATTTGGCTTCTACGTGTTCTGTGGTCAGGCGGGCGGTCCGGGTCCATGTGCCGATCATCGGTGAGCAGACGTATTCCAGATCCTGGGGACAGGAAGTCCGACGTGTGTCGCAGTGCTGTGTTACAGCTCAATCTTCACTCCCTTTATGAACGGTAAGCCGGTGGGAACGTTCCTTTTATAATCGATATACTGATCACCAAAGAAGTGGATGAGGGAGTACTCCTCTTCCTCCACCCGCTCGCGGAAGAACCTCCAGGAAGCCAGAGTGTAGCCGATCAGACAGACCGGATTGCACAGCAAAACCTGACAGACAGAGAGCAGAATGACAGACATTAAATAATCTGACACTTTTTTTCCAAGGCCAAGCCTTTTTCTGACACTTGTTGCTTACAAGTTAACCACTTCTGAATCGGAAGGTTTTACCCTCTTAATCACTTTTACACTCCTCCCCCTGTAGGAGGCACGCTCCCGCTGTTTTCATTCACAGCGGGAGTCGGGCCAGGGGAGGAGCGGCGGCGATCGCTGCTGCTCTTCCCCGATCGTTGGGGAATCTAGTTTGGAGATCTGCCCGCCTGTGTAAACAGAGCAGGTGGATCTCCTAAGTGACAGGGAGTGACAGATCGGAGTGTTCAGCATAGCTGAACATGCGATCTGTCCCTGTGTCACTCAGTCACCTCCCCCCCCACACGTTAGTAAGCACCAGGCATACATTAACCCCTCCCTCTCCAATAAAATTAACCCCTTCCCTGCCAGTGTCATTTTTACAGTAACAGTGCATATTTATAGCACTGATTACTGCAGTAATGTCACTGGTAACCCCAAAAGTGTCAGTCAAGGGTCCGATCTGTCCGCCGCAATGTCGCAGTCCCGCAAAAAAAAAAAAAACCCGCAAATCGCAGATCGCCGCCATTACTCGTTAAAAAAAAAACACCAAAAATGACAGAAATTTTTCCCTTTGTTAGTAAACGTAATAACTTTTGCGCAAACCAATCAAAATACGCTTATTGCGATTTTTTTTTACCAAACATGGGTAGCAGAAAACAAATTGGCCAAAAATTTAAAAGAAAATTGGTTTTTACATCTTTTTTGGGGGGAATTTCATATAAAAAAAATGTTAAAAGTATTGCTATTTTTTCAAAATTTACGCTCTTTTTTTGTTTATAGCGCAAAAAGTAAAAAATCACACAGGTGATCAAATACCACCAAAAGAAAGCTCTGTTTGTGGGGAAAAAAAAGACGTAAATTTCGTTTGGGTACGGCGTCGCACGACTGCGCAATTGTCAGTTAAAGTCGCACAGCGCCAAATCGCAAAAAGTGGCCCAGACATAAGACAGCAAAATGCTCCGGTGGTAAAGTGGTTAATGACCAGGACATTTGAGATTCGGCACTGTGTTACTTTAACCAACAATTGCGCAGTCATGCGACGCTGTACCCCAAAAAAAAAATTGATGCCCTTTTTTCCCCCACAAAAAAAAAAGTTTTCTTTGGGTGGTATTTGAACACCTGGGCATTTTTTTTTTTTTTTTGTGCTATAAACAAAAAAATAGCTACAATTCTGAAAAAATATATATTTTTTTACTTTCTGCTATATGACATTGGGGGGGGGGGGGACCACCAGTCCTCTTGTAGGGGGCCCTGAGCACACAAGGGGGCCCACACAGGAAGGGGGATTAGTAAATAAAAACATTTACAGAACTCTTCCTCCAGCAGCTGAAAACTGATCTCTCCCTGATGCTAGGTTTTATCTGCTGAAAAAGACAGTCATCCCTCACTAATCCCCCTCCCTGTGTGGGCCCCCCTTCCAGCACTGGCTCTAATATTAGCTCTGTTCCTAAGTTTATCTCTGTAACTTCGTTTCTATCCCTCTGTCTCTCTGATCCAGAGCTCTAACTGCCCAGCCTGTATATTTTATTCATCTTATTTTAATTTTTATTTATTAACTCTGTTTTTTTCTTTTAGAAATGTTGTGAGTTATGTTGTATTTGTTTCTGCTAATAATGATTTTATTGTAATTTTAGCTAAATATAGCTTTAATATTTTCTTGGGGGGGCTGTCAGGTAGTCTGTACGGGGCCCCGGGATTTCTATCAGCAGCCCCGGACGCAGCTCCAAATTCTTCTTGACTATTGGGTTATGCTGCCCCCTACAGGAGAAAGACACTAGGTAGGAAAAAAATGTGTGTGTGTGTGTGTGTGTGTGTGTGTGTGTGTATGCCTGCAAGGACTGCCCCATAGGCGTGGTAAAGATTCTTCCTGTCTATTATCCTACTCCTGTAGGGGGGCACCATAACCCAATGGTCAAGAAGAAATGGAGCTGCGTCAGTCAATGAACTTCAGAGAAAAGGATTTTACCGTAAATAAAAATATCCAGTTTTTTCATCATTTTAGGCCAATTTGCATTCTGCTACATTTTTCGGTAAATATAGTAAAAAAAAAAAAAAAAAAAAAAAAAATCCCAATAAGTGTATATTGATTGGTTTGCGCAAAAAAGTTATCACATCTACAATCGAGGGGAAAGATTTGTCATTTTATTATTTTTTTTTTTTTTACTAGTAATGGCGGCAATCTGCGATTTTTAGCGGGACTGCAACATTGCGGTGGAACAGATCGGACCCTTAACTGACATTTTGGGGGGGGGGGGGGGGGCAGTGACACTACAGTAATCAGTGCTAAAAATCTGCATTGTTACCGTAATAATGACACTGGCAGGGAAGGGGTTAACACCAGGGGCGAGCAAAGGGTTAAATGTGAGCCTGAGGGGGGGGGGGGGGGTGGGCTTGCAGGATGAACACAGAGACCTGTGTTACTAAATAAGAGAATCCCTGTGTTCATAACAGCGGTCTGCTCTGTTTACATCAGCAGACCGCCATTCTGCCCGGCACCAATCGCGGCTTCTGGACCCAGCGATTTGCTCCCCCTGTAGCCAATTGCACGTGCGCCCCCACTAGCGGTCCCGCAGAACGACCTACAGTTATGTCGTTTCGTGGGACAGAGGGTGCATTCTTTGCTTTAAGATAAAAAAAAGCTTCTGCCTCCCCAGCACCCCCCTAATACTTACCAGAGCCCCCCCCCCTCTCTCTCTCCAGCGATGTCCACGAGTCCCTTAGCAGTCCGGGGACTGCATGCAGATAGGCTGGGACACAGTCACAGTACGCCGTTATGCGTCTGCGCGTGAGCTCGGAGGGATGAGGCGCTTTACATTTTTTTTTATTTATTTATTTTTACAGTGTACCTTTACTACATTTTTTTGGATCACTTTTACTTCGGTCATAAGGAATGTAAACATCCCTTGTGACAGTAATAGGAGTGACAGGTACTCTTTATGGAGGGATCGGGAGGAATGTGACAGTAATAGGCAGTGACAGGTACTCTTTATGGAGGGATCGGGGGGAATGTGACAGTAATAGGCAGTGACAGGTACTCTTTATGGAGGGGGATCGGGGGGGGGGGGGGATGTGACAGTAATAGGAGTGACATGTACTCTTTATGGAGGGATCGGGGGGAATGTGACAGTAATAGCAGTGACAGGTACTCTTTATGAAGGGATCGGGGGGGGAATGTGACAGTAATAGGCAGTGACAGGTACTCTTTATGGAGGGATTGGGGGGAATGTGACAGTAATAGGCAGTGACAGGTACTCTTTATGGAGGGATCGGGGGGAATGTGACAGTAATAGGCAGTGACAGGTACTCTTTATGGGGGGATCGGGGGGAATGTGACAGTAATAGGCAGTGACAGGTACTCTTTATGGAGGGATCGGGGGGGAATGTGACAGTAATAGGCAGTGACAGGTACTCTTTATGGAGGGATCGGGGGGGAATGTGACAGTAATAGGCAGTGACAGGTACTCTTTATGGAGGGATCGGGGGGAATGTGACAGTAATAGGCAGTGACAGGTACTCTTTATGGAGGGATCGGGGGGGGGGGGGGGAATGTGACAGTAATAGGCAGTGACAGGTACTCTTTATGGAGGGATCGGGGGGGGGGGGGGGAATGTGACAGTAATAGGCAGTGACAGGTACTCTTTATGGAGGGATCGGGGGGGATGTGACAGTAATAGGCAGTGACAGGTACTCTTTATGGAGGGATCGGGGGGGATGTGACAGTAATAGGCAGTGACAGGTACTCTTTATGGAGGGATCGGGGGGGATGTGACAGTAATAGGCAGTGACAGGTACTCTTTATGGAGGGATCGGGGGGGGGGGGGGGGGAATGTGACAGTAATAGGCAGTGACAGGTACTCTTTATGGAGGGATCGGGGGGAATGTGAAAGTAATAGGCAGTGATAGGTCCTTTTTATGGAGACTCCAAATCCCTCCTTTGCACTTAAAACTATTCAAAATGCCAGGTTAGGCTGTTTTCAATCATTTATTTTTTTAATCTGGCGCCTTTTGGTCTCCAGTAACTAGAAGTGATGTCATCCCTTCCGATTAGATCCGTTACTAGATCCCAGACTCGATCAAAGCAGATTCCGGCTTTGTTTGGGTCTCTGGCCAGTCAGTCACTCGGGCCTCCCAGTAGACGTGGCAGGAGAGAAGGGGGTTGGACTGAGTGGCTTCAGGAGCGCGCTCCGCTCAGAATGAGACCTGGATGATGCCATCATCCAGATATCTCCACTGTAACCTAAGGACGTCATACGACATCCTACGGGTGGAAAGTGGTTAAAGTGTAAGCTCAACTTATCATAAAAAATGAAAAGGTGAACAGATGGACAACTCTGCTTAGTAAATCAACAAAGCCTTTGTTCCCTGCTGATTGGGGAGCTCCAGCTCAGATTCTGTCGTCAGACCTCTTCAGAGAGACCACTGCTTCCACAAAGGGAGCAAGGATTCTTTGCAGCATGCTGGCACATGACAGGCTTTACATTCAGGCTGTGGCCGCTTTCTAGAAGAAACCAACTGTAATACCTCACAGTCCTTTTGTTTGGATGGACCTGGAACAGAGTTAGTGGAATTATACTGAAAGTTCAGTGTGGCCTTTTATACGCCCATGTATGTGTTAGTATCTCCCTGATACCGGTTAGCAGTCAGATCTATGAGAGGCGCAGTACCTGGGTCCCGATGCTCCAGTAGAACCAGCCGACGTAGGAAGGGTGCCTGAACCAGGAATAAACACCGGAGGTCACCAGAGTGTGCGTCTCTGACTTCTCGTTCTGGACGATGTGGTTGAAGTTAGAGCCGGCTGTCAGCATTGCAGACTTCCTCAGAGACTCCCCGAAGATGACCATCACCAGTCCGATGACACTCAGCCATGTTATCTGCTTCAGGCCTGCAAGAGGAGGAGGACATTCTCACCAATGACAGAAGATACAATGCATCTCTTATTCCACATTTTATTATATTACAGCTTTATTCCAAAATTATTTCCCTCAAAAATTCTACAAACAATCCCCCATAATGACAACATGAAAGAAGTTTGTTTGAAATCTGCAAATTTATTACATTAGTATCACAGGCTTTGCTCAATACTGGTGAAGCTCCATTGGCACCAGTTACAGCCCCAGGTCTGTTTGAGTATGATGCTACCAGCTTGGCACTCCTATTTTTGGGCAGTTTCTCCCATTATTCTTTACAGGACCTCTCAAGCTCCATCAGGTTGGATGGGGAGGGTCGGTGCACAGCCATTTTCAGATCTCTCCAGAGATGTTCAATCGGGTTTAAGTCTGGGCTCTGGCTGGGCCACTCAAGGACATTCACAGAGTTGTCCCAAAGCCACTCCTTTGTTATCTTGGCTGCCTGCTTAGGGTTGTTGTCCTGTTAGGTGAACTCTGGCCCCAGTCTGACGTCCAGAGCGCTCTGGAGCAGGTTTTCATCAAGGATGTCTCTGTAAATTGCTGCATTCATCTTTCCCTCAATCCTGACTAGTCTCCCAGTTCCTGCCGCTGAAAAACATCCCCACAGCATGATGCTGCCACCGCCATCCTTCACTGTATGGATGGTATTGGGCAGGTGATGAGCGGTACCTGGTTTCCTCCAGACATGACGCTTGCTATTCAGGCCAAAGAGTTCAATCTTTGTTTCATCAGAGCAGAGAATTTTTCTTTCTCATGGTCTGAGAGTCCTTCAGGTGCCTTTTGATAAACTCCAGGCTGGCTGTCATGTGACTTTTACTGAGGCGTGGCTTCCGTCTGCCCACTCTACCATACAGGCCTGATTGGTGGAGTGCTGCAGAGATGGTTGTTCTTCTGGAAGGTTCTCCTCTCTCCACAGAGAAACACTGGAGATCTGTCAGAGTGACCATCGGGTTCTTGGTCACCTCCCTGACTAAGGCCCTTCTCTCCCCGATCGCTGTTTGACCTAGCAGCCTGCTCTATTAAGAGTCGTGGTGGTTCCAAATTTCTTCCATTTACGGATGACGGAGGCCACTGTACTCATTGGGACCTTCAATGCTGCAGAAATTTCTGTACCCTTCCCCCGATCTGTGTCTCCTTACAATCCTGTCTGAGGTCTACAGACTATTCCTTGGACTTCATGGCTTGGTTTGTGCTCTGACATGCACTGTTACCTGTGGGGCCTTATATAGACAGGTGTGCGTCATATCTCCCATCCCGTTCTTTTCACTGTGCCACCGCATCCTCTGTATGTAAAATCATACAATCATATTCCTACTCTTCCTCAGCTCCCATTCCCATCACCGCCCCCCCCTCCCTCCCTCAGCTCCCATCACTGCCCCCCCCTCAGCTCCCATCACCGCCCCCCCCTCCCTCCCTCAGCTCCCATCACTGCCCCCCCCTCCCATCACCGCCCCCCCTCCCTCCCTCAGCTCCCATCACCGCCCCCCCTCCCTCAGCTCCCATCACCGCCCCCCCCTCCCTCAGCTCCCATCACCGCCCCCCCCTCCCTCAGCTCCCATCACCGCCCCCCCCCTCCCTCAGCTCCCATCACCGCCCCCCCCCCTCCCTCAGCTCCCATCACCGCCCCCCCCCCCTCCCTCAGCTCCCATCACCGCCCCCCCCCCCTCCCTCAGCTCCCATCACCGCCCCCCCCCCCTCCCTCAGCTCCCATCACCGCCCCCCCCCCCCTCCCTCAGCTCCCATCACCGCCCCCCCCCCCCTCCCTCAGCTCCCATCACCGCCCCCCCCCCCCCCTCCCTCAGCTCCCATCACCGCCCCCCCCCCCCCTCCCTCAGCTCCCATCACCGCCCCCCCCCCTCCCTCAGCTCCCATCACCGCCCCCCCCCTCCCTCAGCTCCCATCACCGCCCCCCCCCCCTCCCTCAGCTCCCATCACCCCCCCCCCCTCCCTCAGCTCCCATCACCGCCCCCCCCCCCTCCCTCAGCTCCCATCAGTGGAGAAAAATTACGCGTTTGCAAAATTTTATAAACAAACTATGAAAACTTTTTTTTTCCCCCCAAAATTTGCAGTCTTTGTTTAGCAAAAAATAAAAAATCCAGTGGTGAGTAAATACCACCAAAAGAAAGTTCCAGTTGTGTGAAAAAAACAAAAATTTGGGTACAGTGTAGCATGACCGCGCAATTGTCATTCAAAGTGTGACAGCACTGAAAGCTGAAAATTGGCCTGGGCAGGAAGGGGGTGAAAGGGACCAGTAAACAAGTGGTTATAGCTGTAACCCTAAAAAAAGTAAAAAAAAAAATAAAGATTTCTTGTTCGTTTAAGGCATGATATGTAGCACGGTGCTTGTGCCATGTAATTTGTCCCTCTCTATGCTGTAAAATACCTGGTTGATCCTTCCTGTTCCTATGTCCCCCTTATTGTGCTGGCCACAGTAATCATGACTGAGCCATGATCCCATGGTCAGTTTACATGCCTCCGTCATCCCGCTCTCTGCTCTGAGTCTCCCCCCCCCCCTCGTCGTCCCCGTCAGCTCCAAAACCTGTGTGTGAGATCTCCTCCCCTCTCTCTCCCCCCTCCTGCTGCTCTTCTCTGTGGCTTGAACATATCATTTATACAATAACTTCCACCCCCTCTGTTTCATCAAGATACAAAGTACTGCGTGTTCATTTTTTTTAAAATTCTTATCCTAAATACCTTCTAGCACAGCTCCGATTTGCGGTCACATGACCTTCCTCTGCTGACTGGCATCAGAGGGGCATCTAAGCCCCTCCCTCTGTATTCCTTAGATCGGCAAAGGAGAGAGGAGGAGGTCATGTGACTGCACAGAGGTGATGTGAGAGAAGCCATTTAGGATTTGAATAATAATAAAAAAAAAAAAAAAAGTCACAGTACTTTATATCTTGATAAAACAGAGGGGGTGCCGGTTATTGATTATTCTGAGTTTATAACCACTTTCCTACCGGACACTCTCCCCCCCCCCCCCCCCCCTCCTGCTCAGGCCAATTTTCAGCTTTCAGCGCTGTCACACTTTGAATGACAATTGCACGGCCATACAACACTGTACCCATGACATTTTTAGCTTTTTTTTTTTTTTCTCCACACAAAGAGCTTTCTTTTTGGTAGTATTTAACCACTTTACCACCGGAGGATTTTGCTGTCTTACGTCCAGGCCACTTTTTGCGATTCGGCACTGTGCGACTTTAACTGACAATTGCGAGGTCGTGCGACGCCGTACCCAAACGAAATTTACGTCCTTTTTTCCCCACAAACAGAGCTTTCTTTTGGTGGTATTTGATCACCTCTGCGATTTTTACTTTTTACGCTATAAACAAAAAAAACAACAATATTTTTCACATTTTTTTTTTATAAAATTCCCCCCCAAAAGATGTAAAAATCAAAATTTTTTTAAATTTTTGGCCAATTTGTTTTCTGCTACATATGTTTGGTAAAAAAATTCACAATAAGCGTATTTTGATTGGTTTGCGCAAAAGTTATTGTGTTTACTAAGGGAAAGATTTCTGTCATTTTTGGTGTTTTTTTTTTGTTTAACGCGCAATGGCGGCGATCTGCGATTTTTTTTGCGGGACTGCGACATTGTGGCGGACAGATCGGACCCTTGACTGACATTTGACACTTTTGGGGTTACCAGTGACATTACTGCAGTAATCAGTGCTATAAATATGCACTGTTACTGTAAAAATGACACTGGCAGGGAAGGGGTAATTTTATTGGAGGGGGAGGGGTTAATGTATGCCTGGTGCTTACTAACGTGTGTGGGGGGAGGGGACTGAGTGACACAAGGACAGATCGCAGGTTGAGCTATGCTGAACCCTGCAATCTGACCCTGCCTGTCACTTGGGAGATCCGCCCTCTTTGTTTACACAAGCGGGCGGATCTCCACACTAGATCCCCGGCGATCGCCGCTGCTCCTCCCCTGGCCCGACTCCCACTGTGACTGAATACAGCGGGAGCGCGCCGCCGAGAAGGGGGAGTGTCTGACGACGTAGGGATTTTTTGCTAAAATAAATGAAAAAAAAAAGACCAATAATTTAGCAAAAAAAAAGTGCTCTCATAGTTTGTTATAAAATGTTACAAACAGGTAATTTTTCTCCTTCACTGGTGGGCACCAATGAGGCGGCACCCTATAAGGCGGCACTGGTGGGCACCAATGAGGCGGCACTGGTGGGCACCAATGAGGCGGCACTGGTGGGCACCAATGAGGCGGCACTGGTGGGCACCAATGAGGCGGCACTGGTGGGCACCAATGAGGCGGCACTGGTGGGCACCAATGAGGCGGCACTGGTGGGCACTGAATATCAGTGCTAATGTCAGTTTCACATAAACCGGTTATCGGCTCTCTCCTCCTCTCCTCATGCTGTCAGTGGGAGGAAAGGAATGCCGATACCCAGCTTGTGTTTACACCGTGACAAGCCGTCATTGGACACAGCTGATCAGGTGGTAGGTAAACGGCCGCTGTGATCGGCCCTTTAACCCAATCTGTTATCAGCCGAGTCCAAAGGACGCAGTGATCACGGGAGGACGTCCATGGATGCCCTCCTGGCAAAGTAAGTCCGCGCTGTAGCTGTCTTTCCGGCTACAGTGTGGGCAGGAAGTGGTTAAGATCTGATATAGTGACACTTCCTTCTATAGGATGGCTTTGCGGGTCACCCTGTAGCCATCCCTACACCTGTGTGCAGGGTGGATAAAAATCAATGGGTTTTTTGTTTTGTTTTTTTAATTTAAAATCTGATTTTTTTTTTCATTTAAATCCGATTTGATTTTTATAAAATTTATTTTAATAAAATGCTTTTGGAGTAAAAATCTCAAGATAGTTTTCTATTTAAGATACATTAATATTTGAGTTTATTCAGCATGAAATGGAGCTTAGTTTTGTAGCATGAAGCTGTAAATTCTGCAATATTTACATTTGTGGTGAACTCAATGAATCCGAGCTCTGCAAGCGGAGAAACATGCGCTCCATTGATGCATTCACTCAGCTTCACAGTAACCATAAGAGGAAACAAAGTTCAGGAATATTCCTTTAGCCCATTGTTTTGCAAATCTACAATATTTCATAAAAGTAAGTACACCCCTCACATTTTGGTAAATATTTTATTCTATCTTTTCATGTGACAACACTGAAGAAATGACACTTTGCTACAATGTAAAGTAGTGAGTGTACAGCTTGTATAACAGTGTAAATTTGCTGTCCCCTCAAAATAACTCAACACACAGCCATTAATGTCTAAACCGCTGGCAACAAAAGTGAGCACACACTTGTCTTTGTACTCCTCACCTGGTTGCCCCCACACACGCCTGACACCATCTGAACCAAATAAGTTTATCTTGGTCTCATCAGAACACAGGACATGGTTCCAGTAATCCATGTCCTTAGTCTGCTTGTCTTCAGCAAACTGTTTGCAGGCTTTCTTCTGAATCATCTTTAGAAGAGGCTTCCTTCTGGGATAACAGCCATGCAGACCAATTTGATGCAGTGTGCGGCGTATGGTCTGAGCACTGACAGGCTGACCCCCCACCCCTTCAACCTCTGCAGCAATGCTGGCAGCACTCATACGTCTATTTCCCAAAGACAACCTCTGGATATGACGCTGAGCACGTGCACTCAACTTCTTCGGTCGACCATGGTGAGGCTTATTCTGAGTGGAACCTCTTCTGTTAAACCTCTGTATGGTCTTGTCCACCGTGCTGCAGCTCAGTTTCAGGGGTCTTGGCAATCTTCTTATAGCCTAGGCCGGTGTTTCTCAACTCCGGTCCTCAGGGCACACTAACAGGCCAGATTGTAAGTAATACCTTGGGGTGATGCAGACTAGAATACTGCAATCACTGAGCAGCAAATTATATCACCGGTGATGTATTTCAGTTTTCCTGCAAACCTGGCCTGTTAGTGTGCCCTGAGGACCGGAGTTGAGAAACACTGGCCTAGGCCATCTTTATGTAGAGCAACAATTCTTTTTTTCAGATCCTCAGAGAGTTCTTTGCCATGAGGTGCCATGTTGAACTTCCAGTGACCAGTATGAGAGAGTGAGAGCGATAACACCAATTTTAACACACCTGCTCCCCATTCACACCTGAGACCTTGTAACACTAACGAGTCACATGACACCGGGGAGGGAAAATTACTAATTGGGCCCAATTTGGACATTGTCACTTGGGGGTGTACTCACTTTTGTTGCCAGCGGTTTAGACATTAATGGCTGTGTGTTGAGTTATTTTGAGGGGACAGCAAATTTACACTGTTATACAAGCTGTACACTCACTACTTTACATTGTAGCAAAGTGTCATTTCTTCAGTGTTGTCACATGAAAAGATAGAATAAAATATTTACAGAAATGTGCGGGGTGTACTTACTTTTGTGAGATACTGGAAGTGATGCTATTTTTGATGAAATGCAGTTGTGCCCCTTGTTGCTCTGTATCTCCTAAAACATTTCTAAGTGAGATTTTAAAGTAGAACACGTGGGAGTGGAGGAGAACTTCTATCACTTCCCCAATCTCCTGGTCACATCATAAAGAAGAACCCTCCACAGACACCAACCTGGACAGATGGTTTTCTCGATGGTGAACTCCACCCAGGAGGAGATGGCCGCCAGCGTGTACTCCAAGCTGTGGTTCAGCAGGAAGGAGTCCAGGGATAAACTTTTAGGATTGTTCACCGCCGTGATCAAATATTCCGAGTAGTGGAAGAAGGACAGAGAACACACGTACCTAGGAGGGGGGGGGAGGGGAAAAGATTGTATTAGAAATGGGAATCCATATCACTGCTAAACCAACATCCTGGTGATAGAAGTCACATCATCATCACTACGCAGGTCCGAGTCACTGAGGGATCATTAACCTCTTAGCGCAGACGGAACGCAAATATACGTCCTCGGCTTCGGGGGGGATTGGGGGGGTGGGGGGTTGTACCAGCGGTGATGCCTGCAGCTACAGGCAATCACCCCAGGACCGTTGTTTAGAGCCGGCGGCCGGCTTTCTTGTAATGACAACTGATGTGGCTGAGCAGCCACTTGATTGTCATTACAAGGGGGGGTGTAACGTCCTTTCTGAAAGCGATCCAGCAGGTAATTAGCTGCTCAGACTGCTTTTCATGAGAAAGAATCACCAGCTGAGAGAAATAAAAGAAAATACCAGGGTTATAGACATCTTTAGCTATAACCCCAGTAAAAATCACTTCAGAGCCGATAGAGATATATATATCTATCTCTATAGCGGTGGGCAGGTGGTTCTATATTTTGTACATCCAGAAAGTATTCACAGCGCTTCACTTTTTCTAAATCCAATTCTGAGTGTCATGGCCAAGGCTGTGAATACTTATTATGTACATGGGATTTATTTTAATTTTTAAAAATTTGCAAAGATTTCAAACAAACTTCTTTCACGTTGTCATTATGGGGGATTGTTTGTAGAATTTTGAGGAAAATAATGAATGGAATCCATGTTGGAATAAGGCTGTAATATACTGGAGAAAGTGAAGCGCTGTGAATACTTTCTGGAAGCTCTGTACATTCCTGTTTCCACCCCCAACAAACTATATTGAAAATTTTAGGTAAAACCGTTTTTTGCTTTCATTACATACATTGTGTTATTTAGACCCCATGATGTCACTGGGTCTCTGCTCATCTCTATGCAATGCAGGAAGGTCATGGTTGGTGGGAGGGGCTGTTCATAGATTTCTGAAAACATCACAGCCCCCCCCCCCCCCGCCTTAGTACTCCTTACCTGAGCCCCCCAGCTCTGATGTATGCAGTAGGCTGACTTTTGGGCAGAGATATAAATATCACCATGTCTTGATAGGTGATGTTAATCAGGAGGAGTGGGCGTTCCTTGGCACATTATATTTGCATGCAGACCGCCCCAGGTAACGCCCACACATGCTGCAAAGCCTCCATGATTAAAAGGAAGTGATGGCAGACTGCGGCGGGGGGGGGGGGGGGGGCGGCTCTGCCTCTCTGCGGCAGATTGGGTGCTGTGGAGGATGGGATACAATGTAGCGGCTTGTTGCCATCTTCCTACGCATTTCCCTTCTGTGACTGGATGGGAAGTCGGTCATGTGACATCTCAGCCATTCACGAAGAGTCTTGTTTGTTTTTTTCCCCCTTCATGAATAAAAAAAGCGTTCTCCGGTTGGCTGAGGTGACGACACGGATGGATGATGTCACAAGCACCACCTTGGCTAATCAGAGTTTTACAATGTATCACTTTTATTATTGTATTATATATTGTATCACTTTTATTATATTATACATTTGAATCATTATTTTATTATATCACTTTTTCTTTTTAATTGTATTATACATTGTATCACTTTGATTGTATAATACAAATAATAATAAGTGATACAATGTATAATACAATTAAAAAGAAAGTGATATAATAAAATAAAAAATGATTCAAATGTATAATATAATAAAAGTGATACAATATATAATACAATAATAAAAGTGATTGTATAATACAAATAAATTTTATTATTTTATTATATTATACATTGCATCACTTATTATTATATTATACATTTGAATATTTTTTTATTATTTTATTGTATCACTTTTTCTTTAATTGTATTATTTGTAATATACATTGTATCACTTTTATACAGTTCTGCTTCATAGCATGGCCGTGCACAACAGAGGAAGTGATACAATGTTTATTACAAATAGTGATATTATGTATAATACAATAAAATAATAAAAAGTGATACAATGTATAATACAAATAATACAATTAAAGAAAAAGTGATACAATAAAATAATAAAAAAATATTCAAATGTATAATATAATAATAAGTGATATGATGTATAATCTAATAAGTGATGCAATGTATAATACAAATAATAAAAGTTATTATTTGTATTATACAATCACTTTTATTGTATTATATATTGTATCTATTATATTATACATTTGAATCATTTCTTATTATTTTATTGTATCACTTTTTTTATTTTATTGTATTATACATTACATCACTATTTTTTATTGTATTATTTGTAATATACATTGTATCACTTTTATTATTTGTATTATACAATCACTTTTATTATTTTATTGTATTATACATTACATCACTATTTTTCATAGTATTATTTGTAATATACATTGTATCACTTCCTCTGTTGTGCATGGCCAGGCTATGCAGCAGAACTGTCCCCCCCCCCCCCCCTGTAGTAGTGATGTATACACCTATAATACATTATATATACACATGTACTCACCATCCGAAGTGTCTCCATTGTGATTGGCTGAAACCCACCACCAACCCACAGCCAAAGGCGAAGCCCAGGAACGCGGCTCTGATGGCCACCTGCAAGACACAGACATGGAAACTAAACACCGCAATCATCTGCAGAGACAGAGGAGGAGCTTCTATGCAAATACTGACACTTCCTCTAAAAGTCCAACTTGGCTCCACCCTAAACTTCCTTTTTAAAAGAGCAATAGAAAACCTGAGGAGGAGGGAGGGGGTGTGGTCAAATTTCTCCCGAGTCCTTCTATTGGGTAATTAAGTCACCTGTCACATTAAGGAGCAATAGGAAGCTGGAGGAAGGGGGTGTGGCCACATTACCCCTGAGTTACTGTATTGGTCAGTTAAGGCAGTGGTCCTCAACCCTGGCCTACAGGACCCACTAACAGGCCAGATTTTAGGTATTACCTTGGAGAGATGCAGACTAGAATACTGCAATCACTGAGCAGCAAATGATATCACCTGGGATGTATTTCAGTTATCTTGAAAATCTGGCCTGTTAGTGGGCCCTGTAGGCCAGGGTTGAGGACCACTGGGTTAAGGCACCCGTCACATTAAAGGGGCAATAAAAAAAAAAAGGGAGGGGGTGTGGTCAAGCTTGACTAATGTAGAAAAAGTCACAGGTTGCATGCAATTTCAGTTGCCATAGACATGAAATACCATTCATTCCATTGTTGAGAGCTCTTCTTGTCAGGGATTGGTCAGGTGTGATCATGTGACAGTTCCAATGTCACATCAGGAGATGGTTACAAAATGAGCCACTGACATCACCGCACGCAGCGTGTTCTATGACATCACCGCACGCAACCTGTTCTATGACATCACCGCACGCAGCGTGTTCTATGACATCACCGCACGCAGCGTGTTCTATGACATCACCGCACGCAACCTGTTCTATGACCTCACCGCACGCAGCGTGTTCTATGACATCACCGCACGCAACCTGTTCTATGACATCACCGCACGCAGCGTGTTCTATGACATCACCGCACGCAGCGTGTTCTATGACATCACCGCACGCAACCTGTTCTATGACATCACCGCACGCAGCGTGTTCTATGACATCACCGCACGCAACCTGTTCTATGACATCACCGCACGCAACCTGTTCTATGACATCACCGCACGCAACCTGTTCTATGACATCACCGCACGCAACCTGTTCTATGACATCACCGCACGCAGCGTGTTCTATGACATCACCGCACGCAGCGTGTTCTATGACATCACCGCACGCAACCTGTTCTATGACATCACCGCACGCAGCGTGTTCTATAACATCACGGCACGCAACCTGTTCTATGACATCACGGCACGCAGCGTGTTCTATGACATCACCGCACGCAGCGTGTTCTATGACATCACCGCACGCAGCGTGTTCTATGACATCACCGCACGCAACGTGTTCTATGACATCACCGCACGCAGCGTGTTCTATGACATCACCGCACGCAGCGTGTTCTATGACATCACGGCACGCAGCGTGTTCTATGACATCACGGCACGCAGCGTGTTCTATGACATCACCGCACGCAGCGTGTTCTATGACATCACCGCACGCAGCGTGTTCTATGACATCACCGCACGCAGCGTGTTCTATGACATCACCGCACGCAGCGTGTTCTATGACATCACCGCACGCAGCGTGTTCTATGACATCACCGCACGCAGCGTGTTCTATGACATCACCGCACGCAGCGTGTTCTATGACATCACGGCACGCAGCGTGTTCTATGACATCACGGCACGCAGCGTGTTCTATGACATCACCGCACGCAGCGTGTTCTATGACATCACCGCACGCAGCGTGTTCTATGACATCACGGCACGCAGCGTGTTCTATGACATCACGGCACGCAGCGTGTTCTATGACATCACCGCACGCAGCGTGTTCTATGACATCACCGCACGCAGCGTGTTCTATGACATCACCGCACGCAGCGTGTTCTATGACATCACCGCACGCAGCGTGTTCTATGACATCACCGCACGCAGCGTGTTCTATGACATCACCGCACGCAGCGTGTTCTATGACATCACCGCACGCAGCGTGTTCTATGACATCACCGCACGCAGCGTGTTCTATGACATCACCGCACGCAGCGTGTTCTATGACATCACCGCACGCAGCGTGTTCTATGACATCACCGCACGCAGCGTGTTCTATGACATCACCGCACGCAGCGTGTTCTATGACATCACCGCACGCAACGTGTTCTATGACATCACCGCACGCAACGTGTTCTATGACATCACCGCACGCAACGTGTTCTATGACATCACCGCACGCAACGTGTTCTATGACATCACCGCACGCAGCGTGTTCTATGACATCACCGCACGCAGCGTGTTCTATGACATCGCGGCACGCAGCGTGTTCTATGACATCACCGCACGCAGCGTGTTCTATGACATCACCGCACGCAGCGTGTTCTATGACATCACTTGTAGGGGGGAGAACTCCTCCTCTTCAAGCCAAACACTTCGTAATTGGGCAACACCCCCCCCCCCCATATACTGACAGCACATCCTATGTACAGATCCCGGTGTCACACCACGGATGGGGAGATTTCCCTCCATTGAGCGGCAGAGATGGAGAATTATCTGATCTCCCCTCCCCCAACACACTGCAATCAGCTTAACTTCTCTCCCTGTAATCTGAGGAATCCCATTACCGGGAATAGAACAAATCCCCATCACTGACCCCTCCCCCCCCTAATCACTGACCCCCTCCCCCCATCACTGTGCCCTACACCCCCCCCCCCCATCACTGTGCCCTACATCCCCAATGTCAGCAGCCATGCTGGGGATATCAGAGTCTCTGGTCCCCTGGGTAGGTCGGTACCCCTGGTGGAGCGCCCCCCGGGGGAGGTGTACCTGGTAATGGGCCCCCCGGCGGTGGGGGAGGGGGGGTGTACCTGGTAATGCGCCCCCCGGGGGAGGTGTACCTGGTAATGGGCCCCCCGGCGGTGGGGGAGGGGAGGTGTACCTGGTAATGGGCCCCCCGGTGGTGGGGGAGGGGGGTGTACCTGGTAATGTGCCCCCCGGTGGTGCGGGAGGGGGGTGTACCCGGTAATGGGCCCCCCGGTGGTGGGGGAGGGGAGGTGTACCTGGTAATGCGCCCCCCGGTGGTGGGGGAGGGGAGGTGTACCTGGTAATGCGCCCCCCGGTGGTGGGGGAGGGGGGGTGTACCTGTTAATGCGCCCCCCGGTGGTGCGGGAGGGGGGGGTGTACCTGGTAATGCGCCCCCCGGTGGTGGGGGAGGGGGGTGTACCTGGTAATGTGCCCCCCGGTGGTGGGGGGGTGTACCCGGTAATGGGCCCCCCGGTGGTGGGGGAGGGGGGGGTGTACCCGGTAATGGCCCCCCGGTGGTGGGGGAGGGGGGGGTGTACCTGGTAATGGGCCCCCCGGTGGTGGGGGAGGGGGGGTGTACCCGGTAATGGGCCCCCCGGTGGTGGGGGAGTGTACCTGGTAATGCGCCCCCCGGTGGTGCGGGAGGGGGGTGTACCCGGTAATGGGCCCCCCGGTGGTGAGGGAGGGGAGGTGTACCTGGTAATGCGCCCCCCGGTGGTGCGGGAGGGGGGGGTGTACCTGGTAATGCGCCCCCCGGTGGTGGGGGAGGGGGGTGTACCCGGTAATGGGCCCCCCGGTGGTGGGGGAGGGGAGGTGTACCTGGTAATGCGCCCCCCGGTGGTGGGGGAGGGGGGGTGTACCTGGTAATGGTCCCCCCGGTAGAGGAGGAGAAGCAGTCCGTTGAGTCCGGCTATGAAGGCGGTGAGGGCGATGCGGTCTCCGGTGCTCCCCAGCAGGCCGGGGCCGGGCTCGGTGTACCGGCTGGTGATGACGGGGAGGAGGATGACGGACACACCGAGGATGAAGCTCACCGCACTCACTCTCCCCTCCACCACCAGCCGCTCGCCGGCCATGTTGGAGGAGGCAGAGAGGAAGCGCTCCCCACAACTTCCGCCCGGTGCGGGGCGTGTCTTTCCCGTCTACACAGAGAGGAGCGATCCGGCACAGCGCCCTCTGGCGGCCGGATGTCGCACAGCACAGGAATGGAGAAGGGAACAGAGATTTCCCCACCTTTATACATTGCAACAATGTAGCTAAAATAACAATGATAGGACACTGAGTGCCCGCCCCATACATCGCACCGCATCCAATAACAGAGAGCTTAGTGACAGGAATGTGTGGGGTCATCCCTCCGGGCCCATTCATAGGTAAATGGCGCACAAGCCTTGGGGGCTGAGATCAATTTAAAGTGATTGTAAACAATCCATTCCATTCAAATTAAAAATGAAAGCCAAAACTTTTTTCCCTTTATTTTTATTTATTTATTTATTCCCTCTGTTCTCAGCTGCAAAAGAGCTGAGGGGAGGAGAAACCACAGAACACTGAGCTTCCCAGTAAATGGCTGTACAGGGGGGGGGACAAGTTTGATCATTGGAGGAGAGGAGAGTTCCCAGCATAGCTAGAGAACTGACCATGGTGTGCTCTCCTGCTTAGTGTGGTCAGTATTGTTTACCACTTACGGACCACCCACTGCGTATTTACATCGCTACTTTGATGTTAAATACCGGGCTTATGGCAGCAGATAGCAGATAGAAGCCATAACCTGGTATTTTCTAAAACTGTGGGCGGTCTGCTTTTACATAACAGTGGTCCCAGGGGCGGATTCACCACGGGATTACTTTTATGGGCGGCGGGAGAGATGCCTCCCCCCCCCCCCTCCGCTTTCCGGTAGTTTTCCCTGCTTACCGGAGCCATCGATAGCGGGGAAAACGATCCAATCCTCTCCCCTCCTAGCTAGGAAGTCTAGTGAGGGCAAGATGGCCCCCACTCCACTCTATGGCCTTGGAGGACCAGAGCGACGTCATACGTCACTTCCTCCCAACGGCCTTAACCACTTGCCGACCAGTCACTGGGACTGTACTGCGGCAAAGTGGCTCGATTCCGTTCAGCGACGTAGACCTACGTCACTGGACTCCTCCCCTTGTGGGCGGCGCTCGCGCGCCGCCGGAGGCTCGCTCCCGCTGTGTTCAGTCACAGCAGGAGTCGGGCCAGGGGAGGAGCGGCGGTGATCACCGCTGCTCTTCCCCGATCATCGGGGAATCGAGTGTGGAGATCCGCCCGCTTGTGTAAACAAAGCGGGCGGATCTCCTAAGTGACAAACAGTGACAGATTACAGGATTCAGCATAGCTCAACCTGCGATCTGTCCCTGTGTCACTCAGTCCCCTCCCCCCACACATGTCAGTAAGCACCAGGCATACATTAACCCCTTGATCACCAATAAAATTAACCCCTTCCCTGTCATTTTTACAGTGACAGTGCATATTTATAGCACTGATTACTGCAGTAATGTCACTGGTACCCCCAAGAGTGTCAAAAATGTCAGTCAAGGGTCCGATCTGTCCGCCGCAATGTCGCAGTCCCGCAAAAAAAAATCGCAGATCACCTCCATTACTCGTTAAAAAAAAAAACACCAAAAATGACAAAAATCTTTCCCTTAGTTAGTAAACGCAATAACTTTTGCGCAAACCAATCAAAATACGCTTATTGCCATTGTTTTTTTACCAAACATAGGTAGCAGAAAACAAATTGGCCAAAAATGTAAAAACATTTTGATTTTTACATTTTTTGGGGGGGATTTCATCTAAAAAAAAGTGAAAAATATTGTTATTTTTTCAAAATTGTCGCTATTTTCTTGTTTATAGCACAAAAAGTAAAAATCGCACAGGTGATCAAATACCCCCAAAAGAAAGCTCTGTTTGTGGGAAAAAAAGGACGTAAATTTCATTTGGGTACAGCATCGCCCGACCGCGCAATTGTCAGTTAAAGTCGCACAGCGCCGAATCGCAAAAAGTGGCCTGGACGTAAGACCGCAAAATCCTCCGGTGGTAAAGTGGTTAAATGGCCCATTTTTTTCATGATGAAAAAAAATACTTTTTTTTTTTTTTTGCTTTTTAGTGTAGATGTTCAAGCCACACATGTGAGGTATCGCTGCGATCGTTAGAATGAGAGCAATACTTCCAACACTAGTCCTCCTCTGTAACTCTAAACTGGTAACCAATACAATTTTTTAAAGCGTGGCCTATGAAGATTTTTAAGTATCGAAGATTGTCTCCATTCCACGAGCGTGTGCAATTTTAAAGCGTGACATGATATGTATTCATTTCTCTTGGCGTAACATTATCTTTCACATTATACAAAGAAGAGTGGGCAAATTTCACTGTTTTTTTTTTTGTTTTTTTTTTTTTTTAATTCATTAAAATGTACTTCTTCCCAAAAAATTGCATTTGAAAGACCGCTGCACAAATATTGCGTATCCCTGGATCTTCCCTGTAACTCTAAACTGGTAACCTGTAGAACATTTTAACCACTTTAAGCCCCAGGCCTATTTTTGACACTTTTTGTTTACAAGTTAACCACTTACCGCATATCAACGTAGGGCTACGTTGGTACACTTTGCGGGTTTATACCGGGAAGATGCCTCTAGTTAGAGGCATCATCCCGGTACCGTGGTTTGAAGCCGACGGTCGGCTTTCCGTCGGTACCGACCGATGCGGCTCGGGAGCCGCTCGATCGTTACCCGGGGGGCGGGAGGGGACGTCCCCCCCCCCCTCCCACCGCCTTCCGTGGCTTTGCCCGGGGCTCCCGTCCCACCGGGCGCCCTGAGCACCCAGCCGGAACGTCCGCCGGCTGGATGGAGTCCCGATGAATGCCGGAAACGGCATCGATCGGGGCTCCGATGACGTAACCCAGAGGCGGCGTCCATGACGTCACTTCCGGGTTACTGTGCTGCAAAAGGCAGCAAATTTAAAAAACGGCTGTATGCAAAAATGCCGTTTTCAGCGTTTTGCATACAGGGAAGTGTAGTGGAGGGGTTTGGGGTCTTTTAGACCCTCGATCCCTCCATAAAGTGTACCTGTCACTGCATATTGCTGTCACAAGGGATGTTTACATTGCTTGTGACAGCAATAAAAGTGATCAGATTTTTTTTTTTTTTAAAAACCTGTAATAAAGTTTAAAAAAAATAAAAAATAAATAGGAAAAAAAAAATAAAAATTTAGCCGCCCCCGTCACAGTTAGCTCGCGCACAAAAAAAAACGTATACGCAAGTCGAGCCGCGAATGAAATCGCTGTTCAAACCCCACATGTGAGGTATCGCCACGATCGCCAGAGCGTGCGCAATAATTTAAAAAAAAGAGCTACACTCTACCTCTAAACTGGTAACCGTTAAATAAATTTAAAGCGTCGCAGATTGAGATCTCTATTGACCGTAGTTTGTCGCCATCCCACGGGGGGGCGCAATTTTAAACCGTAACATGTTGGGTATCTATTTACTCGGCGTGACATCATCTTTCACAATATAGAAAAAAATGGGCTAACTTTACTGTTTAGTATTTTTTAAATGCAGTGAAATGTGATTTTTCTATTTTTTTCAAAAAAATGGCGTTTTAAAGACAGCTGCGCAAATACCGCGTGACAAAAAATTTTGCAATGACCGACATTTTATTCTCCAGAGTCTTTGCTAAAAAAATATATATAATGTTTGGGGGTTCTAAGTAGTTTTCTAGGAAAAAATACTGGTTTTAACTTGTAAACAAAAAGTGTCCAAAATAGGGCTGGGGCTTAAGTGGTTAAAATCAGTATTTTTTTTGCTAGAAAACTACTTAAAACCCCCAAACATTATATATATATATATATATATATTTTTAGCAAAGACTCTGGAGAATAAAATGGCGGTCATTGCAATATTTTTTGTCGCGCTGTATTTGCGCAGCGGTCTTTAAAACGCCATTTTTTGGAAAAATTACGAAAAATCACATTTCACTGCATTAAAAAAAAAAAACTAAACAGTAAAGTTAGCCCATTTTTTTTTGTATTTTGTGAAAGATGATGTCACGCCGAGTAAATAGATACCCAACATGTTACGGTTTAAAATTGGGCACACCCGTGGGATGGCGACAAACTACGGTCAATAAAAATCTCCATAGGCGAATTTCATTTGCGGCACGAATTCAGTATACTTTTTCTTTTGTGCGTGAGCTCACAGCGAAGGGGGCGGCTAACATTTTTTTTTTCCTATTTATTTATTTTATTTTTTTTTTAATTTTAACACAGGTTTTAAAAAAAAAAAAAAAAATCTGATCAATTTTATTGCTGTCACATGCAATATAAACACCCCTTGTGACACCAATATGCAGTGACAGACAGGTACTCTTTATGGAGGGATCGAGGGTCTAAAAGACCCCAAACCTCTCCACTACACTTCCATGTATTCAAAAGCGCCGAAAACAGCATTTTTGAATACACTCACTTTTTAAAACTGCTGCCCTTAGCGGCTGAGTAACCCGGATGTGACGTCATGGACGCCGCCTCCGGGTTACGTCATCGGAGACCCGATCAAAGCCGCATCCGACTTAGATCGGGACTCCATCCAGCCAGCAGACGCGCTGGCTGGTTGCTCGGGCAGAGGCGCGGAAGGCGGCGGGAGGGGGGGGAATGTCCCCTCCCACTTGCCGGGGTAACGATCGAGCGCATCGGTCATTAACGCCGGAAAGCCGACCGCCGGCTCTAAAAAGCGGTACCGGGACGATGCCTCTAGCTAGAGGCATCATCCCGATATAACCACTCAAAGTCAGCCGACGTAGGTCTACGTGGCTCGTCGTTAAGTGATTAAAGCGTCGCCTTTGGAGATTTTTTTAAGTACCAATGTTTGTCGCCATTCCACGAGTGTTCGCAATTTTGAAGCATGACATGTTGGGTATCTATTTACTCCGCGTAACATTATCTTTCACATTATAGATAAAAAAATTGGGCTAACTTTACAATTTTCTTATTTTGTAATTTAAAAAAGTGTATTTTAAAAAAAAAATTGCGTTTGTAAGACCGCTGCGCAAATACAGTGTGACATAAAGTATTGCAGCGATCTCCATTTTATTCTCTAGAGTCTTTGCAAAAAAAAAATAAAAATAATATAATGTTTAAAATATGATGTCATATATTTTATAATATATTATATAATATTTTTTAATATAATATAATATAAAAATATAATGTTTGGGGGTTCTAAGTAATTTTCTAGCAAAAAATACTGATTTTTAACTTGTAAACAGCAAATGTCAGAAGAAATAAGCTTGGTGCTTAAATGGGTAATAGGAAAGCAGAGGGACTGGCAGGATCGCCGGGGATGTCACATAAAAGAAGCAACACAGAGAGAACCGGAGACTTTCTCATACCAGTACATGGTACAGCGGGCACATATCAGGAATATGAAATGTTGGGATAACAAACACTTTAGTTCCCGTGTGCATGCCCATCCCGGGCCAGCCAATCAAGGTGACCGAATACAGCGAATGTGGAACAAGAGCGGGCCAGAGGATGTTACGTCGCTGGTGGGAAAGCACAGCTGACTTCAGGCCACAGCGGGGCTGAAAAAACATGCCACAGCTCACCACAACTTTGTGCCAATCACCTGCCACTGATGATGGTCTCCAGGAAATAGAGAGGACATGATTCTGCCCAATGGGGGCACGTCAATAAAAACCCAACAGGGGTTCTAATCCTTCCTGACTCCATCCAAAATTAAAACAAAGTTTTGCCAGTAGACACACCTCCTGTATATTTACTGCGGCACGCAGCCGCTTACAGGCAAGGTGACGTAGTAGTACGTCGCTTGCCAAAGAGCCTGTAGGGGGCAAACGCACGCTGCCGGCGGCGCACTCCCACCTCTTCTCGTTTCCTGCCTAGCCAGCGCATGTGACCGGCGGCTCCGATGTCCGCCGGCCACTCGCAATCTTCCTCAGGAGAGGGAGAAAGACAGACGGCTGATGTAAACACAACCGCCTGTCATTCTCCCTGAAGTAATGACAGAGGCTATGCGATCCTGCTATATAGGATCGTATGTCTCTGTGATTACTTCACAAGCCACGCCGCCTAAAAGTTAGAATCACGCCCCTAGGGACACACTTAACCCCTTCATCACCAATAAAGTTAACCCCATCCCTGCCAGTGTCATTATTACAGTGACAGTGCATATGTATAGCACTGATTACTGTAGTAATGTCACTGGTACCCTCAAAAGTGTCAAAAATATCAGTCAGGGGTCCGATCTGTCTGCCGCAACGGAGCAGTCCCGCAAAAAAAATTGCAGATCGCCACCATTACTGGTTAAAAAAAAAAAAGCAATAAAAATGACATAAATCTTTCCCGTAATTAGTAAACGCAATAACTTTTGGCAAACCAATCAAGATTCGCTTATTGCAATTTTTTTTTTTTTTTTACCGAAAATATGTAGCAGAAAATAAATTGGCATAGAATGTTAAAAAAATTTTGATTTTTACATTTTTTTTTGAGAATTTCTTATAAAAAAAATGTGAAAAATATTGTTATTTTTTCAAAATTGTCGCTCTTTTTTTGTTTATAGCGCAAAAAAAAAAAAAAAATCGCACAGGTGATCAAATACCACCAAAATAAAGTTCTGTTTGCGGGGAAAATAAAGGACATCAATTTCTTTTGGGTACAGCGTGGCACGACCGCGCAATTGTCCGTTAAAGTCACGCAGTGCCGAATCGCAGGCCTGATCTTTGAGCAGCCAAATCCTCCGAGGCTGAAGTGGTTAATGTATAGTTTGTCTTGTTTGAAAATGACACTAAATGACGATTCTGGTACAAAGCGTTATTTACAAATGAGATCACGTTTTTTTTCTTTTAAATCTTTAAATTTGACAACAAAAAAATTAACAAACAATATAAATGAGATTGGAAAAAAAAAAAATATCTAAAGGGTAACTCCACTTTCATGGAAAAAAAAAAAAACTAAAAAAAAACAATATAGTATATACAATTGTCATAATAGAATTAAATGTTATTAAAAACTAACTTTTCTTTTCAATCTGCAGCTGCTGTAACTTTCTGTAAAATACAATATAGTGGCCTGCAGGAGTTCTGTGCACAGATGGTCTACAGAGCCCCGCCCCCCAGAAACATTATTTCCTGCTTGTGTGATTGGCTCACTGATTTCCCCCAGAAGTCTGCACTGAGATACAAGTCAGATTTCTGGCATCCCCTGCAACACAAATGTCATTTTTGGTGAGATCCTCCCAATAGGAACACGTCTAAAGGGATGCAGACCCTGTCACGTTCCTTATTAGAGCCCTGCAGATGCAGCAGCTGATTGATAATAATTCAACCACTCCCATACAGATTCACTTAGCACATAGAGAGAAACAAAAGTTAGAAATCTGCAACAAAATTTGCTAAAATCCCTGCAATGTACAGAGATCACCCAGAGGGGAATGTTTTTTTCTTAAAAAATAAATGGAGTTACGCTTTAAAGAGAGAAGCTGAAGAAGGGGTTAATGATGGATCATTCGGGTTTAACTAAGGGGTATTAGGAGGTTAAGCAGAAAACATTTATTTAAAAATGTTTTATTTTTCAATCAAATTTTTAAGTCAGATCGATGTTTATAAACAATTTTACTTTGTATCTCTCTATCTCCCGTCTGATCAATGTTTATAAACAATGTTTCTTTGTATCTCTCTATCTCCCGTCAGATCAATGTTTATAAACAATGTTACTTTGTATCTCTCTATCTCCTGTCTGATCAATGTTTATAAACAATGTTACTTTGTATCTCTCTATCTCCCGTCAGATCAATGTTTATAACAATGTTACTTTGTATCTCTCTATCTCCTGTCTGATCAATGTTTATAAACAATGTTACTTTGTATCTCTCTATCTTCCATCTGATCAATGTTTATAAACAATGTTACTTTGTATCTCTCTATCTCCTGACTGATCAATGTTTATAAACAATGTTACTTTGTATCTCTCTATCTCCTGTCTGATCAATGTTTATAAACAATGTTACTTTGTATCTCTCTATCTCCCGTCAGATCAATGTTTATAACAATGTTACTTTGTATCTCTCTATCTCCTGTCTGATCAATGTTTATAAACAATGTTACTTTGTATCTCTCTATCTTCCATCTGATCAATGTTTATAAACAATGTTACTTTGTATCTCTCTATCTCCTGACTGATCAATGTTTATAAACAATGTTACTTTGTATCTCTCTATCTCCTGTCTGATCAATGTTTATAAACAATGTTACTTTGTATCTCTCTATCTCCCGTAAGATCAATGTTTATAAACAATGTTACTTTGTATCTCTCCATCTCCTGTCTGGTCAATGTTTATAAACAATGTTACTTTGTATCTCTCTATCTCCCGTCAGATCAATGTTTATAAACAATGTTACTTTGTATCTCTCTATCTCCTGTCTGATCAATGTTTATAAACAATGTTACTTTGTATCTCTCTATCTCCTGTCTGATCAATGTTTATAAACAATGTTACTTTGTATCTCTCTATCTCCCGTGAGATCAATGTTTATAAACAATGTTACGTTGTATCTCTCTATCTCCCGTCTGATCAATGTTTATAAACAATGTTACTTTGTATCTCTCCCTCTCCCGTCTGATCAATGTTTATAAACAATGTTACTTTGTATCTCTCTATCTCCCGTGAGATCAATGTTTATAAACAATGTTACTTTGTATCTCTCTATCTCCTGTCTGATCAATGTTTATAAACAATGTTACTTTGTATCTCTCTATCTCCTGTCTGATCAATGTTTATAAACAATGTTACTTTGTATCTCTCTTCCAGATCTGTGCAGTAATCCAGTGTGAGACTTCCTGTAATAAAGACCTCTCACTGCTGCCCTCTCTCCTTGTGTAGGGGACTGGTCTTGTCTCCGCCCCCCTCATGTAGTTTTCTGTATTGGGTGGAGCCTGATGGGCCCCTCCCACAGCTCTGCTCTCTGCACAGGCACAGTGATGATATGTACAGCACAGTGATGATATCATAGCTACTTTTACAAGGTAATATCTAGGTTTGTAAAAGCATTTGGTGCTCACAAGGTGGATTCATATCCTCTTTGGCTACGCACGCACGCCTGCATTTCTCTGCTGTGCATCGCACGTCAGATCAGTGCTGCACCCTCGCAGTGACTGCCTTTTATCCAGGGTGAAAAAAAACACTTGTTTCCACTTAACACAAGGAGGGGAGTGAAGGTGAAATGAGCTGTGCATGTGAATGGAGAATGGAGAGGAGATCGCTGTTCAGGAGCTCCATTCTCTGATGGTCGGTATTTGTTTAGAAGGGGAGTCAGTAACAGTTTCTGAAAAGACTTCTAAATTAATGCAGGAAGACAATGGTGGGGAAAACCCACACTGCGCATTCATGGGGCGCAGAGAAAGAGGTGTGGGAAGCGGAGTGAGGGGAGGAAGATAAAAGACGTCGCACTCCTCTAGGAGAGGCACAAGACTGACTGATGGGTCAGAAGGCCATGAGAGACCAAAGTCCCCGAACAATGCAAGAGACGTCACCTCCAAAAATGCCTTTTAAGTGTTAATTTAGGAAGAAATAATAAATGGTCGGCTTTCGTTTCAGCCCCGGAAGATTTACCCCCCTTAATGACCAGGCAATTTTTTGTGATTCGGCACTGCGTTACTTTAACGGACAATTGCGTGGTCGTGCGACGCTGTACCCAAATAAAATTGATGTCATTTTTTCTCACAAATAGAGCTTTCTTTTAGTGGTAACCTGTGCGATTTTTATTTTTTGCGATATAAACAAAAGAAGAGCGACAATTCTGAAAGAAAAATATATATATATAAATATATAAATAAATAAATATATATATATATCACATTCTGCTATGTAACATTCTCAATAAAAAAAAATGTAAAAATCTAATTTTTTTTTCATAATTTTAGGCCAATTTGTTTTCTGCTACATATTTTTGGTAAAAAAAAAAATCCCAATAAGTGTATATTGATTGGTTTGCGCAAAAGTTATCACGTCTACAAAATAGGGGAAAGATTTATGTCATTTTTATTTATTTTTTTTGTGTTACTTTAACAGACAATTGCGCGGTCGTGCGATGCTGTACCCAAATAAAATTTACGTCCTCTTTTCCCCACAAATAGAGCTTTCTTTTGGGGGTATTTGATCACCTGTGCGATTTTTCTTTTTTGCGCTATAAAAAAAAAAAAGTGACAATTCTGAAAGAAAAAAAAAAATAATATATATATATATATATTTCACATTCTGCTATATAACATTCTCAATAAAAAAAATGTAAAAATCTAATTGTTTTTTCATAATTTTAGGCCAATTTGTTTTCTGCTACATATTTTTGGTAAAAAAAAAAAAAAATCACAATAAGCGTATTTTGATTGGTTTGCACAAAAGTTATCGCGTCTACAAACTAGGGGAAAGATTTATGTAATATTTTTTTTTTGTTTTGTGTTAATTTATCTGACAATTGCGACATTGTACACAAATAAAATTGATGTCCTTTTTTTTCCCCCACAAACAGAGCTTTCTTTTGGAGGTATTTGATCACCTGTGCGATTTTTATTTTTTGTGCTATAAACAAAAAAAGAGCGACAATTCTGAAAAAAAAAAAAAAAAAATATATATATTTTTCACATTCTGCTATATAACATTCTCAATAAAAAAAAAATGTAAAAATCTAATTGTTTTTCATCCTTTTAGGCCAATTTGTATTCTGCTACATATTTTTGGTAAAAAAAAAAAAAAAAAAATCACAATAAGTGTATTTTGATTGGTTTGCACAAAAGTTATCGCGTCTACAAACTAGGGGAAAGATTTACGTCATTTTCCTTTATTTATTTACTGTTTACCAGTAATGGTGGCGACCAGCGATTGTTAGCGGGACTGCGACATTGCGGTGGACAGATCTGCTACATATCTTTAGTAAAAAAAAAATCCCAATAAGTGTATTTTGATTGGTTTGCACAAAAGTTATCGCGTCTACAAACTAGGGGAAAGATTTATGTCATTTTCATTTATTTATTTTACTGTTTACTAGTAATGGCGGCGATCTGCGATTTTTTTGCGGGACTGCGACATTGCGGCGGACAGATTGGACCCCTAGCTGACATTTTGACACTTTTGGGGGGACCAGTGACATTATTAAAGTAATCAGCGCTAAAAAATATGCACTGTCACTGTACTAATGACACTGGCAGGGAAGGGGTTGACCCAGGGGTGATCAAAGGGGTAAATATGAGCCTAGGGCGTGTTTTATAACTGTGGGGGGAGGGTGGGCTTGAAATTTCAACTCAGAGATCTGTGATCCTAAATAGGAGGAGCTCCGTATTGATAGCTGAGAGAACAACGGTCTTCCGTATTTACAACAGCAGACCGCCGTTCTCTCTTCACAGGGTGCGGTCGCAGGTGCCCGGCGGCAATCGCAGCCACCGGCCCCGTGAATCAGCTTCCCTGCTGGCAAAGGGGGGGGGGGGCACGCGGTTGTTAAGTGGTTAAATAGACTCCGCTGGCAAGTGGGCGCGGGTGCACGCCTTTGGCGTCGCGCAAGCGCCCACAGGATCGCTCCTGCGAACTGCTGTACAGGTACAGATATTTGCAGGAACCTCCCGACCTGCCGCCGTATAACTATTATTACAGTCAGCAAGGGGTTAATATCATAAACTTTACCCATCCTATCCTGAAACTTACTTTGTCTCCCCCACAATAAACTGCCACCTCAGGCTTCGAGGTTTGCCACATCTGAACATACCTACTCTGCTGTCCAATAAGAATCAGATTTGTTCATGCCTGGATGTTTGTTCACACGTTGCGGGTCCATATGATATTAAAGCGTAACTCCACTTTTGTTGAGAAAAAAAACCTCCCCCTCTGGGTGATCTCCGTACATTGCAGGGATTATAACAAACTTTGTTGCAGATTCCTACTTTTTGTTATTCTGAAGAAATCATTGTTTGTTCCTCTGTGCTGAGTGGGTCTAATGGGAGTGATTTCATAATTATCTATCAGCTGTGGCAGCTGCAGAGCACTAATGAGGAAATCTGCTGGGCCTGCATCCCTTTAGACGTGTTCCTATTGGGAGGATCTCACCAAAAATGACATTTATGTTGCAGGGGATGCCAGAAATCTGACTTGTATCTTAGGCAGACTTCTGGGAAAATTGGTAATCCAATCACACAAGCAGGAAATTATGTTTCTGGGGGTGTGGTCAGTATACATTCTGGGAGTGTGGTCAGTATACATTCTGGGGGTGTGGTCAGTATACATTCTGGGGGTGTGGTCAGTATACATTCTGGGGGTGTGGTCAGTATACATTCTGGGAGTGTGGTCAGTATACATTCTGGGGGTGTGGTCATGGGCGTAGGAACCGGGGGGGACGGGGGGGACACATCCCCCCCAGGAAATAATGCGGGGGGGACAGGTATGGTGAAATCCCCCCCCAGTTTAGTACTTGTAGAGTGCTGTTAACTACACCACGAACAGCGTAGTCACTGCAGGGATCGGCAAGGTGTCCGTACACCGACACTGGTGTCCGTGATTGGTCCTTGCAGGGTCCGTGGTGGCGGCGCAGTCAGTGACAGTCACAGCTGACTTCCACCTCCCACGCCGCTGCCCGCTGGTTAGTAGGATTGTGCCGGCGTCCTAGCCAATCAGGTGAACTAGTGCTCAAGTTGCGCCTTGCGCATCGGTTGCCCCGCCCCCAGGCCCTGAGTGCTTCAGAGTGGAGGACTCGGAGAAGAACGGAAGGAACTTACAAGTTCCTCCTCTAACCTGCTGCCCGTGCCTGCCATGACCTGTCTCAGCAGTGCGCAGCATGCCCCAGCTCACCCGGGCTCTAGCTTCTCATGAGAGCCGTGGATAAGTCAACTCTTCATTCGTTCTGCATTGTGAGTATGTGACCTCCTATTACAGCGAATCCAGAATTTTAAATCGGAATGGATCATTAAAGGAGAAGGAGATCTATAGGGGACCCTGCCTAGTGCCTTGATTGCTCTAAAGGGGAATATATAGGGGACCCTCCCTGGCCTGGAATGGGGATCCATTGAGAATTCTATGAGGTCTGCCCTAAAGGGGCATCTATGGAGGGACCTGCCCTAGTAAAGGGGAATCTTTGGGGATGCTGGCCTGCTCTAAAGGGGGATCTATGGCAACCTTGCTTTAAAGGGGATCTATGCCATATATCCCCCTTTACAACTCTGTTCCCCTAGATCCCCTTTAGAGCAGGCTCGGGGTCCCCATAGATCCCCCTTTGGAGCAGGGTCCCCATAGATCCCCCTTTGGAGCAGGGTCCCCATAGATCCCCCTTTGGAGCAGGGTCCCCATAGATCCCCCTTTAGAGAAAGGTCCCCATAGATCCCCTTTTAGAGAAGGGTTCCAATAGATTCTATGAGGATCCTTCTCTAAAGGGGGATCTTTGGGGACCCTTCTCTAAAGGGGGATCTATGGGGACCCTTCTCTAAAGGGGGATCTATGGGGACCCTTCTCTAAAGGAGGTCTATGGGGATCCTTCTCTAAAGGGGGATCTATGGGAACCCTGCTCCAAAGCGGGATCTATGGGGACCCTGCTCCAAAGGGGGATCTATGGGGACCCTGCTCCAAAGGGGGATCTATGGGGACCCTGCTCCAAAGCGGGATCTATGGGGACCCTGCTCCAAAGCGGGATCTATGGGGACCCTGCTCCAAAGGGGGATCTATGGGGACCCTGCTCCAAAGGGGATCTATGGGGACCCTTCTCAAAAGGGGGATCTATGGGGACCCCGGGCCTGCTCTAGGTTTTGATGTAAATTTGTGTCACCGTTGGTTACATACTGTGCTGGTGGAGGTGCTCACCTACAGGCAACAGGGATATGGGGTTAGGGATGGCTGGGAGGGTTTTAGTTGGGTGCAGCTTCCTTTAAACAATTTTTCTTATTTTACTAATTTAAAAAAAATAGCCTAGCCATAGAAGACCTCCTAAGCTGGTCTTCAGTTAAAACTTTAATATGTTCAGGTTTTGATGTAAATTGGTGTCACCTTACAAACTGTGCTGGTGGAGGTGTTCACCTACAGGCAACAGGGATATGGGATTGGGGGTGGTTGGGAGGGTTTTAGTTGGGTGCAGCTTCCTTTAAACTCTTTTGCTTTTTTTTACTAATTAAAAAAAATTCACGCACACACACACACTCTCTCTCTCGCAGTTTACTGAAAAAGCATATACCTGGCGAGTAAAAATGCTGTCCCCCCCAGATTTGTGTGGGTTCCTACACCCTTGGGTGCGGTCAATATACATTCTGGGGGTGTGTCAGTATACATTCTGGGAGTGTGGTCAGTATACATTCTGGGGGTGTGTCAGTATACATTCTGGGGGTGTGTCAGTATACATTCTGGGGGTGTGGTCAGTATACATTCTGGTGGTGTGGTCAGTATACATTCTGGTGGTGTGGTCAGTATACATTCTGGGGGTGTGGTCAGTATACATTCTGGGGGTGTGGTCAGTATACATTCTGGGGGTGTGGTCAGTATACATTCTGGGGGTGTGTCAGTATACATTCTGGGGGTGTGGTCAGTATACATTCTGGTGGTGTGGTCAGTATACATTCTGGGGGTGTGGTCAGTATACATTCTGGGGGTGTGGTCAGTATACATTCTGGGGGTGTGTCAGTATACATTCTGGGGGTGTGGTCAGTATACATTCTGTGTACAGAACAGCTCCAGGCACCCATATTGTATTTTACAGAAAATTACCACGGCTGCAGTTTAAAAAGGGAAGGAAATCTTTAATAAACTAAAGCCCCGTACACACGTACCGATCGTCGGCCGAACGATCGGCCATCTTTTGTCCGAGGGCTGTCTTGTCTGTTGAAAAGTGCAAAAGACTGCACACGAATTTTGTCGGCCAACAACAGCCGACTGCAGAAGTGATGTCATTTGATGGTTAACTTTCCCTGTCTTTTTTCTTTTCTGAGCATGCCCAGTCTTGCAAATCTGCTGTCTGTCGGCCGAATTCTGTACTGACTGGCGAACAATCGGCCGTTCTGGTGTTGGCCAACAAAAATTTTAATGCCTGCACGACAGATTCTGTTCGGCCGAAAATGCGCTGTCGGCTGTCGGAAGCATCATACTAACAAGACTACAATCGGCCGATCGGTCATCGGCCAAATCTTTACGGCCGACAATCGGTACGTGTGTACGGGCCTTTAGATTACAATAGGATTTGTGTCACAATTGTATACGCTGGATTCTTTTTTCTATGTTTGCTATTTTTTTTTCCCCACAAAAGTAGAGTCACCCTTTAGGCTAAGTTCACATGTAGGCGTTTTGGGGCGTTTTTTGGGGAGTTTTTCTGCTCTAGGATCAGCTCAAAAAACGCCCAAATCCTATTCATTTCAATGGCTCCTGTTCATATCTGAGCGTTTTGACATTTTAAGCAAAACGTCCAACGCTCAAAAATTACAATTTTACAGTCATTTTTAGAGCTCAAGTTTAAAAAAAATAAAATAAAAATGAAATGCCCCAAGATGCTTAACCTCCCCGGCGGTCCGATTATGTCAGTATTTTTGAATGTCAAAGCGGTACATTGTTTTGTATGGAAATCTGTTGTTTTATATTGTAGGCCTGTAATTCTTAGGAATAAAACAGTAAGTGAATACATTTTTTTTAAATTATTAATAAATTAACAAATTAATTAATAAATTATTAATAAAAAATATTAATAAAAATAAAAGGAATAAAACAGTAAAAGCGAATACATTTTATTTTTTATTATTTATAGATTAACAAATTAATAAATAAATTAAATTCATTAATAAATTATTAATAAAAAATATTAATAAAACTAAAAGGAATAAAACAGTAAAAGTGCAGGCAGGGCACTGGACAAAGTACTAGGGACAAAACTGAGGTGAAATGGTTAAAAAAAAAGTAATGTAATCATAACAGATTACAATGTATCATGTCATGTTTTGTTTATTTATTTTTTTTTAATATCCCGCTGCGTCACGGCGCTCGCAGGGAAGGAAACTCGGAAAACGAATGCCGGCATCGGCCGGAGTACACAGCAGAAGGACATCAGGGGATCGTAGGGACAAGGTAAATTTCACTACAGGGTATATCATTCAATATATAATTTATAAATTTATATATATATATATAATATATATATATACACATACATACATATTTTTTTTCTTTTTTTTTTGTACAGCAATTGTACATGTTATACTAATCATTTTTTTTATAATGTAATATATCATTTATAGATTATTATTATATATATATATATATTTGTTTTTTTTTTTGCTTTTTCTTTTCCATGAAAGTGGAGTTGCCCTTTAACCTCCCCTGCAATAATCTAGAGTGTGGCTCGGGGGATACCGCTTTTGGTACTGAAAATGAACCCCGAGCTACACTTGGGATTACCACCAGGGAGGTTAAAGGGCAACTCCACTTTCATGGAAAAGAAAAAACAAAAAAAAAAAAATAATATATATATATATATAATAATAATCTATAAATGATATATTACATTATAAAAAAAAAATGATTAGTATAACATGTACAATTGCTACACAAGTCACATTTTAATTAAATGTTATTAAAAAATGATCTTTCCTAGTAAATCTGCAGCCACTGTAAATTTTCTGTAAAATACAATATGGCCGCCTGGAGGCGCTGTATACCCAGATGGTATACAGAACCCGCCCCCCAGAAATGTCATTTCCTGCTTGTGTGATTGGCATCTCCTGCAAACAGGGCCACCGATAGGGGGGGGGGGACCACAGGTCCTCCTGTAGGGGGCCCGGGCACATAGGGGGGCAATTACAGGAACAATGCACTGTGTGTCTCCCCCCTGCAGCAGCTGAAAGCTGTTTTTTCCCACTCTTGCTCCCGCCGGCATTCAGCTGCTGCAGGGGAGGAAACACAGTGCATAGTTCCTGTAATTGCCCCCCTGCAACAGCAGAAAGCCGGTTTCTCCCTCTCTCGCTACCGGCGGCATTCAGCTGCTGCAGGGGGAAACACAGTGCATAGTTCCTGTAATTGCCCCCCTGCAACAGCAGAAAGCCGGTTTCTCCCTCTCTCGCTCCCGGCGGCATTCAGCTGCTGCAGGGGAGGAAACACAGTGCATAGTTCCTGTAATTGTCCCCCTGCAACAGCAGAAAGCCGGTTTCTCCCTCCCTCGCTCCCGGCGGCATTCAGCTGCTGCAGGGGAGGAAACACAGTGCATAGTTCCTGTAATTGTCCCCCTGCAACAGCAGAAAGCCGGTTTCTCCCTCTCTCGCTACTGGCGGCATTCAGCTGCTGCAGGGGGAAACACAGTGCATAGTTCCTGTAATTGCCCCCCTGCAACAGCAGAAAGCCGGTTTCTCCCTCTCTCGCTCCCAGCGGCATTCAGCTGCTGCAGGGGAGGAAACACAGTGCATAGTTCCTGTAATTGCCCCCCTGCAACAGCAGAAAGCCGGTTTCTCCCTCCCTCGCTCCCGGCGGCATTCAGCTGCTGCAGGGGAGGAAACACAGTGCATAGTTCCTGTAATTGCCCCCCTGCAACAGCAGAAAGCCGATTTCTCCCTCTCTCGCTCCCGGCGGCATTCAGCTGCTGCAGGGGAGGAAACACAGTGCATAGTTCCTGTAATTGCCCCCCTGCAACAGCAGAAAGCCGGTTTCTCCCTCCCTCGCTCCCGGCGGCATTCAGCTGCTGCAGGGGAGGAAACACAGTGCATAGTTCCTGTAATTGCCCCCCTGCAACAGCAGAAAGCCGGTTTCTCCCTCTCTCGCTACTGGCGGCATTCAGCTGCTGCAGGGGGAAACACAGTGCATAGTTCCTGTAATTGCCCCCCTGCAACAGCAGAAAGCCGGTTTCTCCCTCTCTCGCTCCCGGCGGCATTCAGCTGCTGCAGGGGAGGAAACACAGTGCATAGTTCCTGTAATTGCCCCCCTGCAACAGCAGAAAGCCGGTTTCTCCATCCCTCGCTCCCGGCGGCTTTCAGCTGCTGCAGGGGAGGAAACACAGTGCATAGTTCCTGTAATTGCCCCCCTGCAACAGCAGAAAGCCGGTTTCTCCCTCCCTCGCTCCCGGCGGCATTCAGCTGCTGCAGGGGGATACACATTGCATAGTTCCTGTAATTTCCCTGCCACACTGCTGCACCAATCCTCCTCCCTATCCTGCCCACATCTTATATCCCCTGTGTGCCCCCCGCAGTGCTGACAGCTTTCCCTTCCCGCTGGGCACTGTGGGTACACAGGAGGATGTGTCAGCTGTGAGGGCTGAGAGCAGGACAAAGGGCTGGTAAATATGTCATTTATTTCCACACGGCAGCAACCTGGAGCCACAGGCATAGTCCTGCGGGTACCTTCGGGCCTCCATACCTCGCTTTTCCTTGCTTTCTCCCCCCCCCTCCCCTTTCTACCATGTACCCCCTTCTTCCCCTCCCTCACTACCCTCCTGTGGTTTGCCTTTTAGACTGTCCCAACCCTCCCCCCATATACCATCCCACCTCAATATCATTGCTCCCCCGTATAACACACAGGGTTGCCGGAAGGTAGTCTTTCACTCCTCGCTAACAGCATAGACTGGTGTCCCTGGTACGAAGCTCCTTTGCCGGGATTCGCACAGTTTTTGGTGGGGGTTCTCCGTTCCTTGGTACAGTGAGCTCCCCTTGGGGGTGCCGGGGACGGGGAATCCCCACCGCAGCCCAGACTTAGTACTCCTACCCCGGTTTCCACTGACAAAGGGGACACATGACAGGGTTATACCCTTCGCAATTGAATTCCGCTTGTCCCTACGTTCCCCCCCCCCCCCCCCGGTCCTCTTTTTTGTTTTTCTGGCATGCGGTTGGGCTGTTATCATGTGACTGTTGTAGTGTTGCCTGTTCCTTGCCTACATGTATGCCACGCCTTCAGTTTACAAGGTTTCAAGGATTTGTTCTACATGTTTTATATACACCTGCAATGTTCTTGTATTCTGTAATGTGCATTATTTCAATAAAACATTTTGACAAAAAAAAAAAAAAAAATATGTCATTTATCGGCAATTTAAAATATTAACCACTTTACCACCGGAGGATTTTGCTGTCTTACGTCTGGGCCACTTTTTGCGATTCGGCACTGTGCGATTTTAACTGACAATTGCGCGGTCGTGCAATGCCGTACCCAAACTAAATTTACGTCCTTTTTTTCCCACAAACAGAGCTTTCTTTTGGTGTTATTTGATCACCTGTGCGATTTTAAATTTTTGCGCTATAAACAAAAAAAGAGAGTAAATTTTGAAAAAATAACAATATTTTTCACATTTTTTTATATGAAATTCCCCCCAAAACAATGTAAAAATTGAATTTTTTAAAAATTTTTGGCCAATTTGTTTTCTGCTACCTGTGTTTGGTAAAAAAAATCACAATAACCGTGTTTTGATTGGTTTGCGCAAAAGTTATTGCGTTTAATAACTAAGGGAAAGATTTATGTCATTTTTGGTGTTTTTTTTTTTAACGAGTAATGGCGGCGATCTGCGATTTTTTTTGCGGGACTGCGACATTGCGGCGGACAGATCGGACCCTTGGCTGACATTTTTGACACTTTTGGGGGTACTAGTGACATTTCTATAGTAATCAGTGCTATAAGTATGCACTGTTACTGTAAAAATGACACTGGCACGGAAGGGGTTAATTTTATTGGAGAGGGAGGGGTTAATGTATGCCTGGTGCTTACTGACGTGTGTGGGGGGAGGGGACTGAGTGACACAGGGACAGATCGCAGGTTGAGCTATGCTGAACCCTGCAATCTGTCACTGTTTGTCACTTAGGAGATCCGCCCGCTTGTGTTTACACAAGCAGGCGGATCTCCACACTCGATTCCCCGACGATCGGGGAAGAGCAGCGGCAGTGATCACCGCCACTCCTCCCCTGGCCCGACTCCCGCTGTGACTGAAAACAGCGGGAGCGAGCCTCCGGCGGCGCGCGAGCGCCGCCCACAAGGGAAGGAGTCCAGCGTAGGTCTACGTCGCTGGACGGAATCAAGCCGCTTTGCCGCAGTACAGTCCCAGTGACTGGTCGGCAAGTGGTTAACCAATTGTAAAAACTAATTTTTAAAAATTGTAAAAAAAAAAAAAAAATAATGATTTTTAAAAATTGTAAATCATAACTTTTTAAAAATGAAAGCTCATTCACAGGGGACCCCTGACCCATACAGTGTGAATGAGTAATTTGTTGCCCTCTGTTACTCGATGGGGATGCAGCGGCTGCACGAAGTCAGCAGCAGGTCCTAATGTGATAAGTGTGCAGGTGTGAGTAAGTGGCCCCCGAATGCACACTGTCTGTGTTTGGGGGCGTATACCTGCACCCTGTCCAATTAGGACCTGAGGCAAATTTTGGCGAGATACTCCCTAAGGGTTAAATACTTCTAAAGGGATGCAGACACTGCAGCTTTCCTCGCCATAAGCCTGAGGGTGCATCAGTGTAATAACAAATGAAGAGTTACACTTTAACCACTTAAGCCCCGGAAGATTTTACCCCCATTCCGACCAGGGGGTATTTTGCGATTCGGCACTGCGTGACTTTAACGGACAATTGCGCGGTCGTGCGACGCTGTACCTAAACGAATTTGACGTCCTTTTTTTCCCACAAACAGAGCTTTCTTTTGGTGGTATTTGATCACCTGTGCGATTTTTTGATCATGCGCTATAAACAAGAAAAGAGCGTCAATTTTACAAAAATAGCAATATTTTTCACATTTTTTTATATGAAATTCCCCCAAAAAAAAATGTAAAAATCAAAATTTTTAAAAATTTTCGGCCAATTTGTTTTATGCTACCTATGTTTGGTAAAAAAAAATCGCAAAAAGCGTATTTTGATTGGTTTGCGCAAAAGTTATCGCGTTTACTAACAAAGGGAAAGATTTTTGTCATTTTTGTTGTTTTTTTTTTTAACGCGTAATGGCGGCGATCTGCGATTTTTTTTGCGGTACTGCGACATTGCGGCGGACAGATCGGACCCTTGACTGACATTTTTGACACTTTTGGGGTTACCAGTGACATTTCTACAGTAATCAGTGCTATACATATGCACTGTTACTGTAAAAATACACTGGTAGTGAAGGGGTTAACTTTATTTGGGAGGGAGGGGCTGTGTGTATCCCTAGGGGCGTGGTTTCTACTGTGATTGGCTGTGGCTCTAGCTGTAAGGACACTGATCAACGGATCTACATACTAGATCCGTTTGATCAGTGTCTTTACAGCGAGGAGAATGACAGGTGGCTTGTTTACACAAGCTGCCTGACATTCTCCCTCTCCCCCGCCGATCGCCGAGTGGCCGGCGGACATCGGGTCCGCTGGTCACACGCGCGGGGGGGTCCGTGACCACGCGGGAGCGCGCCTCCGGGGGCGCGCGCTCGCTCCCTAGACCCTCACAAGCTAGTGACGTAGCCCTACGTCACTTTGCCTGTGAGGGGCTGACTGCCGACGTAGATAGTCGTGCGGCGGTCGGCAAGTGGTTAAATAGCAAAATGTAACTTTTGCTACAATACTCACCTCCAGGCCTGCTGATAGGGCGGAACCACCGATCCTCTTGTAGGGGGCCTGGGCACACAGCAGGTAAGCCGAGGCGCAGGGCCGGCAGCCGTGTTTGCCACTGGGCACCTGCGATCGCTTCCCATGAAGAGAGAACGGTGGTCTGCTGTTGTAAACACATCAGACCGTTGTTCTCTCTGGAATCAATGCAGAGCTCCTGTGATCCTCCTATTTAGGATCACAGGTCTCTGTGTTGATTTCGCAAACCCATCCCCTTCACAGTTAGAAAACACCCCCTAGGCTCACATTTATCGCCCCCCGTGGAGACAGAATGGCGGTCTGCTGTTGTAAACACAGGGATCCTTCTATCTGGTTCCTGCCGTTGAAGCGCATGTTTCCGTTGAGCTGGATTGCAAGCGACCGGCACCAGGATGTAGATTATTGGTACTCTGAACCGGAAGTTCCGGTTGTTGGAGCGCATATGCTCGACTTCCGGCTTCGGATCGTGACACTAAGTTCCGCCCTTTTTGTCCTGTCCAGCGTATAAAAGAGATTGGTTTACCGCAGGCCACACCCCCTGACGACGTCATCTACTGACGAAACGCGTAGGAGGAGCCTGCGGCACGCCACGCTAGGACACACGAGGGGACACGGCGGCCATTTTCTTGGTTGGAAACCAGATCCTAAAGGCGATTTCTGAGCGAGACATGCTGTATTATCTGCTACGAAATGTGAGTTGCCAATTTTTATACTAGTGCATCAATAAACATACTCGTGACTGTACTTCACTATGGGAGTTGTCCCTCTTTCTTCACATATGTACCTATACCTGTGCCTTCAATGATTGGAGCTGATTTGGATATCGCTATGAGCCGGGTACTGTCTACAAGGGTCATATAGATGTGTGAATTGAGCTGGATCTGATCTCTGTAGTGGGGATCCATACATTGCGGTAAGAGGCCATCTTTTCTCTTGGTGGTGGTCTCTCTGCACAGATCTGTTGGAGTGTGAAGTAACTGGCTACACCTTTGGGAGCACGTCTTTCTGAATGGACTTGTTTTCCTTCCAATGATTGATATATTTGTATATGGACTGCGGAGTTCATTTTATCATATAAGCGCTACACCATATACCCTTACATCCTTCTATTTAGGATCACAGGTCTCTGTGTTGATATTACAAGTCCCTCCCCCATACAGTTAGAAAACACTCCCCTAGTCTCACACTTAACCCTTTGATCGCCCCTGAGTTAACCCCCTTCCCTGTCATTGTCATTAGTACAGTGACAGTGCATATTTTAAGCCCTGATTACTGTAGTAATGTCACTGGTACCCCCAAAAAGTGTTAAAAATGTCAGTTAGGGGTCCGATCTGTCCGCTGCAATGTCGCAGTCCTGCTAAAAATCACAGATCGCCGCCATTACTAGTAAAAAAAAAAAAAAATACATAAAAACACAGGTTCCAACTAAATGATGTACCCGTACGTTGCTTTGCGGGAGCGCTCGTGGTGGTGCGTGCGCACGACCATTTGCCACGGAGGGGAGCTGATCTGTGGGTCCAGGGAGATTGTCGCCATTCACCCGCGATCGCTCCCCGTGGAGACAGAACAGCGGTCTGCTGTTGTAAACATAGCAGACCGCTGTTCTGTCAGCAAAGAACACAGAGCTCCTGCGTTCCTCCTATTTAGGAACACAGGTCTCTGTGTTCATCCAGCAAGCCCATCTCCCACACAGTTAGAAAACACCTCCTAGGGACACATTTAACCCTTTGATCACCCCTGGGTTAACCCCTTCCCTGCCAGTGTCATTAGTACAGTGACAGTGCATATTTTTACTGTAGTAATGTCACTGGTCCCCCTAAAAGTGTCAAAAATGTCAGTTAGGGGTCCGATCTGTCCGCCGCAATGTCGCAGTACCGCTAAAATCGCAGATCGCCGCCATTGCTAGTAAAAAGAAATAAAATGAAAATTACATAAATTTTTTATATTGGGAATGTTATAGAGTAGAAAGTGAAAAATATTATTTTTCTTTCAGAATTTTCGCTCTTTTTTTGTTTATAGCGCAATAAATAAAAATCGCACAGGTGATCAAATACCACCAAAAGAAAGCTCTGTTTGTGGGGGAAAAGGACATCAATTTTATTTGGGTACAGCGTCGCACGACCGCGCAATTATCCGTTAAAGTCACGCAGTGCCGAATCGAAAAAAATGGCCTGGTCATTGAGGGGGAAAATGTGATTTTTAAAACCACTTCAATACCGGGCACTTTCACCCCCTTCCTGCCCAGGCCAATTTTCAGCTTTTAGCGCTGTTGCATTTTGAATGACAATTGCGCGGTCATGAAACACTGTACCTAAACCAAATTTATGTCATTTTTTCCCCACAAATAGAGCTTTCTTTTGGTGGTATTTGATCACCACAAGGATTTTTCTTTTTTGCTAAACAAATAAAAAAAAGACCGAAAAGTTTGAAAAAAAAAAAAAGTTTTTTGTTTATGTTATACAATTTTGTAAATAAATACGTTTTTTCCTGCACTGATGAGCACTGATGAGACTGCACTGACAGGCACTGATGAGGAGGCACTGATGGGGTGGCACTAATATGCGGCACTGATAGGCAGCACTGATGGGCACTGATAGGTAGCACTGATATGCAGAATTGGTGGGCAATGATAGGCAGCACTGCTGGGCACTGATAGGCGGCATTGATGGGCACTGATGGGCACTGATGGGCACTGATAGGCGGCACTGATGGGCACTGATAGGCAGCACTGATGGGCACAGATAGGCGACACTGATCGGCACTGATTGGTGTCACTGATGGGCACTAATGGGCCCTGATAAGCGGGACTGGTGGGCGGCACTGATAGATGGCAGTGAAGGGCACTGGTGAGCAGCACTGAAGGGGAGGGCACTGGTGGGCAGCACTGATGGGGAGTGCACTGGCGGGCTCCCTGAGTCCTGATTGCCATCCCTGGTGGCCATGGTGGGCATCCCTGGGGTCATGGGTGGGCATCCCTAGTGTCATGGGTGGGCATCCCTGGTGGTTCTAGTGGCACTCCCCCGAGGGTATGCACTGGTAATCAATGCTCTGATTAACAATGCAGCCCCCCCCCCCCCCGTCAGGAGAGCCGCAGATCGGCTCTCCTCTACTCATGCCTGTCAGGCACGAACTAAGGAAAGCCGATCAGCGGCTCTTCCTGTGTACTATGTGACCAGCCGTGATTGGACACAGCTGGTCACATGGTAAAGATCTCTTTACCGATATCGGAGATAAGGTGTGTCAGAGTGACACGCCACATCACCGATCGCCGCTCTGCCCGCCCCCCGAGGGCCCGCGGAGCGCATTATCCTGCCGCCGTCATATGACGTCCAGTCAGGATAATGCAACCACATTCCCGCCATCAATCGCCTATAGAGCGGATGGGAAGTGGTTACATTTTTTTTATTGGGAATGTTTTATAGCAGAAAGTAAAAAAATATTATTTTTCTTTCAGAATTTTCACTCTTTTTTTGTTTATAGCACAATAAATAGAAATCGCACAGGTGATCAAATACCACCAAAAGAAAGCTTTATTTGTGAGAAAAAGAGGACATAAATTTTATTTGGGTACAGCGTCACATGACTGCGAAATTGTCAGTTAAAGTAACGCAGTGCTGAATCGCAAAAAATGGCCTGGTCATTAAGGGGGAAAATCTTCCGGTCTAGAACTGGTAAATGAGTTCTCCTTTAACTCATTGCAATGGACTCCATACACAGGAAGTTGAGTGGATTGAATTTCAGTTTTGTATCAATGGCTGTACGTCCCACAAAGAACTTGTAAACTGGACATTTTTCTTCACAAGAGTCTCAAAGTAAAAGTAACGATGCGTTGCGGATCCTCTACAAGAGTCCGTTTGTCTCAGTCTCCGGAGATTTTCAGGGTTACCTGGAGTACAATGGGCGGATTTGTCTTCTGCCACTTCTACATGGGAATAATGGAGAAATAATGGAGCGATGTGGAGTTCACATTGAAGTTTTCTCACTGCAGCTGTGCTGGAATCAGCCAGTCCCATCAACAGGCCGCGTTCCTCCAAGAAATATCTATGGGGAATCTATAGTGCGAGCGAGGCTTGGGAAGCGTGGAAATCGGACAATCCGCCTCCTTCTCTACACTCCTCTAAGAGATTCGACACACTCTTCAACAAAAGGAGCCTCAGCTCCTGGGAACAGGTCTCTGAATCAATGAGTCAACTTTCATGGTACATACATCATCGGTTAAACAACTCACCAATGACAACAATATTGGCCGCGTCACTTCAGTGCATCACATCAATACAACATATAACTTCAATGTATCAAACTAAAATTCAATGTATTAAACAAATACTAAATATAATCAAATTTCAATGTATCAGATTAAAATTGAATGTATTAAACAAAGACTAAAAATAATCAAATTTCAATGTATCAAACTAAAATTCAATGTATTAAACAAATACTAAAAATAATCAAATTTCAATGTATCAAACTAAAATTCAATGTATTAAACAAAGACTAAAAATAATCAAATTTCAATGTATCAAACTAAAATTCAATGTATTAAACAAATACTAAAAATAATCAAATTTCAATGTATCAGAATAAAATTCAATGCATCGTACCAATACAAAATATAACATAACTTCATTGTATCCCAACAATACAGAATGTACAGTATAGCTTCAATGTATCAAACTAAAATTGAATGAATTAAACAAATACTAAATATAATCAAATTTCAATGTATCAAACTAAAATTCAATGTATCGTACCAATACAAAATATAGCATAACTTAATTGTATCCTATCAATATAGAATATACAGTATAGCTTCAATGTATCAAACTAAAATTCAATGTATTAAACAAATGCTAAAGATAATCAAATTTCAATGTATCCGAATA